>NC_028358.1:44101483-44191269 GCF_000741045.1 Vigna radiata var. radiata | reverse complement strand
AACTCCGAGGTATTCTCTGTCATGAAATGTTCAACAGAGTGAATAGCATTAGCATAATACTAAATGGAAAATGAGAGTCACCCCTTCAAAATCTTGATCGAAAAAGGTACTTGATAAATGGAAGATTTTAAAAAAGAATGAATGAACAGTTACCAGATCCCCGTTTCGAAGTGTGCCTTCATCAATTTTCTTGAAGAAGTGAATGGCACTACCATCACTGGAAGACATTGTTCAAGGAACTAGGATTTGGACCATTCAAAGCATCCTTTCATATGTTACAAAGTTCAGGATGTGTTGTAAATTGTGATTTATAGAACAATAAATGCATATAACTGTTCACCTTTGCAAATTCCTTAACGATGATTCCTTGGAAAGGCAAAAGACTGTATTCTTAATTATTGACTATTCTTGTTCTTAATTCACCATTGACTCTATTTTCACTCTTGGATCAAACTTCTTTTGTGTATATGTTGATAATAAAGAATTATTAAGTGAAAAGGTTAATGTGGTATATATTTCTACTTTATAAACTAATTTCTTGTATTGATTGAGATTTTTTTTTCTAAATTTTTTTTTTAATTATGTACTATTTCTTATTATTATAGATTGGAAAGATTAGATAACAAATAAAATATTTATCGAATTTTAAATTGCTATTTACATTTGATAGATCCAATTATTTAATGTAGTCCAACTTTCTTATTTTGAAACAAGTGAGTTTTTAATTCACATCACATTGAAATATATAGACTAAAATATGGAATTTTAAAAAAGGGTTAAATATGTTTTTAGTCCCTATACTTTGAGACGATTTTGGTTTTAGTTCCTCTTTAAAACTATAGTACAATTTAGTCTTTCAACTTTAGAAAACTCTGGTTTTAGTCCTTTTTATCAAATTTTTTTAACTTTATTTACTGTTTCAAGCATGTTAAATTATAGCATTTGGATTGTTTATACTGTTTGACACATTTTTTATATATATATATAATTCTACAACTGTTATCTTCCATTATTTTAAACTAATATATTTTTGGGCTATTCAAACTTAGTCTATTTTTTCTTTTACAATAAAATTGTACAGTTTCATGTTTTTAGGGCTTCCTTTTTAAACTCTTAAGACAATAAGATAATTGAACATATATTTTAATTTTCATATTATATCATCATTGATCTATTTGGACTACCTTGTATTCACTGAGTACATCTGTATAATTACAAAGAAAAAACACATTTTATACAAAGATGAAATTTTATTACAAAAATAAAATGTATATTATGGATAGTGTTAACTAAAATATGTTATCAGTAATTTAATTATCTTTTATTAAAAAAGTTATTCTTGGAATGTATCAGGAGTATGAAGTATGCGTCTCACTGTCATGAACCGTAACTGCAGATACTACTCCTTATGTAATGATTCTATCAACTTTACATTATCTTATCTTTTATATTTCTTATAGAATGTCTTAATCAACTTACAGTATCTATAATTATTTATTCCGCAGTTAAAATAAGAATAACTGTTTAGTTATCATTAACACTAAATTCCAATGCTGATGTAAACAAACTATACTTTCATCCTAACTTTGGTAAACACCGTCTTCTTTACCCCAATTCTTTCTTAAAATATTTTAAATATAAATCACCTAATGCAGTGCTATATTTCAATGAACATAACTAGTTGATTAGATAACAGTAACACTGTTTATTTAAATGTCTCATACTTGAGAACACTCCATTACAATATTTTTTTTCAAATTCCTCAGCAAGACCAAGGCTTTCATTCAGCAAATTAGTCGTTCTTTAGAAAACATGAGCTTTAAAAATACAATCCTTCTTGCTAATCAATTCGAATACACATACATCTCCTGGTTTCAATTCATTTTCAGTCAAAAACAAGTGAATGCCAGCACCGAAACAATGACGAGAAAAACAACTTTTTTTATATAACAACTTTACTTTCCACGATCTTTGCCCACGCTGCAGCAACGCACACTTCTTCTTCTTTCTAATAATGCCTTCCAAATCTGGTATCCACTGCATAAGATATATTTTTATTGTAAGAGTTTGAATGTAGAGTAGAACCAAACACTGAATCAAATTAACATGTGTTTCATGTTTAAGATTTACCCACCAGCCGATAGTCCATCGCATTACAAGCTTTGATGACAACAGTGAAAAAGGGATTGCATGAAATGAAATTACAT
Source organism: Vigna radiata var. radiata (assembly GCF_000741045.1). Taxonomy (NCBI): domain Eukaryota; kingdom Viridiplantae; phylum Streptophyta; class Magnoliopsida; order Fabales; family Fabaceae; genus Vigna; species Vigna radiata. The sequence continues at coordinate 44,189,062 of NC_028358.1, read as the reverse complement.
GCTATTTTTCTTGCTCTAGTTTGTTTTGGCTGGTTCAAAGATGAAGTTTTCTGAACAGACTTCTCACCTGTGGAAATGCAATTCACATACTAAATCAGTCAACTAAACCAGTCAACGAGATGTTTTGTCAAGATGTTTTGTCAAGAATCTTGAAATTTTGTGAAATGACATGCTTGGTGGATTCAACTCTCACCTATCAGACATCTCATGGACATAAAATTCTGATCCACATAATACAAAAAATTTAAAGATAACAACCAAACAAAACATGAATCCTTACCTTCTATATCTTCAGGGCTCTCTTCTTCATCCAAAATTAGGATAGGTTCCTCCTCGTTATGATCAAGGTTGTAATTTCCATCACCAGTGAGACAGGGATAGTCTATTTCCAGTCCACTTTGGTCACATATGTTTACATGAATCTGGGATATCCCTTCGTATTTAAAGAAAACAAAGTGTCCATGGTCTAAGGAATAATGTTCCACAAATTCCTTCCATCCCTCTTTCAGCCAAATCTCACCGTTGTCTTTTTCCCAGATCACTTTCCATTCAGTTCCATTTGGAAGCTTCATGAACAAAGGATTAGGCAAATCACCTCCATGTTTGACACTGAACATGTTTGGTATTTTCTACAAAAGGAAATTAGTTACAGTGTTTAATAATGCTCATAGATCTCTATAGATATAAGCCATGAGAATGCTTACAAGCCTTTGAAGATTGGTTTTAAGAATAACTTTGTAGAAAGAGATTGGCAGGGTAGCATTCCTCTGGGTATACTCAGAAGCCATGCGTGTAGTTGGAATATATGTAAGCTAATAAAACAAAAATTATAAGAGTGAAACAACTTATTTGATGGTAATAGAAGCTAATAGAGTATTAAAAAGAACAAAACTTATGGATGAGAAATCAGAATGTATTGCACAAAACTTATAAAAGCAGAGATGGAGAAATCTTACCGCCGGTGAAGATGGTGTTGTCCGCCTCTTGGAGCTCTGCTCTGCTCTGCTGAATTTCTTCTTGAGGTAAGCTAGCTAAAGGCAAAGGCACTGTAAAATATATGTGCTTTCACAAAAATGGTTGATAGAAAAAAGATTCGAGATCAAGAAGAATTGATATCGTTCGAAACAGGAACGGACGTCAGGTGCAATTGCAATATCATTGATTACGTTTCTTTGATTTTTTTTCTTTTTTGTTTTGTTTTTCTCTTTTCATATGTTTTCATTTTCTTCTTAAAAAAATTATAAAATTAAATAAAGTCAAATTAAAAAAAAATCAAATCAAATCAAAATAATAACATAAACTAAAATAAAAATGAAATGTCATTAAGTTAACACGTCTAACTCAATCAAAATAATTTTAAATGAAACCAATTCTACGTAGACGAAAAGTGAAATCCATTTTAATTCAATAAAAAACAAGAGATTCCAAAAATTTGAAATCAATTCCATAAAACATTGTATTATACTATTTGTTTATCTTTTAATTTTTGTATTTCAAATAATTGTTTAAAACATATTTAACTCATCAATATTATTTTATATTATTACTAATATTAAACATAATTTGATAATCTTTATTTTCAATTAATTAAACCTCTCATAAATTTTTAAAAATTTTATTTCTAAATTCAATTTTATCTCCTCCAAATTTCTTAAAAAAGAAAACACACTTTATTCACAATTTTTTTCACATGACAAAAAGTATCTTTATTTATCATTTCCCAGAAAAACATAATAATAACCTACGTTCTTTGCGTAGGTCACGTAACCCAACAATAAATAAAGACAGGCTTCATCATTCCTTTCTTGTGTATGACTGTCCTTTCTGATTTTTCTGCTTATTTATTGTTTCCTAATACAATCAAAATATATAATTGCATCTCTTTCTTTGCTTCTAACTTTTGAGAACCAAACACAACTATTACTTCCACGATTAATATTTATCTAGTATAATATGTTTTACGTGATGGTATTATTTTAAGTTTTAAAAAAAGTAAAACTTAATTAAAAAAGAGATCTTATACTAATTTGAGAATTATATGAAATTAGGGTTTCTGATTTTCGTTTAAAAGTGGGAATTATTCAACTAAAATAGTTGTTGATCTACAACATCAGGGTTTTGTTGTAAACCGAAATTGTTCTTTTGCAACTTGGGTATTTGATTGCGAAAATTCCCTTTTCATCCAAAATTTAGGGTTTTCAAATTGAGAAAAACTTGTTTATGTCCCTTCTCTCATTGGGAAAGTGGTATGTGCTCTTTAAAAGAAAAATAAAAAGAGAAGAATATAATGAAATCCTAATTATTTTTCATTTCAAAATTACACATCTCGATCTTCAATGTATCACGTGGTTAATATTTACAAACTCAACATATTACGTACGTGATTGAAAAATTAATACCGTTCACTTAAATTAATATCAAAGATACAATTGAATCAATTTTTTGTACAAACAACAACCTAATTGAATTAAAAACTAACTGAAGGACCAACAATTTGAAACATTTCTGCATAGAAACCTAAAAAATATTAAACCTTTTATTTATTCACTTTTCCTTTATTCTTTTTCTATTAAATAAAATTTAACTTAAGTGTTATAATAAATGTAATAATTTATCCATTGGAATGTTTGCTAAACCAATGGATTTGACAACCAACATTCACATTAGCAAGTCAGAGTTTTGATTTCAAACAGATAAGAATATCTGCTCAACTATTCATCAATCAAATCTTCTAGCTCACGCTCTAATGCAATTTCATCCTAACTTTGGTAAACACCATTTTCTTTACCTCAATTCTTTTTTAAAGTATTTTAAATAACAGCAATCATAAATCACGTAATGCCGTGCTACGTTTCATGATTAGATAACATTAACACTGTTTAAATGTCTAATACTTGGAACATCATCCCATTACAATATCTTTGTTTCTTTACAACATTTTCCTTCAAATTCCTCGGTAAGACCACGGCTTTCATGCAGAAATTAGTGGTCTCTTTAGAAAATATGAACTTTAAAAATACAATCCTCCTTGCTAATCAATTCAAATATACAAACATCTTCTTCTTTCACTTCATTTTCTGTCAAAAACAAGTGAATGCCAGCACCGAAACAATAACGAGAAAAACAATTTTTATTAAATAACAACTTTACTTTCCACGATCTTTCTCCACGCTGCAGCACCACACACTTTTTCTTTTCGATAATGCCTTCCAAATCTGGTATGTACTGCATAAGATATATTTTTATGGTTAGAGTTTGAATGTAGAGCAGAACCAAACATTACATCAACATGTGTTTCATGTTTAAGATTATCCCACCAGCCGATAAGCCACCGCATGTTTGATGACAACAGTGAAAAAGGGATTGCATGAAATGAAATTGCGTGCTATTTCTCTTGCCCTAGTTTGATTTGGCTGGTTCAAAGATGAAGTTCTCTCAACAGACTTCTTACCTTACCTGTGGAATGCAATTCACGTACCAAACCAGTCAACTACATATTTTGTGAAGGATCTCATTCATATCTCGCTATCAGACATCATCAACATAAAATTCTAATTCACATAATACAACAAACAAATATATATATATATATATATATATATATATATATATATAAAGATAACAAGCAAACAAAGAATGTATTCTTACCTCCTATTTGTTCAGGCCTCTCTTCTTCATCGGGTTCTTCCTCATTTTGATCAAGGTTGTAATTTCCATTACCAGTGCCACAAGGATAGTCTATTTCCGCTCCATTTTGGTCACATATGTTTACATCAATACGAGATGTTCCTTCGTATTTAAAGAAAACAAAATATCCATGATCCAAGGAATAATGTTCCACAAATTCCTTCCATCCCTCTTTCAACCAAATCTCACCATTGTTTTTTTCCCACATCACTTTCCATTGAGTTCCGTTTGGAAGCTTCATGAGCAAAGGATTTGGCAAACCACCTCCATATTTGGCTGTGAATAAATTTGGTATTTTCTGCAAAAGGAAATTGGTGATCAGTGTCTTATAATGCTCATAAATCTCTATTAGTATACGTATAGATATAAACCATAAGAATGCTTACAACGCTTTGAAGATTGGTTTTAAGGATGACTTTGAAGAAGGAGATTGGCAGGGTAGCATTCCTCTGGGTACACTCAGAAGCCATGCGTGTAGTTGAAATATATGTAAGCTAATAAAACAAAAAATTATAAGAGTGAAACAACTTATTTGATGGTAATAGAAGCTAATAGAGTATTAAAAAGAACAAAACTTATGGATGAGAAATCAGAATGTATTGCACAAAACTTACAAAGACAGAGATGGAAAAATCTTACCGCCGGTGAAGATGGTGTTGTTTGGCTCTTGGAGCTCTTGAAGATTGCTGGCTCTCTTTCTGAATTCGTTCTCCTCTTCTCTTTTTTTGATTGAATCCTTTCTCTTACTCCATTAGCCTTATTATTCATGAGTCAGATGAAGCCAAAGTCAAAGGCGTGGCCCTGTAAAATGGCAGCCACCCTATTCTGCTCTGCTGCTGTATTTCTTCTTGAGGTAAGCTAGCTAAAGGCAAAGGCATTGTACTGCTTACACAAAAATGGTTGATAGAAAAAAGATATTAGACCAAGAAAGAAGGATTGATATCATTGCAATCTCACTGATCAGTTTCTTTCAATTTTTTTTTCTTTTTTTTTTCTTTTTTCTTTTTTCATATGTTATCATTTTCATCTTAAAAATGATTAAAAGATTAAATAAAGTAAAATAAAAAGAAAATCAAATCAAAATAATAACATAAACTAAAATAAAAATGAAACACATAATTAAGTTAACACGTCTAACTCAATCAAAAGATTTTTAAGATGAAACCAATTCTACATACAATAAGACGAAAAGTGAAATCCATTTTATTTCAATACAAAAACAAGAGATTCCAAAAACTTTGAAATCAATTCCATAAGACACTGTATTATACTATTTATTTATCTTTTAATTTTTGTATTTCAAATATTTTTTTAAAACGTATTTAACTCATCAATATTATTTTATATTATTTATAATATTAAAAATAATTTGATAATCTTTATTTTCAATTAAATTAAACCTCTCATAAATTTTTTAAAATTTTATTTCTAAATTCAATTTTATCTCCTCCAAATTTCTTAAAAAAGAAAACACATTTTATTCATAATTTTTAAAAATACTTTTATAATGTATTATATTATATTATCTTATCAGTTTAACTTTCTTTTAAACCTGTCAAATAGATCCTGATATTAGTCCATGTGGGTTGGGACCAAAAAAGCCCAAAGAACCAAAAAAACCCTTTATTAAAAAAGTTTCCAGGGTTTTAGTCCCAAAGCCCTGTGGGTCACGCCAGCTCATGGACTTTCCTTTTTACTAAATTTTATGTATAGAAGAAAAAAAATTATGGTCCAGAAACATTGCAAAAAACATTCCACAACAAATCTGCATAGCTACAACATTCCAAATCTGCATTTCATTCTCATATTCCATCAGTCTTTGGCTCGATAATTTGTATCCATAAGAAATTCCATCGTCAATGAACACAAACGACTGAGATTCAGGCTCAAGACCAATATTTGAATGCTGAAAAGCCACTTTTCCTTCTGCACATTCATTATGATACTGTCAAAAATTAGTTAGGCTAGAATTTAAAAGTAAGAAAATTGATAATAAATGAAACAATACCATTTAAAACATTTGATAAACAGATACCCTTTATAAGCAAATCATAAGGAGAACAGGTGTTTAGAATAGTTACATAATTGTTTTAAAGAACTAGTAAGAACCATGCTTAACCCACATTCAACACACAGATCAAGAAACAAAACACACTAAACCAGAATTGAGAATCATGGCCAAACAAATTTAAATTGTATGTATGTGAGCCTCATTTGAGGGGTCACAATCTTGATAAAACACAAATGGTATAAACCAATGCTATACTTGTTTAACCCATATTAAAGCAAAAAACAAGTAAAAGTCAGCAAGATACAATAAAACAACCAATTGCAGGGATCATAAATAAACAGTATGTCACCTAATTTCATGGTGCAGCCAGGTAAAGATTCATGGGTAAATTTTCATCAACAGTCACAAGTCTTCGACTATTTTTAACCAAAGAGACTAGTCTGATTACATTGTTCTTCAGAGATCTGAAAAATAGAAAACAATAACAATGATGGGTTAGCAAAGTAACTAAATTAACTGCATGTAATGAAAACAAGAAGCAATAATGAATTCCACGATCTATAGAAGCATTGAAAGCTAAAAACCAATAACAACATTCTACTCTACTGTTCCAAAGGATAAAAAAGGAAGAAAAAAGTAAAAAGAGAAAGAAAGAAAGAGCAATTCTCTAATCATAAGAAATCATAAAATATTTATTTGCAGTTGACTATAAAACATCTTCAGTGAACTCAAATTTCACACACAAATATATCTAAAAAATAAATAAAAAAGATCAAACATTTGATAAATAAAACATCAGGTATTTGATAAGGGGAATATATCTGGATATTAGATCAAACACATTGTACATTGAGATCAAAACAAGAGGGTACCTAAAAGAACCTCAGATGATGAGCCGTGTGAAAACGCATTTAGATGACCAACATAAAGCATAATACCTTAAAAATTATAAAACTATTTGATTTAGAAGTTCATTGAATAAATCAATACAACACAATAAGTCTGTTAACTTTAATACCTTAAAAATTATACAATTTGTATTTCTTATTAGTTTACAATATTGTAAAACCTTTCACAATTTTCATTTACAAACAAGAAGGAACAATATATAAAGGGAATACTTGAAGTGTACCAATCTATGTAAAAAAAACTATAAAAAAGATGACTGTCAGATTTTGTTCTAAGAGTGCAACTACATAGTACCCTATCCTGAAAACCATTGTCTGCAGATGTTAAACTGTAACATGAACTGCTTAATATGTGTTAGCCTACTTAGATATTAACTAGGCCATATTAAGTTAAGCTGGTATGTTATCCCTGTCTTTAATCTTGCATCTTCTACTTCACCATGCTTGTTGTTTGACATCATATTCCCATGAGCAGATACCATATGCTATAGTTTTAGTTTGAATCATTCAACTACTTCAAGCAAACTAACAACATCCACTCCATTACAGTATAAAGAGAAAGATTACAGTAATTGGGAAAGATCGTATGTGGCTTTTAACCTGTATAAAGAGAAATTAACATTCATCTACGAAAATTACAGTGTCCTAATACATTAGAATGCTACGCATACAGACATCCTCATACACCCTCTTCACACTTGGTTTCCTAATATCCATGCACCAAAGTTGCAAATGAAGAATGCTACGCATACAGACAATTTTTTACATACTTTCCTTCAACAAAAAACAAATAAACCCTTGACCTTTGTCTAAGAATACATTAGATAGCATTTTCTGCAGGGGTCTCAAGAACTGATTTGGTAGCTCATGAATCATTGATGAAGTGGTTCACAACAATCTTTAGAAAAAACACGAAAAGTATTTGAAAGAAGCTAACCTTGATTCTTCTTCGCCGCCTGTACCACCGCTGCCGTGAAGTGTCGTTGACTCTACTTTGTGTCGTCGTTCACTGTGTGTTTCCGTCCACCATGCGCCGTCGCCTGCCGTCGACTCTGTACTGCCGTCTGCCGTCGACCTATGTTGCGGTTGCTAGCTCAAGGGTTTGATCAGAGAGAATGAGTGAGAGTCGGAAAAAGAAAAGTAACTTGGCGACTACGGGAGCTTTAGAGTAAACTTTTCAATGTTTTGAGAGATAGGGTTGACCCGACCCTGATTCAATCTCAACCCACTTTCTGGGGGTTGACAGCTCTACTTTCTTTTATCCTATCAACAATTTTTTTTTTTGAACTTCCACAATCTTGCTTTCAATTCGATAAACTTTTTCACCCTCTCCTGCAACTTCCATCGAATAAAAAGTTTAGGAGAGTGTGATAAACAGATGCAATGATTTCACCCTCTCTATTTAAAAGTTAATTTATCATATAATTTTCAAAATTTATATTTTTAAGTTGTGAATAAAATATTTATAAGTTATAAACAAATTTACGTACTTTTCTTTTTATCATTTTATAAATATTTATAGCAGAACTCTTTTTCTCCAATCTTAATGACTTGTGAAGGGTGAATTCTCCAGTAGAAAAAACAAATAAGAAGAAAAAGTTTATAAAAAATTGATAACATGGATATTCAAATATAAAACAAATTACAAATATAAAAAATATACAATATTAAAAGCAATATCAACCAAATTAATTATTTTTATTAATTTCCATGCTTATAATAAGAGTCTATTTTTTTAAGATAAAATCAACCGAATTAATCATTTTTATTAATTTTAATAATCATATTAAAAATGTTTATATCTTCAAAATGGTATTGTTTTATTTTTATGTTAAGATGTCATAAATATAATTAATTTGTTATCAACCTTCGTGTATTTGTAGATGTATCAGTAAAATTAGAAAAATATTACTCCTCTCCCCTATTACTATACTAAATTATATTTTCATTAGAGTTTTTATAATTTTATAATAAGCTTAATTAAATTTTAAGCATATCATAAATTTAAATATAAGTAAATTCATGTTAAAAGATTACATTTTTTATTAAACATTTATTCTTTTTATTTTCATTTAAATATTATTTAATTTTTAAATTTGAATAAAGAGTATATAGAAAACCCTGGGGAGGGAGGAAATTGATACACAGAGAAGAGCGTGTGGAAGAAAGAACGATGGAAGTTGAAGGATCGTCGAAGAAGATGATAGCGACGCAGGAGGAGATGGTGGAGGCTAGGGTTCCCTTGGCGTATCGGGATCAGTGCGCCCATTTGCTCATCCCTCTCAACAAATGCAGGCAAGCGGAGTTTTATCTTCCATGGAAGTGCGAAAACGAGCGTCACTCCTACGAAAAGTGCGAGTACGAGCTCGTCATGGAGAGAATGCTTCAGATGCAGAAGATCCGCGAAGAACAGCAAAAGGCCGACGCCAAACAACCGCTAATCCTCGTACCCAAACCCGCCAATGCCTGATTCCTTTTCCTCTACCTCTCGCTGTAAGTTTTTCAATTCCTTTCCTCTGCGCTTTTCTCTTATCGTCAATTGTCTCGTCACACCACTGATCGCCCTTTAGGATGACTGGATTCGCTGTTCTTAATTCTTCGGCAGTACCCTATTCACGTTCTTCTACTTTACTAATTAGAATTGTTAGGGCTACTATTCAATTTGGCCCTTTATCAAGTAATTAATCCCTTTTCCGGGTCTATGATAGAGTTCTTATGATTATACTATTATGTTATCACTTTCTGTACTGATTGTGTTGTGGCTGAAAAACAACTCTTGATACTATTCCATGTTGCAAATGTAGTTACCCTTTTAAGAGCAGTACTGAAGACTGATAGTTTGGGGGTACTATGCAGTGTATAGTTGAACCTAATACTGACTGATGGGGAGTAGTGTAGGACTGAAGGGTTGTCACCTTAAGCTTTATATTGATAGTACTAGTATGGTTAATTTGGCTGGCTTTGTGTGTCGTAATCAAAATATTATTCTGTTTTTGTTTCGACTGTAAACATCAGTGTGCGAGAGTTTGTAAGATACAAAAGATATACTTGTTGAAATAAATATAAATAAATCTGCGTAAGAGTATACTTGAGCATTAAGTGTAATAGGAATCTATTATGTTATTAACTCTGGCTTTTCAGTTCGGTCTGCTTTTCACTCTTCTGGTTTCCTCGTGACTCTTTTGCTGCTTTTCTGTATATTGGACAAAATTAGTTTGGATTTTTGAAACTACTTTAAATTTAGTTTTGATTTTAAATTGGAATTTGAATTCCTAGTCAAAGCTCACAATGAGTAGTGCATGATGAGCCAATGACATTTTGGTTGTGGCCATTTAGAGGATGACGAGCTAACACCATCCTGGCCACGGCTAACTAAACAATGTCTTGACCAAATGATGATTTATTAAGATTGTCATTGATTTTGGATTTTGTTTTTAAATCCTACGAAATATCCAATTAGTTGAATTTGATTTAAAATCCATCCATTAAAATGGACTCAAAATTGTTCGGTTTGGTGTGGTTATGGATTGATTTCGATTTTTTGCACACCCTTTTTCTTGTGGGTTTTGATTCTGCGAAGCAAGGACTTCCTCGTATCCCTTTAGACATGTCATGGAAGCAGTGTTCGCCTCAAGGACATGACCACTCAATTTCATAATTTGCCCTCTACACGTCACTCTGCTTTACCAACCCCTCTCCTTTTCCTCCCAGTTTCATTGTGTGAAACACGAGCGTCTAAGTATAGTTGTGGACGATGGGGATGCTGATGAAAATACAGGGTGCAGGTGCGAGGCCAAACAGAAGAAGTGGGACTCGGTCATCATGTTACAGACATAAGCGACATGCTAACAAGGATTGAATGCAACTTTTAACTTTTCTTTTGAAACGAAGAAAAACTCTTTTTAAATCTTTAATTTTCAACCTTAGATTTTATTTTTTTTTGTCTTTCAGATACAATAATTCTATATTAACATTATTTCCACACATTTACGAAGAAAAGATAGAGAAATGTGAGATAAGGACTGAAGTTAAAAACAATTGTATGCGAATTTTTTTTTAAAAAAGAGCAGTGGTGTGAAAATAGTATTTTTAGAACAAATTAAGCTTAAGTTTTGTCACGTATATATACACACATACTTTGTTTACCATGTTTTATGTTTTTGTTTGTTATGTCGTGCCCGAATCCGCTCAACGTAGTTTTGCTTTGATTAACTTGTGACACAGGAAGAGTCTGTTTTCTTAAGCTCACGAGGCTCTAAATCAACTTCGTGAAAAAAATATAGCGAGCAATATTTTCTTTAAAAGAATAGATGAATAATTTGCCGCAAGATTTATGAATAGGTAAGTTTTGCATACAGCTGAATCTATAATTCTCTTGGATGTGGTGATATTTATGTTATGCTCTTCTAGTTACACTCTGGTTTGCCGAGTGGTAATGATCAATGATATAAAACTGTTATGCATTATTATAAGTAAATAACAAAGTGGTATTTTTTCCTAGCAGAGTAGCACTATATGCTTATAAGTCTATCTTTGTAGATTTCATTTCCACCTTCATATCCTTTACATAATCTGTTGACCTTCTTAACCTCTGCCCCTACCCCACACACGCGAACACACAAAAATCTCTATTTATTTTATGCAGTTTCTATATCTTTTTGTTCATGTATTTTTAACTTTTGACAGGAACCATTGCTTGGGACAGATGTTATTTCATGTTTTGCTATTGTATGGATCAAAGTTACCTTGGAGTGTTTGTCCAAAAGACTACTTCAGAGTTTTTATACCTTTTTAGCTATTTCTTCTGTCATGGACCCATGTTTCTGCTTGGAAGGAATAAAATTTATTGTTAACATTTCATAGACATATTAACTGACTGGTTTCATACACACATCTTGTCCATGCCCTTGATCATTTTCAATAGCTTACTATTTTTAGATATTTGGTTGCCAGATTCAGATGTGATTCTAGAACACCTGCCGAGTGATCTAATCTAACGATGTAATTAGACATTTGAACGAGGTTTGAAGTAACCCTGTCAACATGAATTTTGAGACGGTATCAGAGCCGACGATGTAATATAGAATTCTGAAAAGACGATGGTTTACTATATTAAGGAATAGAAGGAGTTTTAAGTTGCAAATTGGAAAATCCTGGGGAAGAAATAGTACAATTTCATGAAACAAGATTCAACGACAATGTTTAGGAAGGGAAATTAATTCATTCTTGATTGCATTTTTAAGTTGGGGTTTGGCACTGCCAATTTCTTGGTGTTTGACCGATGAATATTCCTGAGGCTTATCAATATTCGCATCTAGTTCATTTCAGTCTATAGAAATGTCTGACCGTGTCATAAGTCAGGATTTTGGGACCTCGGGAGTGTGATGGTTTTTGAATTTTTCATCCTTTTATTAGGCTTGACTTTATAGCCCTGTATACGAAGCTTCAGTAGAGCTGTTTTTGGGTAGTTAATAGAAATGATACTTTTCTAACCTGATCAGTTGAATTCGTCCTGATTTGGAAATGTTTTCTGGATGCCCAAACTGTGGTTATCTTCACTTCTGTAACCATGATGTATCCGAAACATAATATGTCTTGGCCATATTACCTTGATAGAAATTTTACAAATGTAATTGTACTTTTTAAAGCCCCTCTAGCAAAAGAATTATAATTCACCTATAAAACATAAGTTTCTTTTAAATTTTATTAGAAAACAGTAGCAAAGGAATTATACTCCAGGACTGAGTTTAAGTGGGGTCACATGACCTTTATTAAGCCAAGTGTGTTGTTGTGCCCTGCAGCTTTAGTTAAAGGAATGGCAGCACTGCTATTAGATATTGGATGTGTCAATTATTTCTATTGGCTCACAAATTGAGTACAATTTTAGTAATTTCTATGCAACCTTTTGTGCACAACAGGCGCCCGACTTAAAGGAAGCATGGACCTTTACACAGTTGGCTAGCGTCTTGGGCTTGGACCATCTTTTAATAGTCTTTTCCAAATACACTTTTGAGGGAAAAAATTATGAAAATTTGACTCTTTTTTTTTTTTTTTACAAAGATGGAATTAGTTTAGGTATAAGTTAACTAAAATTTATTATATAATTTTCCAAATTTTTTTAATTTGTGCGTAAATTAACTCTAACTTTTTTGTTTTCTAGAAACTTTTTTCAAAGAATCATTCAAACAGACCCTTAATTAAAACATATCTAGAACAGAAAATAAATAAAAGGTATTACCTATTTGATGACTTAAAATACATGGTTCTTTTTTAAAAAAAATGCATATTTTTAATCTTTCTAATTTTGAAATTTTCATACTCTAAGCGGTTGAATAGATAGTGCTTAGAATATTTGTACTATTTTTATATAATTAGATAATGCTAAGAAAAATACCTTTCAAATTTTGAAAAACTATAAAAAAAAGAAGAGAGAGAGAGAGAGAAAGATAAACTGAAATTTAGATATTTTCGAACAAGTGCTTTTATCCAAGAAAAGGAGATAAACTGGAATTTAGATAAAAGGAGAAAAATATTTTTATTCAGCTGTCTCTTAAAGCTTGTCAGAATAAGTGGAATGTATGCCGTGATGGACCTACTTGGAATACCTGTCGGCAATTCCACATCCTATTATTCCAAATTTGTATGAAAATAAGCCAAAAAAGTTTATTAGCGTATTCCTAAATTTATACATTATCTTATTATTGAGTGAGAGGCTCCTATGTCAATATAAAATGTGTAGAATCTTATATTATATTGTAATGTTATTTATGGTAAAATATGCTTACATATAAAATTCCCGTAATATTAAATATACTTTAAAAAAAAACAAGTAATATTTTTATCTCAGTTAGCTCTAAATGTATTTTTTAGGTTTCTAAAGTTTAAACATATTTTGTAGAGTTCTCTAAATTTAAACTTGTTTTTAGTCTTTAATATAAACGAAAAATATATATACGAATGATGGTTTTAAGTGTTAGTTATATATCGAACATTATTTTTCATTTTAAATTTAAGTTTCATAATTTATATTAAAAAAGTGTTTGGGCATTGGATTTGGTCGATTGGGTAGAATTTTGACAAATCCATTATCCAACCCACTAAAAAATTTTGGGTTGAGTTGGGTTTCTGTATTGTTATGATAAATTCAATTAATCCACTCTACAGCCACTGGATTGAGTGATTAAGATTTAAAAAAAAAATCTCTTAATATTAAAAATTGTAATTTTCAAGTATCCTCCTAATAAAAATAATACAATATTTACAAAAGACAAATCAATATTGCAAGTAAGCTAATATGTCAACTCACACAAGTTTGTTCAAATTGATTTAATACATGAAGAGAAATATAATATAATTATTCTATAACACAAGTATTAGTAAGAGTGTAACTCGGATCATACATATCAAATTCATCACTTAATTCCTTTAAGAGTATGTCATTTAAATTAGATCAGATTCGATCCAGTCATAAATAAAAACTCAATTAGGTAATTGGGTAAACTTACAAGACATGTTTAAATTGTAGAGAGACAAAAAGTAATTTGAATTTTCATTTGCACTTGATATATTACACTATTCCCTATTATTTATTATTTATTAAATAATTTTTCTCATGGGTACACGTAAACGTGAATAAAAGTGAATAGAAAATTAGGAGTTTTAAAAGTTATGTGAAGGGAATGAATAATGATTGAACAAAAGGTACCTACCACCTTGACTTTACATTCTCAAGGCATTGAATTTGGATTAGGTTAAAAACAAAAGTTTGAATTTAATCAATTCATTGTCGTCTCTCTGTGTGTACCTTTTAAGCAAAAACACCTTCTTCCATATCACATACCAACAACTTTGACATCTTCTGCCTACAAAACAACCTCCACACAGACCTTCATAATCCAAAAATACTCACATTATTTTTATTTTTTATACATTGTATTGAATGGTTATTGAACCGACCGTATGAGATCATCAAGGAGGGATGTTTTGTTCTAGTAGATCGCAGTATTATATCTAACCAAAGACAAGTATTAATTACTAATCGACAACACAATTATGGAAAGAAGAGATCAGACGAACAATCTCTAGGATAAAGACTCTTAAACACAACTCCTTATCAAGATTACTGATAAGAGTTACTTAGTGAAAATTATGACATGATTGAGTTGTGATTAAGATTTCACTAATCACAAATCCATCTTGAAATTTATAGGTTAAAGATAAAAAGGTAAGTAATTGCATTTATTACGAATTTAAAGTATAATCATTGAGTCAAAATACTTTTAATAGATGTACGAGACGTTTTTTAGTACAAACAAAAAAAATTTTAACTAAAAACATTCATAACTCTCTAAACTGATTCAGAATAAAGTGTGAACGAGAATTTTATGAAAATTTCGACCTTACACCCAAAACATACATCTTTAACATTTTTATTTTTTTTAGTAGCCACTTAATAATAAAATTAAAAGAAATTAAAGAAGGAAAATGGGAAAGCTGATAAGATGCTATGCATGCATGCATGAGTTTGACATACATATGCAACAGTCGATCCAATGATGGGTACGTTGGATGGTATTTTTTTGACTTTGGTATTTGGTAGAACTAATAATGTAGTGAGCATTTAAAAAGGGTGAGTATATACATACATATATAGTAAATATGATTTGACGTAAAGAGAGCGTACATAATGCAATTTAAGATTATTCCTTACAAAGTGACAGGTGACAATTGCATGCAATAATATAGCATGCAGTTTAGGACCAAAATAATCCATATTATTGACTAATTATGATTAATAAGACGATAATATTGAAGAGAATGACACAATGGAAGAAGTTTATTGGGTGAAATAAAGTAATAGAAAATAGAGATTGTTTCTGTATATATCGAGGGAATATATAGATAGGTCCCATTTTCTTTGTCTCCATCTTCATGCTTTGCTTTTGTTTAATCCTTCAAGATACAGAATTAGGTTTTCTTTTCTTTTCAAACCTTATAATATGCTGTAGAAACTTCCAATATATATATATAATTCATAATCACCTAATCATATGCCCTTCGTGTCATGCATTTATTTTGGTAAGTTTCTTGTAATCTCTATATTTTATTCATTTACTTTTCTTATTAAAAATGAAAAACTGTTCATTTATTTAGTCTGTATATCAAATCACCATCGTGCTACACTCAACCTTTTGCTGTTTTCTTAAGTCATGCTGACGCTTATTGTGTGTCTAAATCACCAAAAATTTTCGATACTGCTGCCTATGTCTTAACCCTTTGTTTCTTTTAATTCTCAAACTATATTAATTAATAAGCTTTTTTTTTTCTTTTTTCCATTGGGTATGAATATATCTATCTTAATATACATGCAGACCTTAATTATCACACTAACTAATCTTAACATAAATTCCTACTATCACTTACTAGTAAAACATAGTTTTTTCACACTTAGATATTTATATCAATTCAATTCTATCAAATATAAAAAGAAAATAATGATAATTTTGTAAACAATTTTATTGTTATTATTTTATTTAATAGACATTAAAAAATAGACATTATGTTGATCCTTTAAATATAATTAATAATTTTTAATAAATACTTACTATATTCATAAAGATAATAAACTCTTTTATTACATAGTCAAATGGATATTGTGATTACTTTTCTTTTTAGTTTATCACGTTTATATTTGATTTATTGGGTGATATCCACATAAAAAATGAGTTTGAACAATAATAAAAATGAAGCTCAAAATCATGAGGTAAATGGTGAGATTGTGAATAACAGAAGCAAGCTATTCAAGATCTTAATTATGTGTGATCAATTAAGCAATCAAATCTAAAAAAAATTATATTTGGATCATAAAACTTTCTTTACCAATTTTAGAATCAATATAAAAAATTTCTACAGCAATTATAGGATCAATGTACAAAGTTTAATATTTTATATATTGAATGCATCTATACCTATTATCGAATTAGTATAAAAAATAATTTTTAATCCATGTAAAAAATCTATTTTGCACTGGGGATTCAATGTAACGGCACTCTATAGAGGAGAAATAAAGTTGAGTCACTTTCCTTCTTGGATCCTCATTGACTATTATGATTTGATCTGTGGGTCCCTTCCACAATGCAAAAATTTTAATAACACCATAATTACTAACTAAAGAGTAATTTGGTTTAGCTTATAACATCAGTAATTTATAATGTATATATTTGAGGACTGAAGCTCCTTTTGATTTTAAAAATATATTTTAACAACACTTTTTGATAATTTTTTTGACAATGGAATACGTGCCATTATTATATTGGTTTATTTGAATTTATGTTTAAAAAATATTTAAAACAGACCAATCATAAGCTGTCATGTTTAAAAAATATTTAACACAAACCAATCACAAGTTCTCACGTATGCGTTGTCAAAAAATTATTAAAAAAATATTGTTAAAAAAGGATTTTCATTGAAAAGATTTAAATTAAACTTCAAGCTTCAAGATTTTTAAATGTAAAATCAAATTTTCTAAAGCATGACAACAAAAAGAGAATCCAGTTAAAAAAAGACCACCTTAAAATTGAACAAGACATATTATATTTACAGGATGTAATGTTTTTGGAAAAGTGAAGTTTGACTAGGTAGGAGAAGTATTGGCGAAAAGTGTTGACAGTATAGTGAAATCAGAGAAACGTGTATTATACTCTTCAATAATGGAGTTCAAAATAGAAGTGTTTTGTCGGATGTAATTGTGTGTAATGGTCCCTTTATTTCTTTATCTTTATCAAACAGATTGTCAAAACAAAAGCATGGGGTCAAAACAATTTGTCTTTTGCCCAATTCCTAAAGCAAAAAAATGGTCTAGAAGCACCTCTTATTCATCAGACACTGTTATTTGTCAAACAATGTTTTATATAGTAACGTGCCTTGATTTAAGTGTTCCTTTGATAGGAAAAATCAATCTTAACGTTTGTTAGGTTTCCTTGAATGAAGGAAGGTATGGAAAGAATAACAATCAAGAAAAATGATTGTTTTTAGACAGTTGTAAATTAATTTTAAATCTAATTTAACTCTAAAAAAACGACTTGTAAGATAAGGTTTACACCTACTTATATATTATATATTATGAATTGACCTTGTTTGTAGTAGATTTAAGATTTCTAACACACCTCAATTTTTTATATTCATTTGATACTATTTTTATTTACTTTTTACTCTCTTCTTTTCTGAAAAACTACAAAAATTTATACTTTTATGACCATTTTACTCTTATATTTTATGTCAAATGAATGTAAAAATGTCTGATAATACCCTTACACTAATAAGGGGGTGTACATACTTTTACATTTATTTGACAGAGAATATAAGGATAAAATGGTTATAATTTATATTTTTTCAAGAAAGAAAAGAGTAAAAAATAACTAGAAATAGTGTCAAAAATTTAGGTCTATCAAATAATATTTTTTAATAAGAAAAGTGGGGTTTGTGTTTGTTGTGTGTTGTGTGTTATGGATAGATTCACGATCCTTTATTGACAATTTGGTTTTGATGGCAAGGAATGTGAAACCGAAATTAAGGTGTAGCAGGTTGTTCATTGTGGAAGAAGAACACGTGCGTCACTTTACCTTTTCTATGCTATAAACCTTGATTGACTTATGGCATTGCAGTGGCAGCAATTGGGTTAAAAGAAACTCATTAGGTGCATAATTCCAGAGATGCCCACATTTTCAAATTTTCTACTCTTCTACTGCATAAGCTCTATTACTTTCTACCTATAATTACCTGAATAATATTAATTTTTTTAGGCATGTGGGTGTTAGGTTTATCGAAGATGATGTTAGTTTTTAGAAAAATATAACACCAAAATTTATAGAAGAAAAGGTTTATCACAAGAAATATAATATCAAACATCACTCTAATCATATAAAAAATTAATATTATTCTCAAACTAAAATATTAATAATTTTACTTTCTCGTTTGTATAAAAATGAGACTTACATTCATGTTCAGATGCTTAATCATAAGTTTACAAAACTATATAAATAATAGTCATATATTAAAATTTTAGGACTTAATATGCAAAAAAAAGACGTTAAAAATTCATATAAAATACATTAAATAAAAACAAATAAATTTAGAATCCTTAAAACACTGTATTTAAACAATTATAAAGTTTTTAATTTTTATATAACCTCATAAGCCTATAACCAACTTAGAATGTTATACTTTAGCATTAAAAAAAATAAATAAAGTATTATAGCAAATAGCATTAATTATCTTGTAATGAAAGTTAAATGAATGGAGTCACACTTAAGTTTTAATAGTTAGATTATTATATTATTGACTAATAGTATTTAGAAACCAGGTCAAACCAATTTAAAGGATGAATTTTCATCTACTTTTTTCTTTAAATTCTAAATTTTCTCCAGATATAATCCATTTAATAGTTATTCGTGTTAAAAGAATTTATAAATAACTAACAAATTTAAGCTGAACCCGATTTCACATTTGATCAGTGACTCATCTGACAGCTTTACTCGACATTAATAATAATAATTTAAATTGAAATTTTGTACAATATTAATTTCTTTTACTTAATTTTCTTGTATTATAAAAAATCCTAATTATATAGCACTCAAAAGTATAACTTAGAACTCAGTATTTTTCCCACACAGAAGAAATCATAAGGAGAAAATAAAAAAGGGTAAAATTAGAGAAGCAAAAAAAAAAAATCGAACTTCTTTGACTAGCATAAGTCAATTTCCACAGAGAAAAAAGAAGAAATGGTGACAAGGTCTTGACGAATTTAGAAAAGGAGAAATAATTAAAGAAGATAAATTGAAAAAGTCAGACGAAATTTATCTTACTATTGATACCCTTTCTATAACCAAACTCACCGCTCTTTTTTCTTATTTTCTGACGACAAAAGTCAAAAACTAATAAAGTAGATTAGTTTTTGTGAAATTACAATGCTATTATGAATATAAATTAAGAGAAAGTAATAAGAGAAGAGTGATGATTAATGAAAAGAATATTTAATTTTGGTTGTAATTTAGTATTTTATTATAATTTTGATTAGAAAAATGATATTTTAACACTATTTTTTGACACTGTACACATGTCAAAATGTGATTGGACAATTTTAAATTAAAAAAAAAACTTTTATTTTTCTTTTCCAAATATACTCCTGCCTTAACTTTTTTAATGTAAAATCGTTTAATCACCTTTTAACACGTGTACAGTATAAAAATGGTATTAAAATATAATTTTCCTTTGGATTATAGGAAGAAAGAAAGTGAGGAGAGTTGGCACACGTGCCGAGGCACATTGACGGCAAAGGTTACCGGCGGCCTCGAGGGCAGGCAGGCCATTGGAGTGGAGGAGATATTTTGAAATGAATCCTGAAAATTAATAAAATTAAATATCGATCCCTGTAAATTGATAAATTATTCTTATCCTATCTTTATGTTGTCTGTCTGAGTGTGAGAGAGAGAGAGAGTATTAAATTAAATGCTGTTTGGACTGTTCCATAAGCCATGATTCGAATTGAGCAGGAATTTCCAGCATTCTCTTCCTTTACCTTCTGCCATTTCCATCATTATAACACTCTGACATATATTCAGAAGAGATTGAAGAGAGAGACACAAACTCTCTCCCAATCTGCACTTTCTGCCATCTTTTAGAACAATTCCTTCTGATTAGCTGAGAATGCCATTTTGTTTCTTTCCTTCCCTCTCTTATTATCCTCACCTGCTCCCTCACAACCCAAATTAATACTCCTTTTTTCTTTCCTTCATCAAATTCTCCTTTCAACTTTTCAATCTTTCTAATTTCGAATAATGATATTTAAATAATAACTTTTTTACAATATCTAAATATCATTTACATCTTATTACGTCATCAGGTTATAATAATATTTATGATTATTGTTATTAATTATAAAATAACAAATAAATAATATTTAAATATTATAAAAAAATATTTATTTAAATATAATTGTTTTTTATATAATTTATATTCACTTATATATTATAAATTTCTTTTATAATTATTTTGTTAAATTTTTAATATTGTATTATATTATATTATGTTTTACTATGTAATTTACTTCTATAAAAATTTTTAAATTGATATTTTGAATGTCTCGTCTAATATCTCAAATCTTAATATTTACATAAGTATAAACACTGAAACCAATTATAATCTCTGATGTTATAATACTTATAGTTTATCAAGATGAAAAATTATTGAGAATATATAATAATAATAATAATAATAATAATAATAATAATAATAAAACTTGAAATCGATTAACGTAAGAAATTAATATTGTGTTAAACTCAAAATTTTAAAACAATATGTTTATGCGTTTTCATCTTTATATATATTTCTTCACTTTTTAATTTTCTAACTTATAGTGAGTTAAAGTTTGAAGAAATCATGTTTCAAACGGAGCATTTGAATTGTTTAAGATTTGTATTATGATGTTGTTTTTGAAAATATATTTGAAATCAAATCTCTTTTTGCTGATTGTTTTTTCTTATATTTTTGTTCAAATAAAATATTCTCAAATAAAGAAAATAAAATAAAAATTCAAGTTTTACTCTCGTTATTGTTTTCATTCAAGTATAAAATATAATTAAAAATAACTCGTTGTTAGTCATATTTTCACTTAAGTCAAAGTAGCACCAACACTGTAACTCAATTCCTATATTTACTCAAAATTTGTTCAAAGGGAGACAAATTCTGTGAAAAGATTTTCGCTTATGATATTTTTTATTTTTTTAAATGTAAATTAATATTAATTTGTATATTTAATTATTAATTTTATTTTGTTTAAGTGAATTTTGTAGTATTAAAATGATTTTAAAGACTATAAAATTTATATGAATGTATAATCACATGAATGAAATAATATATAAATTATTATTTATTTTTGTATCAAACAATGACATTTATAATATAACAAAAATCTCTTTATAGTTTAAGTTACGTAAATTAAGATATTAGGTGGTTAAAAAATAGATTTTTTTTAATATCTTGATATAAATTATATAGTAATTATTATTTTTATGTATATATTCTATACACTTATTGTAAGTTTGTGTTTAATTGTCGTTAATAAATTATCTCTTCTATGTCCTTATTTTATGGTAAAAATTTATTTCAATAACTTACTTTATTATATACACAAACAACATAAAGGCCATAAAGAATTTATTTTGAACTTTTTTATGTAAATATTTATACATTTTTAAAATGTGAATACCTTATATATCATAAATCCTCTAATTTGTTTATATTCTGTTTCCGAGTGTTATAACATTATGTATGAAATAATTGATGATTATTTTATAAATAGATACTACGCTCTCAATAAATAAACCGTTTAATTTAAACATTTTTTTATATTTATTTATAGTGTATATTTAGCGTAATAATACTTCAGACACTTTTCAAATAAATGAATTTACAATATTTTTTATTTCATCAGAAAAATTTAAATATTTATAAAATTTGTAGTTTTATATTAATTTAAACAGTATCATTTTTATTCTGTTTATCTTTTCTTTTTAGTTTTCTTGTTTTTACTTTCTAATCCACTGCACCCACCCACCCAAATAAATAAATAAATTATCTTTATGTCGAATTATACGACATGGATTTTAATTTAATTAATATCATGTGAAAAAAATATCATATGTTTAAGAAAATGAATGTCAAATATAAGTGTCTCTAATTAATTAAAGATTAATTTAAAATATAATAATGTTAAGTAGTTAAAATGTTTGTAATTAAAGTTAAAGATTAATTTAAACTCTAATATACAAATTATTATAATTTTTTTTATTAATAATATAGACCGTGATATTAATAATTTTTAATTTATTGAAAATATATAATTTAGTTAATATAATAATTAATTATTTTTTACATAAAAAATAATTGTTATTTAATCATTTTTATCACATAAGTTATTGATTTTCAGTTGGTACGGTTATCTTCAGTTTTCAAATATATAATGGTTTGAAACTTACCAAATTTGCAATTGATTTGAGGATTTTGAAATAGACTAGAAAAGTGTTTTTGATGTGTTTAAATAAAGGTGCTGTTATGTGTATATGTTTTTTAATGTGTATATTTAATTTATTTACCTATTTATCAAATAAAATATTATAGAAGTACATTACAAGACATTTATTATACAGTTACTTGTATTTATTATTCATTAACTAGCAAACATTGACATTCTCACTCTTTGAATTTGAACTATTTTATTTCAATGAAACATGTTGGAATAATTTAAAAATTTGAGTATATAACTAACAAACACTCACTAAAATACAAGAATATGTATAAAATGAAATTTTGTTTCTGAAACCAATCATTAGGGACCTACCATACAATGAATAAGGATCAAGTTATATTAATCCAACTCAATATTCGACTAAATTTCTAATATTGTTACTTTTGACCTAGAATTTGCATAATATTTTGAGTTGACTTAAAGTTATAATTATTTGTATGTTTTATTTATTTTTTATTCAAAGGGGAGCTATGAAGAAAAAAAAAAGGTAAAAAGAGTCAAACCTTTTTGAGTTTATTACATTTTTCTAAAGTTCACATTTATATTTGTAAAATATTTATAACATTCAAGTCATTAATAGCTTTAGAAAAGTAAATACGAGTAAAAAATTCAGAATATACAATTTATTACATGATAATGTGAATTTATAGAATTTTGAACATAGTTAATTAATCACAACAAAAAATATACTTGATTACATTATGTAGGCTGTTGACTAACAAGTGTTACACAAGAAAAAAAAATTTATCTATTATACTAATAACAACAACAACATAATAATAATAATAATATACTCTCAATCTAAATATATTGAAAATCATTCATATATATTTTCTATTTTGTATAATTATAAAACTAAAAAATGATGAATCTTATAGAGTGATATAAAATATGACTATTAAACGAGCTTTTAAATCGAATTATACCTAGTTCAAATTTTCAAACATGTATTTATTTAGTCACTTGAGTTTTAATTTTATTTTTTTGATGTATGGACAACTTTAACACAATAAGTATGAAATTGAATTTCAACAATTGATTTAGTTTATTAAGCTTAAATTTTCGTGTTTCATAAGAATGGTTTGCTTAAGGTTCCTTTCACATGTTTTAATAAAATTATAATAATAAATATATATTTCAAAATAATGACAAACAAATTTTATTTGTTTTGTAAAGGATCAAATAAATTATTTAATTTAAATAATAAAAATTACAATTATATGTTATTTCTTGTGCATATGTATATATTATTTTAATTTATATGTTTACCAAATTAAACATAAAATTTTAAGTTTTTGACATTATTTTTTAATTTGAATAATATCACTATATAATATATAGAAACTGTTCAATTGGAGTAGGTTTTAAAATTATAAGACATATAATCGTTATTTTACTAAAACTTTAATAGAAGTGAATATTTATATAAAAACGAGAGGAATTATTAGTATCGTTTAATATACTCATATTTTTACTATAAGCATATAATTACTTATCAATACATTGATATAAGATATTAAAGTGTACAAAATAATGATAAATTAATAAAAACTTGAATAATGTATTTGAATAATGATAATGATCTGAGGATGATTGAGTATTTTTCTACATACATACTTAAATGAATCTGATGTTAAAAACAATAACCAATCCGTAGTTAAAATTAATTTATTTCTTTAAAATTTATAATATTTATTCTAAATAAACACCACTCTAATATTTTTTTTCATAAGTAATTGAGTGAAAAAAAGTATTTGTTTCCGGATTTCTCTTTCTAAGAAAATAGCTAAAGATGAAATAAAATTGTGGGAATACTGTAATATTCAATAAGTTTTATAAGTAAAGATAATAAAGTTGTAAATGAATTATTATAATATTATTGCAAATGATAGAATATAAATATTGAGAATATATAGTAAAGAGAGTTGATTGATTGATTTTGATGGCACATCCCAGCTGTGTAGATTGACAATAGTTCAGAGTTGAAATTCCACATACGGAATTCATCACGTTGACGTAAAGATCCTTCCAACGATCCCAGCCGTTGATTTACGATGTGGTAATTTCGAGGTGCCACCATCTGATTTATTTTGGTGTCTATTGGGATGACAAATTTCGTACGCATCTCATCTCATCAGTGTGCTGCTTTGGCTTTTTTGTAATTATTTTCTTTTTATGTTATTTTTCTCATTTTCCACTCTCACCTTAATCACTTCCTAAATTTTAATCCTTCTATTCTATATCTGTCTTTCTTTGACTTCTTTTTTTCTCTTTTATTTTTTTTCTTGACATGAAAGATATATTCCCTACGACCTTAACAGAAATGTCTAGTCAATAATTCACAAGTCCATTAAGCTGTTCAGATATACATTCTTCATAATTTTCTATATTTTTTTTAAAATTCTTTTTTTATTTCATCTCACTCTGCTTCTTCTTTCTCCTCCCAACGATGTGGAGCTTAAAACAAGGACATATTATTATTATATTAACATGCTTATATTCATCTCCAAAAAGTATATGTAAAAAGTTGTCATGGAATTGTTTGGAGTTTGAAAGAAGATGGAGAGATAGTGAAGTTAACAATTTGATGACAGAAATGAAAAGATTTTAGAGGGTTGAAAGTAGAAGAATAGGAAAAAGGTGTGGTAATAATAATAATATTATGTGTACTATTTCCCATGCACGTCCAAATGGCATTACAGGCAGTTTATTGCTTGGCACACAGGTAACCTAAGTTTAGATTAGGGCTGGAAAGAATGTGGGCCCCATAGAAAGGGTAAAATGGTCTGTGAAAGATTGCAGTGAGGGCAGATCTGTGAAATTATGTTGTGCAATAATGATCTTGCATTCACACAATGTTCATTCACAGAAAGGATAGTATAATAGGTATAATAGTAATAATAATAACTAAAAAGAAGAAAAGTATTTTCATGGGGTCTTACACAGTGATGATGACGACGTTGGCGTATGTAGCAGTGGTCATATTCTAATGAGTAAGTCTTTGTAGAGAGAGAGAGAGAGAAAAGTGGTGAGAGAGAGAGAGAGAGAGAGAAGCAAAGGTCAAAGCGAGGCAGTTGAGTAATTGTAACACCGTTGATAGTACCCATTATATTGGCAATTGCATAGGTGTAATGATTTCGTGGAAGGTCAGTGCAAACAAGATCAGAAGCCTCCTCGTGATTTTTATCTGAGAAAAAGTGTTTTGAGTTTTCTGCTTTTTGGGGATTTCAGTTTTGAGTTTGTAGTAGTTTCTGTTCCCTTTATTTATTTTTTAGTTTATCTGATTGCTCCATGGCAACTTAAAAGGTACAGCAACCACCGTATATATCAGGTATTATCAGTGTATGTGTGTGTGACTCCTAAGGAATTTGCAGACCTCTTACACATGTCTTCTTCGTCTTTTCATTTTCTCTCGTGATATTCCTCCTCTCTCTCTCTCTTTTGCCCCCTCTGCTTTCTGTTTGCGTGGGGAGCAAAAAGCTCATTCTTTTTTCTCTCTCTCTCTCTCTCTGATATATAAGACTGAGAGGTCCAAACAAACTAAACTTCTTGTGGGCAAGACGTAACCTTTTGGTGTTGAGGAAGAAACACAACAAAGTGAAGAAAGTGAAGGTCTTTTTTACTCAACCAAGGGTTTCGATAGATATATATATATCTATCTGCTTTACATAAGATCAAACTGAACATGGGTAGTTGTGGAAGAGAAGGAGCTGTAAGGCAATATATAAGGTCAAAGGTTCCTCGTTTAAGGTGGACTCCCGAGCTGCACCGTTGCTTTGTTCACGCCATTGATAGCCTTGGAGGTCATCAAAGTAAGTCGACTCGTTTTTTACTTTTGGATATTCAGGATATAGGATCCGTTTTCCCTGGCTATTATTAATTTCTGATATTTTTTTAATTATCTTTTCAGAGGCTACTCCTAAGCTTGTTCTTCAGTTGATGGATGTTAAAGGGCTCACAATTTCACACGTCAAGAGTCATCTTCAGGTTAGGAACGTTAGACAACAACATGGTTTTTGCTGATGCATGGTCATGTTTCATTTTCGGTGTTGTTTATTGATATTGGGTTTCTCTCTTTACACAAACCAGATGTACAGAAGCATGAGGGGCGACTTGGGGAGACAAGGTACTAACCGAACCCTCTTTACTGCAAAACATATGAACAATGACAGAGTCTTAATCTTTGTAGTTGTTCCTCATGACGATCGTGGTTCCTCAAGAGTATATTTCTGTCACGTATCCATGCCATGCGTGGGGAACTATAAACCATGCTTTGTGCATTGAATGCTGATTTTAGTTTCTTCTCTTGGTACATATTTGAAGTTAAAAAACACATCCTATGAACTCGCACTTATACACAAGTTGGGAAACTTGAAACTGAGTTGCACATTTATTAGTCTCTTCTTTACCATAACAGTGTAGGGAGAAGAAGGAGACAATGTCCTTTTAAATCTTCCTCTAATGGCATTTTGATGAAATCCACAACTTTTTTTCTTTTTTTTTGTTTTTTTTGTTCTGCATTCTTCATACACAACAAAGGTGGTTCGTTGCTGGCCATGTGTTGAAAGCACAAGGCATTAATTGCTAACATGTTTTTTATAATGTGTTGTTGGTAACTCGGTACGTGTATTTGTCAGGTAGGACACAGTCCCAACATAGGAACCAATCTTTTGAGGAGCACGATGATGGGTGTGTTGATGAAGTGAATGATGTTTGCGTTGAGTACTCATGTTCGAAAGCCATGGGAATAGAATCTGATTCCTTCTTCGGCCACAGCAATCTCCCTCCGAAAAGGTCAGCCTATATAGCTTTATTCATCTCTTTTCTCAGCTGAAATAATTTCAGACTTTTCAAACGTCAAAAATAAAGTGTGGGAAGAGAAGCAAAAGAGAGCGGTGTTACTTACGCTTGCCTTGATCTTTTGCTTTTCTGAGCCAACTTTTACTTTTTTACTTCTTTTTAAATTCCTTTTCGTTTGGATTCTCTACTCAGAGCAAGAATCGAGACGAGGAGTTCCATCTCAGAGAGTCTGCAATGCAGCCAAAGATTATGTGATGCAGTTCCAAATCCGTACTGTTTTTATGATTATCTGCAGAAGCCCATGGCTGAGCACAAGGGAATAAAGGAGTTCTGTAAGGCTTCAACATGGCAGACACAACCCCATTCCTCTCTGTTACTACCACATTTTCCCACCCTCACTTCATTCCAATCTCCTAACAACCAACAATCAGATTTCCTCCAGGTCTCTCTTCTCTTCTTTTCTTTTTCTGTTATGCTTTTAATTTATTATTTTAGGGTTAATTAATTGGAGTTTTACTTCCATAATACACATATATAATTATAGTCTAGTCTGCATTAAATGCTGATATTCAGTGTGAAACTTAAAGGAATGCAAAAAAGTTATATTCCTTGGTGGGATGCCGAGATGACCAATCCATAGGGTGGAAGCACTCCACTTTTGTTCAGTGTGATCTTACGTTTTGTCTGTCAAATGTGCACAGCACAGCTTTTGGGATCACGTTGTGTGTTAAATGGGAAACCGTTGGTTAATTTCTCAGCTGCCTATGCCTTTTCTTTCTCTATCTTTTATAGAAAAATACATTATTAAAGTATTAACTTTGTTCTGAGGTTGAAACAGGAAGGTCTTTTGTAGAAACTAGTTTTGATTTTGTTGTAAAGAAGAAAATGAAAACGTGAAGTGTTGTTGAACACTTTATGTAACATTTAATCTGGTTGTGGAGTGGTTAGATTGTTTTGGTCCCCTTTTGTACGAATTGAGATTGTGGTGGGAATAGAGGAGAGGGTGCTTGTGATTGTCCAAAATTTATCATAGGCTGCAATGTGGCCGAAAGGGTCATCATGGCTTCTAATTTATATTCTGAGTTTTTTCACATTCAGTGGTCCTCACAAATTATTGAAATTCTGACTTTGCAAATGGAAATTTATCTATGCCCTTTATTGCATCCATACGGATACTTCTTTTGAAGGTAGAGACCCCACAAGTAGGACTTAACCTCAACTTCTTTCCTCTCCATAAAATCCAAAACTTATAATTGCTCTCTCTGGATCAGAACAAAGATAAAGACGTCAATGTATCTATTTTTGTTTGATTATAAAAAATAAATAAAATAAAAATGTTAAATTTTTCAGTCAATTCAAATTTTAAATCTTTCTCTTTCTCTCTCCTTCCTTTCAAACTAAGGCTAAGTTTCTTCTCATCTGCACAACTCCACATAACATGTACTCATTGGTCAAAAAATGCATGTGGGGGTGTGCTTAATTTCAAAAAGAAGTATATTTGTTGTTGTTTCTTGATCTTCTTCCCTTTTCAATGTGTATATATATATGTCTTAGGAATAGTGGTCAAATGTGAGAAGCAAAAGAGTGTTGTTGTTACTTTGCAGAAGTGAGATTTTTGAGACACTGTTGGTTATGTGTTTTGTGGTGTTTATAGGTGACAACATTAAATGAAGGAAAGAGCAGTGGAAAAGGAGTTAATGTAGATGTGAACACTGAGACAGGTGAGGCAGAAGTTGAGGATGTAGGAGGGTATGAATTGTCATTGTCTCTTACATTGCCAAATCCTTCACCTCAGAGAAGTAATTGTTCATGTTCAGGCAGTGAGATCAGTGAGACAATCTCATCATGCCCTGCTGCAGGTTTTAGCAACTACAAGGACTGCTCTACTTCATCCAATCTAAATGAAACAATTAATTTAGACCTTTCTTTAGCCCTATCTGGCAATTGATTTCATCCACTATTGTAAAATCAATCTATTATACCCATAATCTACTCTCTACTTCTTTTTCTTTTTTTCATTCTCTTCACTAACAATTTTCCTCTTTTTCTCATTTTATTTTAATCCATTTCTTCACTTTTCTATTACATCTTCTAATATTAATATGCTTTCTTTTTCCTTCATCAACTTTCTACAAAGATCAATTCTTATGAGTTTCCATTACAAAATAGTACAAAAAAACATAACAAAATGTAACAGATTTCTAGTTGAATAACATCTGCAAAACATGACTATCTGTATAAGAAAAATTGAGACTAGCTAAATTGTAAGAGGCATGTACGAAATGCAAAGGTTGGATTCTAATGAGTTATACAATTGTCTTTAGATGTCTAATATGTGATTAAATAGTAATAACTGTAATCATTAATACCAACAAAAGCAACCCTTTTTCTTATTTGTGTTTTTCTATATATAGAAATATACGTTTTAACGACAAGATATAAATAATTTTTTAAAACTAGAATTGGGAAACTATGTACTATTTTCTAGTTGAGGATTTATACAATTGTTTTTTGTAAGAGGGATTCTATGATTATGTATTTGATATTTTAATTTAAATTTAATAAGGGTATATATATATATATATAAAATAAAAATAACACTAGAACTTCTATAACAAATTAAATTGTGACAACAAAAAATTATACTTAAAAGTGGCATAAAAAAGTTATAAAAGATTGTAGTTCCTATGGTATAAATTTCAGGTCAAGTTTAATAAAAAGGAAAGTGGTATAGTTCAAATAACAATAAAAGTAGTTACAAAAAGTTATATTAATAATATATTATATACAATAGTATAATGATATATTTTAAATAAAAACTAAAACTTATTTACAGGTGTTATTCCCATTCACAACATTAACTTTTTGAAATTAGAAATACATAAAATAAAATGTCAACATAAAATTTTTGAAATTAGAAATAAATAAAATAAAATGTCATAACATTGCAGTATACAATACCCGAAAATAATTTCTTTGTATTACACGATTTTGAAAGTTGATTGAAT
This sequence comes from Vigna radiata var. radiata, assembly GCF_000741045.1. Lineage (NCBI taxonomy): Eukaryota > Viridiplantae > Streptophyta > Magnoliopsida > Fabales > Fabaceae > Vigna > Vigna radiata. Next base: position 44,158,564 of record NC_028358.1, on the reverse strand, counting down.
TACTCTCATAACCGTTCTAAGTAAAATCTATGGATAATGATATTTAGACAACATTTTTTTGACTGACAACATTTGAACATTGATTATGTGTCAATATGTGATTGGTCAAAAATTACCCCGCAATCAATAATAATAATAATCATAAATATTATTGTGGAGTAATTTTTGATCAATCACAGATTGACACGTAATCAATGTTCAAATGTTGTCAAAAAAATGTTGTTTAAATATCATTATCCAAAAGCATAAAATGAATGTGCGATTATATTAGTACATATTAATTCGTTGTTAATGTTTATCTAACGGAATGTATCATATTGAATTTTTTAAAAATATAAAATAAAAAATAAATGAGAAAAATAATAAATCAATGTATAAATATAGAAACTAAACATACTATTTAACCAAAATAATACATGTTGAAATAGTAAAACATGTGCTTTGCCTTATAAAATATTTGTAAGAAAGTTGGTTTTTAATTATTCTTTCACACTATTAGCTAAATTATTATGCATCGGTATTGAGTTATGAATATTTTGGATGACTTTAAGAGTTTTATTTTCCTGTGAAAATTCCATAAATTCAAAATTTTACTTTATATTTTGAGTTTTCAAATTCATTGTTTTTATGTTGCTTTAAATGTTTTTTAAAAATTATTTTATCTCTTTCATATATTTTAATATTCATCTCATTAACAATCATTGTATTATTAACTTGGATAATGATATTTAGACAACACTTTTTTGATAACATTCAAACATTGATTACGTGTCAATCTGTGATTGGTCGTAAATTATTCCATAATCAATAATAATAATAATCATAAACACTATTATGGAGTAATTTACGATCAATCACAGATTGACACGTAATCAATGTTTGAATGTTGTCAAAAAAATGTTGTCTAAATATCATTATCCTATGCTTTTTATGAGAAAAAACGAAAAAATAAAAAAACATTAAACATTATTGCAATCAAACATGCTATTAAGTGTATTATTTTTTATGACATTTTCTTTTACAAAGTAAAGAAAATATTTGAAAGCCATATATATGTATGAATAATATATTATAAGAAGAAAATAAAAATTCTTGCGACGCAAATCATACTGGTCCATTTATGTTGAAATAAAACTACATATTAATTGATAGACAGTTACTTTGAAGAGTTGTTTAACGTAAGAGAATTGTCATAGGTCCACATTGACCCTCTCTATAGCCATCGTCTTTATTTCACATGTTACTATGATTTGATTTTGTGGGAAAATCATTCTTGATGAACAGTGTTGTGCTCTTCCGCCAGTGAAAATATTTAATTCTCTGATATAAAGGTAGAGCTACATGCCAACACAGTTAAATTCTTTTGCTCTATCTCCATAATTCTACTGTTATTCTTATAATTAACTGCATCTCTGTCTCAATCTGACATTTAGATGTCAGGTCAAAGTCTGAAACAAAATGGGTAAAAATGTTAAATTACTAGCTGTAGCTAATAAAAATGTGTTGTTGGGAGTTTCTCACACCAGCTACATGTAGGGTTAGAAATTAACTCAGTGCTCAGTTTGATTTCTAAAGTAATGTTTACTTTAATATCATTTTGGTTTTTACTTGTTCTTTATCTGTGTATTTATCTCATATAAAAATAAAGTTAACTATAAACAGAAGCATGTGTAATTCAAATAAGGAGATAACTTTTCAATCATGTCTTTCGTAAATCAAGCACGAAATAAATCATGAATCATCGAATGAAGCTTGAAAGTAAATTGGATTACTTGAATTCATTCTGAGTCGTAGGTACTAGGTACCTGTGTCGCACTGATTCGAAGTAATTAACATTGTAGAAAAATGTGGTTTGCTTGTGAAATAGCATAATTTGGTTGGATAAGGGTGGCTGGGATTTTGACCAAATTTGGTTGTCTGGTTCCATAATGGTAAGGTTGTGAGCATGGTTTGTGGGAGAAATTGAAATGGTGACAAACTTCATAAATGAAAAGAAGAAGCTATCTGTTTAGGATTCTGACAAGCTACTTGAAAGGATTTTACTTTTAGACTTGCCATGTTTCATTGCACAACCCTTTATGTTAATGATAAATAATGAGATTAGACGCACTACTTGGCAGTTAAGCTTCATTTAATGAGAGTTTAAAATGTAGTTATTTTTTATTTATTTATTTATTAACTGTAATATGAGAAAAGTAATTATATATAAAGAATTGATAAGAAAAAAACGTAGAACACATTGATAGAAATTCTCGCCTTCCTTTCCATAATTCAGTTTAATGTAATGAAAAGAGACTACATACACATATATACAGCAGTCATGGATGTTCAAATTAACATATTTTGTCCTTAAAAAAATCAATAGCTATTCACTTGTGGAATGAAAAGGCAATTCTACAACTTAATTTACCAGTATCTACTGAACGATTCGATCTTGAATTCCCGTAGAATAAGGTTAGAGCTAGAATATATCATTTACATTCTTGACAAGACATTTTTAATGAGTACGAAAATTATCAGCACGAAATGGAAATAACAATACTCTTCATAAAAGCAACCATTAAAATGAAAACATCCATCATGCAAATGGTACAGTTGAAACTAATCCACACTGTCTTTTGTCATTAAAAACATCTCAATTTAATGCAGTACTTTCCATACAAAGAATGCAAGGGTTCTACATAAAACTTCAGAAACCAACGAGTATAGGAAGAAATGTAGCGGATAAAGCTGGACATGTACGACGAGTATTCAACTTGATTTCGCAGATCACATTTAATATTGAGATATTAAGATATAATAAGCTTAACAAAAATGGAAGGAGTGGAGAAAAAGTAGGTACTACAGATTTTACTTGTGATAAGTCAGAAAGGCAAGCTATTTCTTATTTGTAGCTGGTCTTTTTCCATTTCCATTTCCATTTGCAGGGTCATACGAAATCCAATAGATATAGCTTCTAGGATGTGTAACCTGACAAAGCAACATTGTCCACGCAGTGCTCATGGAGCTAAAGAGGCTTCCTTAGTATTGGAAGTCAAGGCTTTGATGCATAGTCGAGGCTTTGTACTAACAAGGTTGCTGGGGAGGACAGAGACTGCGACTATTCTGGACCCATTGGGTACTCCAGAAAGGGGTAGCAACTCAACAAGCACAGAGAGCTGCAACGCCAGTGCTAATCAATGCTTAGAGTATATATAAATGCAAAATACCAACTGCATAAAGGAAAATACCAACAGCTATAAATAGTTCAAGGTAAACAGTACGTCTTTTACCTCTGGAGACCTGAGATCCACTACTGAATCTTCCACAACATGATTGACTGCAGACGCCACCACACCAAAGCATTTATTACGGTCCAGCAAACTAAATGCTTTAGAATCATTTGAATTTCCCTTCGCAGATGTAGTTTCTTCAATTCCTCTTCGGTTGAACCCAACGGCAAACTACAATGGCAGTTTATAATTATTTTCATGTCAGATTGATAACCGATGTTCATCAGATCTAAAGAATGAAATTTACCAAAATATAATTTATCTCTGAAAATCTGAACATAAATATATCACTAATTCATATAGAAATTATTGTCTGAAACTTAGACTATAATTGTTTAACAAATCAATTCATTTACAAATCATACCGTGTTTATATTTTCATTATTTGTACAACCCAAACATGCTTTTGATTATATTTAGGTATAATGTACTAAATATGTTTTTTCTATTAGAAAGTTGAGAAAGCTCCAGAATGTGCAAGTCTTTGGTTGACAATCGAAACAAAATCTTGGCTCTGGCTTCAGTTGTCATTGACACATAATCGGTAAGGATGTTTAGAAGCTACATGCAGATAAATAAATATTCGTCCACCATTTGCGATCAGGTTTATTGAAATTCAAATTTTAATTAAAATCTGGATTCTTCTTTCGTGGACAATGAGAACAATGAAGTGTGTGTCGTGTGGGGGGGAGAAGGGGATCATGTATCTCAAGTGATGAAATGAAAATGGAAACCAAAGTTAGCTTATGCACAGCATGGCTGATTTTCAGTTAAAAGGCAATACTGTATTGGACCTTTAGAGGTCGTTGTAGTTTGTCCTGCTTAGCAGCTACAAATTTTTTAACAAGCATTGATACTACTTCTTGTAGTTCTTTTTCGTTCAAACTGCAGGTAGCCTGGATAGGGAAAATGCGATGACACCAACTGCAGTAGAAAATATGCTCACTGTTAGATAAAAAAAGGAAGGTACAGAAATCAGACAGAAGAGCTTTTATAGTATACATCCACAAGCCTACATATGTCCACTCAATAAGTATGAAAAAAAAAAAGAGAGAATACAGGTAGAATTTGCGTGTCCACCCATATCTGCAATCAATCAACATATCAGCCATTCTAAAGCTAAATCTGCCGTTGTTAGAACTTGAAAGTTCAATAAACAGAAACAAACAACAAAATAGCAGAGATGGCAGCCTAAAAGCTGAGAAAAACAAAAACGGATGAATTTAGAATAATTTACAAAGAACAAAGAATTGTACTATTCTTTAAGTTGAAGTTATAGTTTTAATCTAACAAATTTATAGGCTACTAGTTCGCTTTTGCAAAAGCTAAATCCACCTTATGGGAAAATCAAATAGGAGGGAAAGTTGTCCGGAGAGAGGAATATTATTCAGATCTGTATAGAAAAATTTTATAGGGAAAGGGGATTATATTGTTTTCTTTCAGATAAGAACCTTGGTAGAACCACAACATAAAAACTAGTCATTGTAATTGGGTAGCTTGGGGCCTTGTAAACCCCAAATAACAATCCAACATTTTCAATACGAAACTCAAGGCTAATACCTTACAATTAGATTCTACCATCAGATCAAGTTTCACAGGCCTTTGCATCCACATGAGCCATCTGTGCACGATCCCTTTGATTAGCCTCGAGTGAGAAAGTTCCATTACCAACTGATAAGAACTAAATTTTAGGAATACTGATCGGTTGGGCCTAAAGTGGCTAAAGGATTATATTGGATGGTGCTTTATTGGAAGACCAAAACCTCCATTGATGTCAACCATGGTTAAGGTTGGAGTAACTTGCTGACTTCTCTGACCAACCGGCCCCAACCTTCACCTCATCCAACTATGCTCGTGGGATTCCATCCAGCATGGTTCCCCTCCCCCCTCCCCAGGCAACCATGCTACCCTCACCAAATCAAATTTCCCTTTCCCCCACTATATATACCCAATTCCCATTAACATATCGCCCTCCACCACTATACACCACACGAAACACATTCCTAACATCCATCCCCCCACCCATTCAACCAAATATTTCAGTTTTCGTTCCTTCCTCGTCAGTCTGGCTCTCCATTCATTCTAACGGGGAATCTCAGTCAACACCTTCCATATGCTATTTTTTTCTTCATGTCACTCAGTCAACATCAGTTTGATATTTTTGAAATTCAGAACAAACTAACCACATCACACCCACTCATCAAATATGGCACGTGTCCCCTCCTAATTGCATGACATGTGTACCCCTCCATGAATTCTAACCAACTTTCTTATACCTATTGGACATTCACTTCTTTTGGTGACTTTTTTCCCCCCAACAAGCATTCCAAGGTGACCTCCAAACAATCTGATTATTTTAACATTTTAATTTTTCTCATCATATCAGTTAGGTGATGTCCCATGAAGTCTTTGGCTCCCTTTCGACATGCCCACGCCTTGATTGCCCTAACAAAAAACTTGAGTACTTGACCATCCATTTGCCACTTAAATGATAAGAGGAGATCACAAATAAGTTAAGTTGTGAAACTGGAAATGGAACAAGCAGGTGAAGCAACAGAATATTACAGAACCTTAGCAAGGGGCCTGTCTAAGGATTACAGGTCAAATGCATCCATCAAGCCGCATTGTGTAAAATATCAAGCTATTTCCTTTTCGTTAATCAGCCGGTAGGTCAGATTCACAAATGGTCGATTGGTTACCAAGTTCAGCAACTTCATTACCACTTTCCTATCAATCAGGTCCCCTTGGACCAACATCCCCGGCTTGAATTTTCAAAGTTCCCCCATCTTTCCCTTTGATAGCAAGGCAATGGGGGACAGAACAAGTTTACACTACATCTAGCATCATTTCCATGCTAAAACACTAAACAAATAAAACATTTGTAACACAAGTATGAGCGAATTTACTTACCCCAACAAACTTCCATTCCCAGATTCCAAAGCTTGGATGATATTTGAGACAATATTAACAGTGTCAGGATGTGTGTGACTGGGAAAGGTAAGGAGAAGCAACCCATTCCTTGTGAGCTTAACCAAAGAAAGATCAGTTACTCCATCTCTGTCTGGTCCTGCTTTAACAGCACTTGAAAGTTTACCTGCCATCAGAAACAATGAACGTGGCTGGCTGTTTAATAAAATCCTATCACACAACATTCCATTTCCCAAAACTGAGAAAAAGGAAGTAGATAAACTGAATACCATCTCCAGAGTCAGCAGTAGCAGACTCAGTTTCCTTGATATCCAAACATTCCTCACCAGCATCATCAATCAACTTCCGTCTCTTGGAAATACTATTCTCATTAAGGTTGTTTGAAGAGTCAAAATGACCCGGCTCAACGAACTGTAACAACAATTATATATGGGTAATGAGACAGAAAGAAGCCATTTTTCAGTAATTTTCACAAATAAGGGAATATTTATGTTAGGAGGTTATTTTCAGGAAAAAAGAGAAGTAAAAGTGACCTTACGAAGGATGGCGATTGCTTCTTTTGTGGCGCTCTTCTCTCGCTCTGCAAAGAGAAAAAGAAAATGAAAAAAATGAAAGGGAAAAGGGAATGAATGAGAAAAAGAAGATAATGAAGAAGTAACTGAACTGAGAGTGCAAGTGATGAGAAATCCAGAGTGAGAGTTACGAAGAAGAGAAGAGGGAGCGTTGTAGTCGAAACGAGGAAGGTTGATAACCGCCGCATGCTGCTCCCATGGACTCATCGTCTCCTTCTCCACTCCCTCGCTTTTCTCTTCCGCCATTCTCTCTCTCTCTTTCTCTCTTCCAAAAACTCTTTTTTTATTAACAATGAAAACTCTTCATGTTTACTCTGATCAATCACAAACCCTTCTGCACAAACCCTTCTGCACAAATTCTGTGTTTCTTCTCAAATTCGAATAATTTCTTGAGTGTATGTACTCCAAGATTAAAGCCTAATTTTTTTTTCTTTTTTTTTTTACTTTTCATTTGATTTTACCAAACTTTTTCTGTAGTCCCTAAATTTAAAAATATTATCGTTTGGGTTTTGCTTACTTTAGAAAAAAAAAAATTATATATCAATGTATGTTTTGTAATATTAGGAGAAAAATTATTTTAAAGACAATAATATTCAGTATACCAAAATTTAATTTATTTTAATGAATTTTTTTTTTGCCTTGTTATATATTTGTATCTATCCTACCTCTCTCTTTTTTTTTTCTATCAAACATAGCTAAAAAGATATTTAACCATACCTGTAAAAATAAATAAATAAATAAATAAAACGTGTGCAAGATATTTATTTTATCATACGTCCAATTACGAATTATTAATTTTAGCCTTTTCAAAATACATCGATAATTTAAAGAATTTTTTGAACCTTCTTTCGATAAAAAGATGGCGTATATAATCGTTATTAAATCTTATAGAAATAAAATATCTAAAAATGATAAATATTACGATTTATTATCTATTGATACTATAAAATAATTATCATTAGACTCTTTTTATAATCATAGTTAGGCTTGACTCTTTTTCAGTAATATAATATAAATTAAAATGCTTAAAACCCGACACGCATTAATACTAAAATTTCATTAAAATATACTAATACTAATAATATAAATTCAAAATGATATTTACATTTAAATTGTCAAGCAACTAAAAATTAGTCTTAGAAAGATAATTTAACAACGACAATGGACTTTTAGAGTGAATACAAAAGCAAGAAAATAGAGAATGGTGCAGACACATTGTCTCAGCAACATGACAGTGTCCTTTTTTTGAGGTGAAGTTGTAGATGCCATTTCAAAAGAAACATCCACCATCCCTTACTCCAACTGCAACAAAGTATCACTACAATTATGGAAATAGGATCCGTTTGGTTTATCACTCATGGCTTAATCTTTTATAAGGGAAAGGTACAATTATTGACCACTTTTCCTTTCTCTCTATTCTCTCATTCTTTGACACCTGATTTTCCAACTCCAACAACTAAACCAAAATTTTCATATTTATTTGATGAAGTGACATGATTTTCTTGCTAAACCTGAATCAGAATTAATAAAAGTTCTTATATTGAATTATTCAAAGTTAATTTATAAATTAAACTTAATTTTTATATGAAATTATTTTTATCTTAAGAACATTAACGAAAGAAATAGTCACAGTACAATCCTCAACACTCAATTTTAAGTTAGTAGTTTGAAATTGAAATGAATTTCAGAAATAGACAAATCTGTTTATGCTTTAAGATTAAAAAATCATGGGTCAGTCAATATGTTGGACATATAAAACCCACCCATGCCTTCAAATAATTTAGACTTCTGCTTAACTAGGCCTGAATCCTTAGCAGTTTCCACAAGGCCCTTCTTACCACCACTGGTCACTTATTCAAACGTCGACGAGTTCAAATGCAAAATCTTTTAAATCACTACACCGAGGAAAGCGTTATCATCATGTTACTGAGATGAAGTTTCCTCCTTCTTATCAGACAGATGCCTTAAAAAGAAAATGCGAACTTTATCAGTAAACAGTATATCCAGCACTCCATTGAACTAAAAATAAATATATGACAATGCTTCAAATATTGCGAAAAGGAGCACCCCATATTGCAAAAACAATTACAGAGAAAGATATATTCTTAATCACACTCTTCTTACATTAGGATTAGATAAAACTTACGCGACTCCCACTAAAATACACGAGCTCTGTGTAGTAAGAAATACTGGTGATGTGTATCAACGTCAATGTAACATGGATTCGGTAATCATATGATATTTGTTCTTTATTTCTATAATCATAATAGAAATTTATGCAATAAATTTACAAGTCTATGTATTTTAAGAAAATTATTGTTTTGCCATTGGAGTTTGAAGTGGACAGTTCGCTGGTACGTGTCATAAAAGTGTCGTATGCAGGGTGTTCATACCTATCGAACACAAGGACACACCATTTGTGAAGTGTGTCCGAGCTTCATAGGTCAGAGTATTTCTAGGTCTCACACTATTCAAGTAGAGATTGAAGTCGTAATAAATCATAATAAATCAAGAGCATGGCCATTTTCAAATATTTTCATTGCACAAAGTATGGCCGATTAATATTAGGCCTAATTTCCTAGTAGAGCTTGTTAATTGAAGAAGCTTTTTCAAACACCACACCCCTGGTGACGAGCTAAAAAAATACAAGAGGAATGCATAACAAATACAAGTTAAAATAGCATTTGTGATTGCAGAGGGCAGCAAATAATAGAATAGAATAAAAACATAGTAATTTAGTTTCGCTAATATGCAAGCTGCTTACCCCTCTGCCCTTGCCCATCGAGAGAATTGATAAAGTTGAACAGTCTCATTCGAGGCATGACAAGCAAAAAGTAGATAATTGCGTGGCTGTACCATCCATGCAAATCTCATGAACAATGCTGAATAGATACACATTGCTGCAGCATCAACAAGAAACAATAGATGCAATAAGCAACCAACTGGGAAAAGGTTTCAACATTTTGTGGGACAGAGATGATAGATAAACCTCCTGTCATGTTGCCAGAGATCATTTCTGGAGGTTTCTTCATGTCAGCCAATCCCTTTTAACAAAGATTAGTTTACAATTCAAAGATTAAGACCAATGTATTACAAATAACTAGTCGAGTGAATAAATGAACTTCTAACAATATAAACATATGATCATGATAGAAACTCACAGCTGCCACAAATCCCCAGTTGGCAACAGGTCCCCAAAAGTGAGTAGTTTTGGGACCCATTGGACTGTTCCAAAATGCTCTGAAGGAAGCCATACAATACCGGTGCTACTTCTGATTTGTCATTACAAATTGTAAGATGACTTCAACACAACAGAAATATAATAACCATGAATGTAAAATGCAAATATTTATTTAATATTAAAACCCGCCAAAGTAAGATGTGAAAGTAAGGTGGTTTCTCAGAAAAAGACTAATGACCATGAGCCCTCCTTCTACTTATTCAATAACATCCCATGGCATCATACAGTTATTCTACTCACACAGTTATTCTACTCACAGGAAAGAAGAAACAAAGGTCAGCAATCATTCACTACATCAGGGAGTGCAGTGTAACAGTTCTATGAGACCACCAAGTCTGTTATTGGTGGCTAGCAAAATGATGAGTTGTTTATATACTGTTTGGACAAACTTTTTCATAACCTCCTGTCATCTTATAAAAAATAAAATAAGATGAACAAATGAATTGAATTTCATCCACTAGAGATAGTTTATGTATAACTTAAACTTAGTTTTTCTTCATGCTTTCTTCTCCTGAAAGGGAAATCCAAACATAACAATAATTTAGTAATAATCCCGAAAAATTATGTGCTACTCTTTCAATCATTTGATCAGTTTTAGATTTTCGAGATCCTTGACAACGGTTTCGCTAACCAAACAAAGTCATAAACCCTGACCACAACAGATTCACTGAACGATAACCACTGAGAGGGTAAGCAGAAACTCCCTCTAAATGATTGTTCTCTGTAATGAGCAAAGCAAAGGTATGACTATGAAGATCTTATCAAACATTTGTCAATACAAAAGCATGATTTCTTCTCTTCCCCTATCCTTTCATTTATTTACTTCCCGTTTTAGCGTGCAATGTCTAATGTACAATCAGGCAACACACCATTCACATGGTACTGTTACAATCCCCTCCATTAAAAATTAAATAAATAAAAAAAACATAAGAGTAACGGTCTAGATTCAGCCAATCAACAAAATGATGGAACAGAGAATGTTGTATAATAATAAAAAGGGATTCAATTAGGTCAAACTGGTAAGTGTAGTTTATAGAATGAATTTCAATAATTACGCTAAAGAATGAATGAGATGGAGAGAATTAGGAAGCTGAGATATATCAAGAACTTGAATTAAAGATAGAAGGAGAGAGAATCGCTGGCGATGTTGATTGTGGGAGAGAATGTTGTATTATAATAAAAAGGATTCAATTAGGTCAAATTAGTATGAGTAGTTTATAGAATGAAAATGAAAAATTATTCTCATGAATGAATAAGATGGAGAGAATTGGGAAGATGAGAGATACCAAGAACTGAAGAAATGAGAATCGCCTGTTCAATGCGGAAGAGGACAGCGCCGGAGAGTCAAATCTGGAGGAAGGCTTTTTTGCTTTTGATTTAACAACTCTTACCTCTTCAAACGCCATCACTATTTGCGTTTCACCACTTTATGGAAGGGGAGAAATCATACAATGTACATTACAGTTTTTTGTTTTGTTTTACACCTACTTAAAATTAATAAAACCATATTTTTATTTTTAAATATACTTTTCTTTTTTGAATAATTAAGGAGAAAAAATAAATATATTAGACCAGTTTTTTTTTTAATTTTTATTATTGTATTTGGAATAATATGAAGAATAAAAAAGTAGACTTAAATTCATAAAAATATTTCGTATAATGTTATTTTTTATATGGGCTTAATACCTCTTTTGTTCCTCGTATTTGTATGAAAATCTCAGTTCGGTCCTCAAGTTTTGAACTGTCTCAATTGGATCATAATTTTTATAAAAATGTACACATTTTACCCAACCGTTAACTCATCTCAAACGGCGTTAAGTTTAGCTGATGTGGTATGCTGATGTGTTGGCTTGATCCCTTCTTGGTCCTCGTATTTGTGTGAAAATTTCAGTTCGATCCTCAAGTTTTGAATTGTCTCAATTGGGTCATAATTTTTGTAAAAATGCACACATTTTACTCCAATCGCTAACTTATCTCAAATGTCAGCTAAACTTAACGCCGTTTGAGATCAATTAACGGTTGGGGTAAAATGTGTGCATTTTTACAAAAATTATGATCCAATTGAGACAGTCCAAAAATTGAGGACCGAACTGAGATTTTCACATAGGATCAAGGGAGGTATTAAGTCTTTTTATATATTGATAAAGTGAGCTAAATATTTTCTCAAATAATAATATTTCATATAATTTTACATTTGTTTTTATAATAAGATTGTAATGAATTTCTTAAAATAAAATTATAAAGAAGCTTGAAATCCTAAAATGAACAATATCTATTGCTCATAGGATGGTTTATTGTAATGATTTCATTTTTAAATATCTCAAAGTGTTATATTTTTTTAATTTACTTAATTGTTCTGACTATTTAATTTTAATCTTTCCAACAAATTAGACCAATATTTATTTGTCACGTTGTATTTTCTGAAATTGGTATATTTTATTAAAATGGTGATTAATTTTAATAAATGAAATATTCATAGTTAGGCCTGAAAAACCACTTCCATTGAAGGAGAAGAGCTTCATCAAGTGTTACCATTTTCCCAAGACATAACCTTCAGAGACATGACCCACCAAGTGGTAAGGCCCCTAAGACAGTGGCCATGGTTCCACCACCACCGCACTTGTGTCACCCTTCCTCTCCTCCTCCACCACCACCACCACCACCACCGCCACCACAACCACCTTCTTTCTCCTCCATCACCTCACCCCAGTACATCTAAAACATCGCCAATCTCTCACCGCTTTTCGTTTGCCACGCTCGCTTCTTCTCGTCCTAAACTTCGAACACCCAACTCTCCTCTACCAACCACCTCTGACACGGATCTAGAGGCCAAGAAGAGCCGGAACGAACTGAAGCGAGAAGCCAAGCGCGCTGTCAAGTGGGGAATGGACTTGGCTTCCTTCTCCGCTCCACAAATCAAACGCATCCTTAGGTTTTCGATCACTCTTTTCATTTCCCGTTATACCTTCTTCCTTTTCCTCAATGCCCGCTTCGCAAAGTTCCCACCTTTGCTCAAAACCTGTGTGCTTTTATGTTGGGTTGATGCAGGGTCGCTTCCTTGGACCAAGTTGTGTTCGAAGCTGTTATGCTCGTTAAGGTGCTTTTTTCTTTTCTTTTGTACCATATTCAGGACAATGGGAATATCTTATGTATCTATTTAACAGGTTGTATGATTGTTATTGTGGATTAGTTTATTGTTGAAGAGAAAGTGTTTGTTGTTTTGCCTCAGAGACTGGGACCTGATGTCCGGGAAGGAAGGCGGAGGCAGTTTAACTATATCGGTAATTAATTGCTTCCACAGCATTTCAATTATATTGGGTTCAATGCATTATGCATTTACGATGATAACAAACATTCAAACCATGATCATATATTTTTGGATTACAGATGTGTTTTTTCTGCTCTTTCCATTTTGTTTGCATTAGTTATGAATCGATTTTTTCTTGTTAGTTACTTTGTTAACGTATCATTTCGCGCCAATTGGGGTAGATTACTGTACAATCGCTAATTGATATATATGTGGTGAGTTCATTTGACATTATGTATATCCTGCAGTGCAGATTCATGTTCTTCATACATAAATTGTCTCAGGGAAATTGCTACGGGATGTGGATCCTGAGTTAATGGATCGATTAATTAAAGCTACGAAAGATTCAGATCACAAAGAGTTGCAAGCTTTAACTGGCTTAGGGTCTGATGACCCTGAAGATGATGATGAAGATGACTCGGTTGAATCTGAATCAGAGGAGGACCAGGAGGTATGCATTCAACATTCATACTTGAACAATATACAGACTACACAAGACTCTACTAAGTTAATACCACACCTTAATCTCACTCACATTAGGGTGTTGTTTGCTAAATCTGTGTGTTGTATTTACTTATGATGTAATAATTATTATTTCCTTGAGGTGTATCCTTATTTTTGGAGCATTTGATCAGGAATCCAATTGGCACGATGGTCAGGTGACAAGGTGGTTTGATGGTTTGATCAGCAAGGACATTGAAATCTCCAATGAAATTTATTCAGTCCAAGGAGTTGAATTTGATCGCCAGGTAGACTCTTTACTAAGTCGAAAAGTGTAAATCTGTGTACTTGTGCTTTCAGATTCTGATCAATTGTGACTCATACATTATCTTAACATGGTATGGGAAATAATTTCTAGAGCTTATTTCAAATCAACCAACCTTCAGGAGCAGAAATCATGTAAAAACTTGAGGATGATGGCTGTCTCAGCTTTCAAATGAAACACTATATATTCTATACAAAAAGTATAATAGACCTTTTGAAAAGAACCTTCATTTTATGTTGTCTATACGTATAATGAATATGTTTAACAGGAGTTGCGAAAGCTTGTACGTAGAGTGCACATTACTCAAGAGACGAAGGCTGATAATGAAGAAGAGGAGAAAAAAATAGAAACAGCAACACTAGGTGCTAAGAAGGCTCTTATTCGTTTCCTTCGTGGCCTTACAAAGAGAATCCATTATGAATACTAATACGTCAATTGATCTTAGCTTTAAGAATTTACAAAGAATTACATTGCCTTGGTGCGGAAAATCTTATATTCTTTTTTTAAGTTCACTACCACATGATATTTTGAACTCTTTTCCGTAAATTATTACTTTTATTGTCCAAATGAAATTGTTTACGGCTCAAAGATTTTGGAATTCGTGAAGTCATTAAGCATTAGAAAATATTTGTATCAACTACTCGAAAATGAAAAGTAATGTTTTATTTGTATTATAACATGACAATTTCACGCTTTTGAGAATGATCGTGGAAAAGTTTAACCCAAGAATGCTTCGGAAAATATTGTTTCTTAAAAGATTAAGAATGTTCCGACATTCCGAGATTATTCGAAATCTACTCATGGAATTAAGATTTTAATATGTTTATAATTAAGTCAAAATAGTCGAACTTAAGTGAAACATCACATAAAAATAGCTAAAAAAAGTATAAAAAAAAGAGAAATGGAGAAAAACAGACAAAGATGGCTTATACAATTTTATCTATCTCTTTTAATTGAAATAGTTTTGATAATGCCATAATTTTTTTTATAAAAGATAATTTAGAAAAATATATTTTTAAATATTTGTGATGATATTTTTAAATTGTTGAGTTTAATTGAATGATTACTTTAATTAATTTGATTGTCTAATTTTAAATTAATTAAATAACAATCTTTTGAAAAACAATGACGAATCCTTATTTGAAAAAAAAGTAAGAAAGTTAACCTAATTTCATCACATTTATTTAAGTATTTTACATTGCTCATTTTTTTTAAAACATTTCCCCATTTTCATTTAATTAGGTGTATTTAAATTTGCATGCATTTGCATTTCAATACATTTAAATTTATTTAGGTGCATTGCTTACATGGAAATTATTTTATTGTATTCACTTAACTCTTGTTAACGTAGAACTAAATTGTTGAAAGTCAATTTCGAGTTGGTTAGGAGAGTGCTTCGATTAGTTTTATCCTAACTAATTATAAAACAAATACTAAAGTTGCTAGAATAAAATAGTATTAATTTTGCTTTTGTTGTTAGCTTTTTTTAATTTGACAAATTTAGCATTATCAAGAAAAAAAAAATTGTTTTAGTTTTGATTGAGGATATTTTTTACTAGAAATTTTGGAAACTAGTTGGTGTTAAGTTTGTGCAAGTGATTCATATTCTCTATACACATTAAGGTCTCAACTTATTTCATTTTAGAAACTTTTTTCAAAGAAAAAAAAATGTAAAACAATTTTTCATTCAAAAACAGCGAACAGTAAAATTTTCAAATGAATCACTATTAATATTTCTAGTGGCCACATGTCTTCACTGTTCGTTTCTTTTTTTAATATTTTTAGATGTTCGTTTCCTTTTTAACCTTTTTACTTCTGAGAATAACAGACTTCTAAGAGACAATTAAGATCAATCAATCTTTCAGAATTTAAACAAGATATACTGTTATTCTCCAACCAATAAATCTATGCATCGCGTTTCAACTGCATTATAAAATAATTTTTGTACTTGCTCATTTTTCATTTTAATTTCATACTTTTCGAGCATATATTTAACTGTCTAGCACTGAATCTAAAATGAATATCAAACAATATTTTCATACAAGCTGTGAAATTGTCCTTAGTCTACTATTGTCCTCTCAATTTATTAAAAATATGACACAATATTTCGCATTAAAACACAATTGGACATAAATTTGATATGTCGAGAAACAGTAGAACCCAAAAAAATAAATCTCAGATAATCCAACTATCACCATCATTAATTATCTTATACAATGTACATCAACAAAACTTGACAAAATGTGTCGCATGGTTTTCCTCTGACAAACTCAAGGCATTTGAATGCTCAGAAATACGCAGAATCTCACCTATACTCGGGGCTTGCTCTATTTTTAAGGTCTAAAAGCTTGCAAAAATGAAGCTGCCATTATACTCTTTATGATGTCATTTTATTTTGAATTTGCCTATGAACATGGATAAGAAACTCTACATAGGAGAAGCCACCTGCGCTCTTGTCTTCTATCATATATGAGAAGAATAACATTCCTGATGAATAGTAAATAACATACATTAAGTTCAAAAATCAAGAACAATGTAGACCACCATAACAATTGTCTACAGATTTCTTTCTTCTATTTGAATACTTCCTAGTCTAAGCCTAGCAAACCAATAACAAAACTTAGTAATCAATGCAGCATCTGTTTAGGATTTCCTGACAAAAGTATTCCTTTATGAATTTAGCAGACAAGTTGTAATTTACTCAACATTATTGATACACAAACTTTATGTCTTTTGAACTTGAAGATAATATTCCTGGCTAAAAAGTGTTTTATAAAAAATATTGGGTGCATAAATTCAATCAACATATTCTACTGCCAACATTACAAATACCACTCCATGACAAACCAATCCAGAAAAGTTTCACATAGCAAAGCATCCAAGGAATTTGCCAAGAGCAATCATGAAATGAAACATATAACCACTGAGCATGTTTAAAAATAAGAAAGAATGTTTGGGGACAGGTTATAAAAAAGATGGTGAAATAAAATGTTCAGTTGAAATGAGAAAAAAAGTTCAGCATTTCTTTTAAAGAAACAAGTTTGCTCAAGTGGACACCCGTGACTTTTGAACATTAGGTACCAGGAGGCAATGGTTTCCAAGAAAACATGGAGCACTGGCTCAAGAAGCAAATATCGCCAAAAAGAATAGGCAACAGGTTTAAATACAATACAATTGAAAACTTTGAAGACATTAAATTACTGAAACACCGGCAAATGAATCTGAGGTTTTATGTTCAAAGTTAACTTCCATAACTTATGTTAATAGCTAAAAATCCAGTTTGTATTGAACAATCATTTAAACAATCATTCTATCTAAAGCACTGACCTGATGGATCCCCTTTCCTGCAGAGCTTTAACCTGCACAGATATAAAAAGTATTAAAAATATGTCTTTTATTTAGTCATCAAATCACTTGGAAATTTATTTGAAAAGGTCGGAAACAAGCAATAATTCCCACAAAAATTAGCTTACCGGAGGTAGGAACATCTTTGCCGCCGTATCTCATTTATCACTTCATTTAACCTCTTCGATAATGGATTGTCATATTGCTGCAATACAAACTGAGAAAACAGAATTGTTAACTTAGAATAGCCAGGTCTGAAATAAACAGCTCATTTGCATCATGATTAAAACAACTATTTCTTTCAGCATACTAACTAGGAGTCATATATGATTTAAGGATGATATGAAGTTTCCTTCAAAACACGTCCACTGATAGGGATAGAATGTTAGACAGACACCAGGAGAGAAAGACAAGACAGCAAGCAAATTACCAGAGTAGGCACTTCGTCAATTGTAGCAACGCCAAACAGTTTCCTCACAATGTCATGATTCACAGAGTCTCCAACATATATCAAACAATCGTGACCATTCTCAAGAAGATATATTCCATCATCACTAATGTGTTCACTAGAAAGAGGAAGAAAGGCAGGAATAACAGAATCTTCATCTTCCTGCAATTTATAAAAATCTATCAGTGCCTCACGAAGTGATATAAATATAAGGTCTAGGTTAGCAGGCATCGGTACAAAACATATATCGAATTCGTCAAAAACATGTTACCCTCTTCAAATTTTCATATAATTTAAATGGCTTCCACCACATTCCTATTTTCAAAAATAAAAGCTTATTAACATTTTCAAAACTCATTATTATGTTCTGGTGAAATAGTTGCTAATATGTAATATTACACCACATTGCTAATATCATGATTTTTTATATATTCTTTTAATATGATTAATCAATATACCTTTGATTCAAGATCATGGATAGCCACCATCCTAGGATACACAAGTGGTATTGCCAATGGAACAGAGATAGAGGACACATAATTTATCCAAAATGACCGTTCATCTATTTTCCCCTCCGTTCTCAACCCTGTACTCTTAGTTAATGCTGAAAAAGAAATGAAAATGGAATTAGCACCCACTTATACGGCCCTTCTTAGAAGACCATATGTCAAAGTTTTAACTTCATTTATCTGGCCATTGACAAATCAAGCGATATCATCTTTGACAGTCATCAATTAGCGAAAACAAGATACTACCTTCAAAACAGAAGGACCACCATCATGAAAATATTGCTCAAGTCAATGACCAGAGTATTATTGTCCAATAAAATGCACGATAAAATATTCTAGAAATGCAGTATCATTCCAATGTTGGTCACACTTGTAAGTGGCATATGAATGCAGAAGTGGAAAAGTAAAAACAGACAAATATAAAGAAAAAGAAAATTGGTTAAAGATTATCTGTTAAATAAAAGGTAGAATGCAGCATATGAATAAACTGTTACAAATAATATCTCTAGTTCCACCACATTGCTCATCAGAAAAATTCTGAAATGCATGAAAATTCTACATACCAAGTGTGTACAGGGGCAAAAGCTTCAGTGCCTCAGGGAGAATAAGTTGTCCAGATGAGGACACCGTTGCACAAAATTTACGGTATGAAAATAGTGCATTAATGCAAAGGTTTGTCACTTGTTCCCGAACAAGTGGGAGTGGCTTTGAAGGAATCTCATTAGCAGCTGCAGGAAAAAAATAGTTAAAGCTCCACCCAAAAATTATACCTGTAAACACTATCTAAAATATGAACAGGATGATACCACTATGGAATCATTTACAATATATAAAGCCAACAAAATTCAGCATAGAGCAGTTAACAACAATCCATATCTGGCAAAAATAAGAGTCAAGAACAGAATAACATTAAGGGAAGTGCATAATCACGAATGATGTATACCCTGTTTTAAGAAACAGCAAAATTGAGTGTCCAAATCAGCTGCACGGAACAGATTACTGAGCATGCTAGTGACAGGAAGAGATAACGTCACCACACGTATCCTTCTTTGGCCGTATAGAGTTGTGTAAAGAAGGGCACACTGAAGAGTTGGAGAATATATAATCAGAACAACAGTATAATATTTTCACCCAGTGACAACTTTCAAAGTAGGGTGAACTGAAGATCGAAAACCCCTTGGAATAAAGTTGAGCAGTAAACTTTCTAATACCTGAAAAGCACATTCTGATCCATCCTGTAACTTATCGTCATGTTTCAAAGTTACCATGAAATTTTTGTCACAGTCAATCTGCATAAAAGAAAAATTAGGACACAGGTTGAGCATTTCAAAGTATTTTAATTAATTCTACTTTTGGTCAACAAAGAAAAACTGGCATGCTAAGTCATAAACATGACAGACAGCATACCAAATATTGTTTATGGGCCAGTCTGTTTACAGTTAAGAAAGCCGTTACTCTGGTATTAAATAATTTAATTGCTATTTTGTTTAAAAGAGGACTAATCCCATCAGTTTAAACATTTTAATCATATCGGAACTATGATTTGGCATATATGAATAAGTTACATTATACAATTAAAAAAGCCAGCAGATCTAAATATCTTTAATCATTAATGTGTTAATACACAAACAAAGATAAAGTATAGATATGCACAATGTCTATATACACATTCATATAATTATATTTGGAATCTTGAAAATTATACAAACCCCAGGTAAGTCGACATCAGTTGGGATGCGTTTACAGAAGTTGCCATAGTATTCCTGCACTTGGATACCCTGACAAAAGAACAAATTTGAAATTTGTGGAACCTATTTGTTTTATGAAAAGGTACCAAAGAAAGTGAAACAAAGAGATTACCTGACTGCACCGCACACGCATTACAGCCTCAAAACCTTGTGGCCTAGTGATGTTCCATCTAAGATCATTGTAAAGTTTCGCTGTATCAGAAATAGCTGAGAAGGGATAATAGTAATAGACCTGGAAAAAGGTGAAAAGTTACTTTAGTAAACAAAACAAATAATTCAAAATGACGGAATGTGTTGAAAGGATTAGTAACAAACAAGTCACGTGTTGGGTACATGTATGAGTATTCTTATTTATAATGAAGAGATACAATAATAATGAACCAAATCAATATCTAATAGTGAGAAATATTTGGTAAGTTATTTCCCTATCAAAATGTATCATATATCCCTATTTAGTGTAATCAAATCATATTTGTAGCATAATCAACTCATGTCCCTAATAGAATGAACGTAACAAGTGTTGATGAAGAATAAAACACACTATATTCCACTTTTGACTTGTGAACAATCATAGAATCCTCAACGAAGATGGTATCATAACAAAACCCTTTAGGATTAAAAGTAATGTTTCCTCTTTCTTTGAAACAACTACTTATTACATACATCTGATATGATTTTCAATTATTTTCCCCTTGAACAACATTTCCTTCATTAAGAATTTCCAGAAAATGGTTAAAAGTGTAAAAGTGTCTCCAGCATTCGTAAAAATGGAGATTTACTGATGAAGTGAGCAACTTGTATCATTTGTAGTAGTAGAGAATATTAAAAATAACTTAATTTTCCATCATTACAACAAACGTCTGATCAATATAAAAAATAACAGCGATCAGAGCTTCAATTCATTTAGCATGAAAAGCAATAACACATCAATAATTTCAACAACAGAGACATAAAAATTCACATAAACCTGTCCACCAGTAGTCCGCGGGATGACAGATATGGAAGCAATGTCTACATAAGTCTGAGTAGTCACAAACACATCAACACAAACCTGCAGCATACCAAAATAATTATACTTAACTAATCCATAACAAGCTGACCAACAAACAAGCTCGCAAAAATCATCCAGTCATAAAAGTAATGCCTGAATCACATGAAAAAGTAATCAATATCAACCTGATACTCAGCAAATTCAACAGCCAGTTCCTTGAACGTTTTATCTGCAGGTTGAAGTAATTTATGGGCTTCCTGAAATTGAACAAAATTTAGATTTCATTGAAGTACAAAACTATCGAGCACCAACCTTTCAAAAGGTAGAACAGATAAAACAATATCAGATGAATCATGGAAGAGATGTTATGCAGATGAATACTTTACATGTTTTCAATTATAAATTAAAACATCAAACGCTGCATCAATGAAAATCAGTATCCTTTCCATTTTCATCACTAGATATACAATTGGACTTGCAAACGCGTTGAATTTATCCCATTGCAAATGCTTGGAATTTATCCCATTCCATGTGACTGCTAATCAAGCTAGTGCAGATAACCAAATTCATATGTTTTATGTTTTATATTATACAGGACAAAATCCAACAATTCAACAACCAAATTGAGCAGATACCTTTTCACCTGCAGAGATGTTTGTTCTACCTTCAGCCTCCCTTGCAGAGAGGGCACCAATGCCAATAGATGGCAAGACTGGAGACAGCAAACCAAAAGCGTGAAAAACATCAAACACACTCAATGATGAGTCAGACAAAAAAACAAACATACAATCTCACACAAAGTATATACGGAAGAAATGGACTAAGATAAAACCAACATGATGACAATAAACCAAACAAAAGATTACAGGATTAGGGAAACATAACATCATACAAATGAAGATTTAGCCACAGAAGACAAACAAAAATATTCTAATACCACTATAAGTACTGTTTCAAAATGTGTTAATAAAATTTAAAGGCAAGAGCGTTTAATGGCAACATGTTGTTTACTAAAAACTTCTTTCGTGCTGAATTGACAAAACATGTTAACTATTTTATTTATTCAATTTCTGTAATTAAATTGTGACATTGGTAAAACTTTTTTAAGATATTTTTCTTTTATTTTAACCATAATGTGCATTGCAGAATATTAGTAATTTCTAATTCAGATCCTGAATTTTACTTAATTAATGTCCCAAAAAGAGAAAAAGATTTGGTCACAAAACAAATGTGGCAGATGCATACTTTCAAGCAAGAAAATTGGTATAACATGAACTATATAATATAAAGGTCAGTCAATTAATATATTTACAAATGTGGCAGATACATACTTTCAAGCAAGAAAATTGGTATAACATGAACTATATAATATAAAGGTCAGTCAATATATATACAAACTGAGAAACTCACCTGACTGGAAAGCCAACAACTTTCCTCCAGTGTCCTTCATTGCAAGGAAAGCTGCCTAAAAGATATAAAAAATAAAAAAATTAAAAAGTATAAGCATTGACATGTATTTATTATATTCACATTTTGATCTATCTAGCTTTGATAGAAGGACTAGTTAAACTTAGAGTGAGGAAAGTAAAAATAATGTCAAATGCAGTGTAAATAGCTTGTTAGAAATTATTTGGTTACTAAAGCACACGTCAAGGGAAATAGAGAACCAAATCAATGAATAATATGTAAAGGGCAGAAGAGAGATGTGAATTTTTGGCTGTAACAACCTTGCCATTTTGGGCAAGGTGAATGGGAAATACAAAGCAAGGAGAAATTGACAGAGAGATGGATCCTGGTGGAAGGAACCACTCGCAGAGTGATTGCTTTTACCCATGGGGCAGGGAGGAAGCTGGGGGATTGAAACCATTTTTGTTTCTGATCTTGTTTTACTTCTGTTTCTGAGGGATAACAGAGGACTACCTCAGCTCTAACAGTTCCATTCTCCGCATTTTCCTAAATAAACTGAACAGACTGGCATTTACAAGGGAAAAACTACATTAGAAGAAAAGGAATAAAGTGTAGGACAGAAAGGTATTTGCTTGGAAGAATAACGGAAAAACAAAGTAGTTAGTTTTGAAAGTTAGAACAGTTAGTTAGCTGAGGGATTAGCTATCCAACTAGAGAGAAGGGATGGGTAGGGGGACCATTCAAGGAAATGTATTTTAAGAGATCCACGCGAGTTCTCAATTAGGAAAGGAGAAACCCTTTGTGAGGAGAAAAATAGTAGGAGATACCTCTCTATATTTTGCATTCACCTCAGTCTAACTAACAATTTTTTTTCTTTACTCTGTTTCTTTACTCAAAATGAAACTCAAGCAACACAAAATAAAATAACAAACCCCTTCAACTTCTGTAGCATATTACAAAAAGATACCCTATGAAACTTAAAATATTCTACATCATAAAAACATCCAACATACAGCTAGGAAATCTGAGAGCAGGTGTAGATAAAACCTCAGAAATGCAGCAAGTTAAGAAGTTAGAGAGTTCAGTCATGGTTGGTCCTTTATTACCCTTCCCTTGTTTTGAGGATTAATCATATTTTGACAACCATTCCAGCAAATAACAAATAAAGATAATTACAACTTTAAATAAAAATTCAATACCTTGATAGCTGCGCCAAAGGCTGATTCAGAGGTTCTATTATTTTGGAACATGGTAGGAATGTTTTCCAGAAGTAATTGTAAGTGTTCACGGCACTAAATTCAAAAGAAGCAAACAAGTCAAATATTGCCAAGCGAATACTTTCTACAAAGATAATTGCCAAAATTCAAGGAGGAAATATTTGAAACTAACCTCCGATAGAGGAACAATTACGTCAGTTTGCAAGGGAGTATAAACATCTTGGACATCGGGAACAATGAGCATCAGTGGCTACAAGTTTTGAATTTCAAAATCAGCCTGAGAATCAATTACTTAAAATTGGAAAATGCAAAAAGCTTATTATCTAAACTATTACACAGATAGTTAGAACTGTAAATGGTAAATTTATCAAACAGTTCTCAAAGGAATATTTTTGAAGATATAATCAACACAACTGTCACAAATTCAAAACATCAATACAAACAAATGAAAATAGATAACCCATGCATCAACCGCTAAGAAACAAAATAATCTGATGGAAAAAACAAAGCATTGCTCAGTTTTCCAGACACCAGTTAACTGTAGTATATAAATTATCTATCATGGGGGCTTTTATAACAAAAAAAATCCATATTCAATTTTACATAACATTATGTATTTCTAAAGAACGTACAAATTTATAAACTACATGAAAACATGGACTTACAAATACAAAAAAAAAAAAAAAAAATCAGAATATGTTTAAATTGTGTACTTGATCCATACCTGCTGCAGTGCACGTTTCAAGTTGTAGAAATGAATTGTTGAGTCAAAAGTTGCAACTCCGACAAATGTACGAGGACCCTCCTGTAGCAATATAATCAACAAATTTAGTATGAATTATTTGTCAAGATATATTAGGGTATCAATGTAGTCCAACAAAACCAAAGGAGTGTGTGTACGTGTAATTGTTTTTAAAACTCAAGGAAGGCATCTATCTGCAATGTACGGAGTAATAATGGAACATTTTTAAAACAAATGGGAGGTTTGTGTAGAATTTTAAAAATTTGGGGAGTCTGAAATCCAAGAAAACCGTACAGAGTGTTCGTATAATCTACTCAAGAAGAAACCCAAACCTTCCTAATCAAAATTCTGTCAGATATTGACCACAAAGAGGACAATGGTTTACCAAAAGGAGTGTGAAAACAACTAAAAAGCCCTAAACAAGACATATTTTTCAAAATTATAATCATTTCAATATTCCATGTCTCCCAAGTCTCCAGTAGTCTTTCTTGGGTGTAAAATATTGAATTCGTTAATGTGTACATCTGCTAAGTATGATACCAATGTGAAATATGTTAAAGCCGCTCAGGCTCATTGGATGAGAAAAGATAAAACAAAGATCTAATGCACACACTTCTCCCTTGTAAGATCTAATGCACACACTTCATCAATTTTATTTCATTACTTGTTTTGGAAGTTTCATTATTTGTTTCCGAGGCAGGTGGAGAAAAGGAGGGAAGAATCTTAAAGGTTTATCTTTCCTATATTTAAGTACCAATTCAAACAGTGCATAATGAAGCAACGTGTTTCAGTCCAGTGAAACAAAAGAAAATTTGGAAAATATTAAGCATCATACAAGCTGTCTTTTATAAATTATTCATAAGTTGCCAAAATTCATAACTCACAGGAAGGTCTGAAATAACTTGACTTATTGCACTGCAAGCTGCAGCTGCTGCACCAGTTTGAACAGCATTCATGGATACATCAATGAGAAAGAAGTACACTGCAGGCATTGGCTCACGAACCTACACAAAATAGTGAATCACACACCAGTGATAACAGACACTAAATAATGAAGAAACAAGAATAAAAGAAAAATAAGTCTTGTGCCAGGCAGAAGCATAAACTGCTCAGTTTATTATTAGCTTATACCCATGAATAAACTAAGCCAACCATATACAATTAACTACACAGAACCAATCCAGTACACAAAAAATCAAATAAACCTGACTAAAATACGAGCAAACAGACGTGTATAAAACAGGCAGCAATAGCATAAAATGCAAATAAGCATGAAGAACAAAATTGTTACCATATTTATTTTTCGGTGATTTGCTATACATTACTAAAGTACAACTGCTCAAGAATTATTTCATTCAGACATTTAGTAAGCTGCTAACTGTTCACTTCACAATTTAAGACTAGGAAAATTTTTAATAAATTGAAATGCTAAAATAACTTCATCTGGCGGGATAAACCTCTTGTTATTTGGTAGTAGAAATAATGAATTAATTTTAATGTTGGGCTTTGGTTTATTTAGATGATACAGGGTCCAATTTATATATTTAGGTCTCACTAATTGGTTATATGTGTGGTTGGCACGTTCAAATCCCACAAGAGCAACAATTTGTCCACTAGCCTGAGAAAGTTAGGAACTTTTATAGGAAAAAACCAGAGGAATATCTTACTTTTGAAAAGGGACTCACTTGCCTTTTTTACCTCTTAAGTAATTAATCCAATCATGAAGTATTCCAGTAATCTTTTTTTTATGAAACGAGAGCATCCAATGACCCTGTTATAAACTTTTAGGCAGTCATAATTGCTACCTCACCATCAATTTAGCAACCATTAAAACTTCACTTATGCATCCAACTGATGCTGATTTCATTCAAGGTTAGTTTATTTTCTTACAACTTGTATATTTTACAAAAAATCATCATCGTATTGCCTGGTATATTTTACAAACAAACTAACCATGAATTCTTTTGTTGCAACAAATTCAACGGTTCCCCTACACAGCTCAGGCCTTTCATCAGCATCTCTACGCCGACCATCTGGACCTAAATTGCAGTGGTAGTCCCGTGGAGTTTCATCACTAAATCCTGGAACAGAAATATTAACGATAAGATGTTTTGATAATATCACAAATTGACAAAAAAGTAAAATTTTAATGAATAATCCCATCACAAAAAAAGCTAGAATTATGAGAAAATAGTGAAGCCTTATATGTAATCCACTGTTTTTATTTAAAAAAAAAAAAAAAAGAGTAAAAGGCTGACCAGAGATACTATCCATATTAATGGCACATTGTAGAACTGCGTACAATACAACTTTTACCCTGATATGTATGTCATGTCTACTTGACCGGAATCTGTTCTTACATGTTCTTCTGTTGTCCCATTATAAAGTTTTTCATCCTTCTTGGTGGTGATGGATCTTGAGTACTTTGAATAAACAAACAATATATGCTATTATTTGATGGCACTTCATTGGCTCGTCAGGTGGTTTTAAATATGATTAGGCAAGTAATATCTAAATGGAGTAAGGCAAAAAATCTTCTTGAAGGGCTTTCCTTGACAGATATGAAGAGGAATAAAGCGGCTTTGCTCCATTAATGTTTTCTAGACTTTCTTCTTTACCTTGAAGAATTTCTCTTATCAAAATAAAAAAAACCACAGTCTAGATACACTACATACCGAGGTTAAACTGTGGTTATCACATTTTTGGGTGAACAACTTAATTAAGCAGTGCTTGTTGAGCTAGTTTTTATAATTTAAGTGTTGCATTATAATTTGCTACCATTACCGAAGAAGGAATAAAGTTAAATTGTATTCAAGTAAGTCGTAAAAATATTTTATGTATCCCAGAGCACTTACTAAAATAAGCAAAAGAGAAGCTTATTGATATACAATAAGCTATTTTCATCAATTTCTCCAAACATACATACAAACATTGATCATAAGATAAGCCTATATAAATTCTTCGCAACATGCAAAACTGAGCATTAAATAACTAGTGCATCAAAAGCATAAACTTGTGATACAAATAACAATATCAACCAACCATTAAATCACTGATTAACTTGTCTTTACCAGCCGAGAACAAGAAATTCCCATTTCTCCTCTGATCACTTCGAGGGGAAGTAACATAAGATATTGTAACAACGTGTCATTTGCAGTTTACATAGTATGACAACAAAAAATAGTAGGATGAGAAATTGATAGCAGATATAAATAGTACTAACCACATAAATTGCATATGAAACGCCTTCCCTGATCAATGAATTTCATGAAGGGGTTAATGTAAGCCTTGCAACGAGAGCAACGAACAGGACCACTCTCTCCAAAATCAACAACCTAAAGTTGTATGCATTCAGTCAAAAGATTTACTGAGAAAATAAATACACAAATTCTTCATTGGGGGCAATATTTTAGAATAAAAAAAGAGTGAACTTAGTGAATATTATAACATAGTTTACATTCACCACAACAGAAAAAGAGAGAGAGAGATTTCAAGACAGTAATTATGGGCTCAACAGCAGTCACTAATCTTATTAGTGTAAAGTTTAAACAATTGAAAATGCTTAGCAAAACTGGTGAAATAATTTTTTTTCAGTATTCCCCACTGGCAAGAAAATTACACTATGAACAAACAAAGAAAACCAAATGATGTTAGTACATGAATCTTTAATGTGAAAATTGTTTAGGGAAATTTGTTCAAAGATCGTCCAGTTAAACAAGTTTGTTTGATAGTTCATGGTAGTCTACTCGTCGAGGATCATCTGGTGAAAGTCCTATTACCCACCAAAGGAATGAAAAGTGTCTTGTCTAGTAAAAAGATTCTCATCTACCCATTTGGTAGACAACATCTCGTCTACTGGTGAAGAGTATCTCATCTAGCAGTCTGATGGGAGTGTGTCTTGTATGCTCTTGTGGTGGAAGGTCATCTTGCAAGCCATCAGCATTGACTACTCTGTAGTGCATCTAATGTGTTTCCACCTAGTCCAGGTGTGAAACACACATTTCTCGTGTCACAGAATTTGTTGAGTGATACCTTGAAGGGTTTGTTAAATTCACGTAGTATATATTAGATACCTTGTGTAAAGCATGACGATAGGTTGTTGTTAGAGAATTATAACATTAATTACATTGTGAGAATTCACTATATTGAGAGTAGCAATTAAGCTGTCACTTATCTAATTACATCCTCCTTAGTAGTTGGTAATCAAAAACTCAAAATTCTCCTTAGTAACGGATATTTAGTTGTTAGACAGTGAGGCTTTGAGTATGTCATCTGCTCGAGCAAGTAAGGAGAAGACGTAATGGTTAGATGACATGAAGGAGGAGATGAATTCACTACATATGAACAATACTTGGACTTAGGTTCATAGATCTATGGTTCTAGATTGGTTAGTTGTAAATGAATTTTCAAACAAAAAGGATGGAATTCCAGGAACTAATCAGAACAGATTCAAGGGGTGATTGGTGACAGGAGGCTTTACTCAGAAGGAAGGAATTGATTATAGTGATATATTATCTCCAATAGTAAATATCATATCCATTCAAATGTTGTTGGCCATAGTTGTTGAGCTTAATCTTGAGCTGCAACAGATGGACATTAAGATGGTTTTCATATGTAGAGACTTACATGAGACCATCTACATGAAACAAATAGAGGATTTAAGGTACCAGCAAGAAGGGTTTTGTAAGTTAAACGGATACTTTTATGGTTTAACGCAGTCCCCAAAGCAATGGAACAAGCATTATAATAATTCATTACAAACATTGGATTTGAAAGTAATAAATATGATACATGTGTTTACTTCAAGTTCCTAGTAGAAAATCACTTCAAAAAGAATACAAACTAATACAGAAAACATCTACAACTAGCACACTTCAAAAGAAATAAAAAAAAATCCTTACTTGAATAGGCTCCTCAGATGGGTGTGGAAGGGCCAGCGGTTGGACTAGCATAGCCAATTGCATTCCTGATGTTGCCAAAAGATCAGCAGTGAAAGGAACCTAATTTATTCAAAAGAAGAACAAAGCAAACGAAAGAAAATCAATACAAATTACAGGTATCCCTAAATTTTCAAATTAAAGTAACCAAACTCAGAAAATTATTAAGACCAAAATTCACTTCAAATAAAAGATGTTTGAATATTTCTTTAAAAAGAGAAGAACCCATCAATAGAATCAGGCATCTTCTTAGGGAAAACATATTGATAAAACTCTTCAAAAACTAAATCATAAAATACACCAGAAGTAAAAAGACTTTTACGCAGCCACAAATACAACTCTATACAATCAAGGAATAAAAAAGAAGGGTGTCTTGGTGCATGACTGCATGAGGCTGCCACCTAGTGGGAGTGTATGGAAGATAGACATACACATCCTGTTCCGGCAAGTGGGGAGTCTATTTCCAATAATTGAACACCACTGCACCAAGGTTCATCCTCTATAAAAACAATTAATACAGATACGAAGCCTGGAAATTATAGCATTTCTCATGACCTTACATAAAGATTAATAACATCGAAGAAATTAGACATGACCTGATTGATTGTGCACTTCATGTAACGTGGACTGCAATTCCCTGTATCTCTTACAATGAAATCGCTTGTAGCAGACTGGACAAAAAAAGGTAGTGCAAGGTAAATGACTTTCCAGAATAATAAGGAAAAGGTAATTTATAATATTAAAGACCAAGAACAATCATTTGGACTTAGTAAGCCTCAACTTCAACATACAGTAATTTATCTCTATCTCTAGTTTGTTGAAAAGAAGAAAAAAACATGGATCAGTAATTTTCAAATGACTACCGGAGGAATGGTTGCTTGGTTGCCTTGACGAGTTTCATGCAAAATAACAGAGGAACCAGGAGTAGGTCTTGGAATTTGATTGGGATCAATTTTGGAAGGCCCTGCCATGGGGGCTCCAGTTTGACCAACAGCAGGTGATATGGTAGTAGTCATAGATTGATTTGCCATTGGTGGTGGCATGCCAAACATCCGAGGAGGCTGTGAAGGACCAGGAACAGGAGGAGGTGGTGCTACCTACATAATTCCAATAATCAGAATCCATACAATTTTTCAAAAGATGGATAAATGTGCATAGGACATATTAAACACAGTTTGGGTACTAGATACGGTAAGGCATTATCATATCTATTTAAAGGCTTGTATTTTCATGATAGTATACCAAAACTCATGTGAGACACAAATGAGAAGATGTTAATAAATAATACTTGTTTGAGGATTACTAATCAATACCTGTAATAAGAGAATATCTTGCCTCGTGTTTCTTTTTACTTCAACTTTTAGAAAAAAAGGATAAAATCATATAGATGCAATTTTCAAGGTACTGGAGAACATATTAATACAGCATAATTAAAATGGTATTTCGTCTTAATTAGAAGCAGAAATTATAAATGTAAATGGATCTTACTGTTTGATCAATATGCACGGGAAAGACTCAACATGTTAAATATGTAAACTTGAGGTCATAACTTTCTGGGTGTATTAAATATTCAATGTCTGTTTCATGAGCTTTTTTTAAGACTCCTTTTGCAACAAAGATTCTAATAAAAATTCTACTTGTAAGTTTTTTTCTAATTTTAAAACCAACATTTCAATGAACTATCTCTACTGAAGATTGAACTATGGAACCAAAATTTAGAACCTCCCTTTGACGAGCAAACATAAGAAACCTCCATCAAATATGAAACCTCTTTCGACCAATTAAAAACAATGTATTGCTGTAGGACCACCACTTTGCTGATGATTCCCGCACATATCCTTGCTTATAAATGCATGAGTTAATAAATTTGTGAGAAAAGATACGCAAATGTTTTCTGAATTTGTTTGAGTGCATTTTCCTACCGGAAGGAGAAGAGACTTGTTTATAGCCAAGTGCATTACAAAGATGATTAATACCAGAACAATTTAAAAGAGAACAGTTAAGATACCACTGCTTACTAGATCCATTGAACCTAACTATAAGAAATACCTAGGCTATTTAGACAAATTAACAATAAAGAAGCTCTTATCTCCAAAAAAAATTACTATTTCAAACAAAAAACCTCGTGCTCGAATTTCTCCGGTTATGCACAAGACAAAAAAATTTAGAAGGTCCATTATTTTGTACATATGCTTATGCTAAAGACCACGTAGTCTCCAAAATCCTTTTTCCTTTAAAAATGCAGAAAAAGACTGTTCCATGTAGTATTGGTACAAGAATAGGTTACATTTTTTTATCAATTCATCCAGCACATATTGTGGGTAAAAAACATTCAAATACAATAAAGTTCAAATGTATAGAAGAGCTACCTGCTGGGATTGCATCTGCCAAGAAGGGGCTCCAAAAGGTGAACTTGGAGGCTGCATTATTCCTTGAGATGCCATGGGATAGGGGGGTTGGGGACCAACTGGACCTGGAGGAGCTCTCATGGTTGGAGGAGGTCCAACAGGAGGTTGTGTCACACTGGCAACAGGAAAGCGTTGGGGACCTGCCAAAGCCCCGGCAGAAAATACAGGCGGCCCATTATTCATGAAATTACCCGATGCACTGGTAGGGACTACAGCCGGGGGAGCACTCATTGGCGGTGAAGAAAAAGGACCCGGACTAGGACGAGCACCAGGAATCGCTTGAGGTGGCACTAGCGGACGGGTTTGTGGAGAACCACCAGGAGGAGGAACCCCAGAAACAGGCGCAACAGCACTAACCGCCGGTGGAAGAGAGCCTGGAGGGGGTCTTGACACAAAAGATGGAGGTTGACCAGGAGGTGGCCCAGTGGGCCTTCCAGGAGCAACATTTGGTGGAAATGTAGACAATGGTTGTCCAGTAGGAGGCCCTGCAGGCCTCACCATGGGTCCAGGAGGTGGCCCAGGTCGTGAAAATGGCGGTGAGGAACCAGGGAACCCCGGTGATGAGGCCGAAGAAGGAAAAGGTGGTGGTTGACCAAATGGGGGAGGTCTGGAAGCAGGATTCGAGGTCATGGGAGGCCGATTAAGATTCAAATTGTGCATATTATCAGCGAGTGCATCAGGAGTGCCCCTGATGTTAGGGACGTAATTAGGGGGAGGTGGCTGTGGTGTGTTACTGCCGGGTCTAGGTGCCCCTGGAGGCACAGGAGCAGCCATTACTGAATCAAATGAAATCAAATCCAAACTCAATTTCCAATAATCCTCGCCCTGCTTCGCCGGATTATCAAAATAGTACCGCAAAAACAAAGATCCAAATCTACAAGGATTACAGATTCAAGAATCATTGCATTATTCAAGAAAAATGATTAAAAAAAAACAAGAATAATATGGCACGTGAGCGTAAATCGAGAATAAAAATGATCGAATAAGAATGCAGATTACGACGAGGTAAAGGAATACGGAAAAACCTGATGTGAGATCGGTCGAATTGGAAAAAATTGGGAGCAGAAAGATGAGAAAGAAGTTGGATCGGAGAAGGGGGGTTTTAGAGAGTGGTTAAATGGTGCGTAAAAATAACTTATATATCACTGCCTATTTAATTTCTTTTCGCTCATTATGTGTAACTGTTTAAAGCCATTTGGTTCGGGCATTATCATTTCCAATTGCCAAACCTCCGCAATGTTTTTATCGCCTTGTACCACTGGTCCAAATTCCTTTTTTTTATTTTCTAAATATTCACTAAATTATTTAATTTATATTTAAATTATGCTATATTCTTCAACACTGATCAAAAAATGCATTATTTAATCAAATTTATGTTAAGTTTATTAAGATATAAGTGAATTTTGGTGTTAAATAATATAATGATTATTTTAAAAAATAAGCAAAAGTTTATTTTATATTCTTGACCATTAAAATAATCATTTTTTAAACAAATTTATCTAAAAAAACACTATTTATTTAAAAAAAAAAAATCCTTCGTAAAACTTTACTTCTCCCTTCATCGAGTCAAACGAATTCAAAATAAAGTTTTAGGACATCTGTGGAGTTTATGGATGTGAAACTATTTTTTTTATGGATAAATGATTGTAAAAGGGATAAAAAAGAGTAAAAATTATAAGCTCAATTGAGTATAAAACTTAGAATATTAATTATTTGGTTATTCATTTGCTAAGTTAATTATCTCTCTAAACATTTTTCTTTTTATGTTGTTTTTTATTTTTCTAACTTTTATAAGTTGACAACCGTCTTTTTCTCTAGATAGTATCAACAAAACAATAATAATAAAGTAAAGTTCGATTATGATTAATAAGAATTTTCATTTATAATAAATTCATTTTTGTTTATAAATTTCCTATGTATATTTTTTTAAAGTTTATGTGCCTAGTTTAAATCTTCACAAGTTTATAAATTGAGAAGGTGACTTTTTTTTTTCAAAATAAACGTTTGATGTTTTTTTTTCTTTTCTTGATCCTATAAGTTTTTTTTATTAATATTTGATATTCTTTCATATCTCTTAAAGTGAAGTTAAATTTATTTGGATGCATTGTGAGTGAATGCTGTGTTGAGTTGAATTTAAATTCAATTATTGTATCATATGAATTTTTAGTGAAAACTACAAAGTTGAATTGTTGAAAAAAATTGTGGTATTAAAATATATTTGTAATGTTATGGTATTTTAGAGAAAGTAAGTGTAAGAATATGAGTATTTTTCAACTTTTTTTTTAAGACTACGAACTTTATTTATACGGGGGACATTTATATTTTTGAGAATGTTTATATTAGAGCTTTTAAATACTTTTGTTCAAATATGTTTTTATTTTATTTTGTTATTATTTTTAACTAGTTTTTTGAAGTTTTAGAGAGATAATATTAGTGTTTGTATTTTTATATGTATATATATTTTAAAGTTTATCATGTTTGTTATAAAAAAAATACATTATTATGATAATAATTCAGTTAGTTTAATTTTTGTTCATAAAAAATAATATAAACAAAAATTAAACGTAACACGAGTCTAAATAGAAAAATTTTAAATATTTTTATTCGTTCGAAAAGTATAAAAAACAAAAGGTAACGTAAGTCTTAAACATGAATTTGTATTAATTATAAATTTCGAATGTAATTTGACAAAGTGAAGAATTATAGAAAACCTTATACCAAAATTTATTATTTTTCTCAAAATTACAAATCAAATAAGTTGCATTTTATTAAGATCAATAAATAGAGATGATATTATAATTAAAGCCGATAATAAAAAATCAATGTTATATCTTTATTTACTTATTTGAATATTTTTCATAATCATTTGAAATTTTTTCACAATAAATATAATTTGTTTATGTTTCATAAAGTGTATTTTTTTACAATGAATTTAATTTGGTCTTCCATAACTTTATATATTATATTTATATTTTTCTAATAAATCATCATATGATAATTAATGATTTATGAGTTTTGAGAAATGTTAAATTTTGTAATAATACTTAATATAAACACTTATTTGAAAAAAAAAAAGTTAGGAATGTTTTGCATATTAAAATTAGGTTGAAAGTGAGAATTACAAATTTATTTTAAAAAACATTTTTTATGATGGTGTAATTAATGACTTTTTATCCTACATAATTTTAAATATATTCCTTTTGGTGTTTCAATGGAAACCCATATTCACTTCCTTTTAATCCATGATTGTTTCATTTAAGATGTAATTAGTTGCATACAATTTACAAATTAAAAAACTTGACTCAATTTAAATATATTGTTTGAAACTTTTTTTAATGAAAATAAAATGTTCAAAGTACACATTTAAAAGATTAATTTTTCAAGCTTTTTTGTTTTTCTGCAATATTTTGACATCATAGTTGCCTGCATCATTGATATGTGAAGATAAGTGCTATGATTTTTCCTCAATAGCCATACTAACTAATTAATAAATTAACAAATATTTTATATTTAAAATTTTATAATTTTAATCATAAATTTATCTTAATAGGTTGACAATGGATTATAGAAAAGGAATATGTATTGAAATATAACAACAGTTTATTTCATTGAAAACATCTTACTTTAATTTAAAAAAAAAAAACTAATAATTATCATAAAAAGATATATTAACAATAAGAATAAGGTGTAACATAAGTGATACTTTAATTTTCAATTTCTCGTATTAAAAACATAATTAATTGACAGTTATACCGTTTTAGATAAATAAACTCTTTATTTATAGAATTATATAAATACGACACTAATGATATTAAATGGTACATTAATTTTTTTCTAACTTTGGTTTCTTAATTATATTCACAGATATCAGTAAAGAAGTATTTTTTAAAATTTTTCATAAATAATTGTAATTTTATAAAGCAAATATTTAAAGAAAACGTAAACACATTTCCCAGTTTGAAAAGAAAAAAAAGTGTGAACACTTATGGGAAAAAAATAAAATAAATATTCTTCAGAAAATGAAAATAAACTTGCGCAATTTAAATTCCATAAAACTTAAATAAAATGTCTGTTCCATATAAAAATTAAAATTAAACACACTATTTTACTTGATTTTGATTTATAAAGTGAGAGAGAAAAGAAAGGGTGAGGATGAGAGAAGGAGAATGCAATAGGCACGCTTATACTTTATTAATACTTTATTAGGTTTTATATATATCAATTCAAACTTTTAAAATGAATTAATAAAAAGATAAAAAATAATTTATTGAGATAAAAAAAAATTATTAGATAAAATTGTTGTGCTTTTCATCGAGACTTACAACAAAACTTAGAAGGTTTATAGTATTTGTTATAAAATTAAACTGGATTAAACTATTTTTTATTTATAAACTTTATATTTTAATGATAAAATATTTAAACTTCATTTATAAAGAACATTTTTCTTTTAATTTTTTCTAAGAAGTCACATTATAAAAAAAAAATAAAACTTAAGAACAACTTTATTTACGTCAATAACATTAACAAAAGATTTATAGAAAAACAAAACAATAACTACCTCTCCCTCCTTTTTCTCTCTCTATATATTTGCATTAATATTACATCAATAACAATTTATGGTAATAGATGACAATGTATAATAATTTATTATTATTATTCTATAATAATAACGTTAATAGTAATTTTAATTGGTTCACAATGTAATATTTTTACACTTTAAATATGTAAACTCATACTCTTTAATCAAAATTACCATTAATATACTTTTTTTTTTTTTAATCAGAGCATTCTAAGTTATTCTGAAATCTGGATAGACTTCCTAATAATCTTCCATTATCCAAATTGCGTTGTTCGTTCTCTCTTTTCTTTGTCATGAGCCATGTGAAAAAATACTTGCAAAAATACTATGACGCCCAAGTAAGTGATTTTACTATAATATTTATAATATTTAATAAAATGAGTACTCAAAATTGGTTAGTTGACCTTCCTGTCAAACATATATTTATAAATATTAAAATAAGTTTTCTCTTAGGCTTGATCCCGATAGAAATAGATGGTTAATATTTTTATTAACTACTAATGAGATGTAACTACGGTTATCTTAACCAATCGGTTAAGAGTCGTTAATTGTTTGTTTGTCTAGTCCATTGGCCTGACATGTATCTATACCATACACATGCCCTTAACTCCTAAGCCTAAGCAAGTTTTTTTATTGAAAGATGCGTGCAAAGATTATTATGAGCTTGGGAGAGACCGTTTGCATTGTATTAGGGAGCATGTGTTGTAAGTTTTTATTTCTGTATTAACTAGCGAACAGGAGTTCACTCAGAATGTTATTTAAATCGATGAAATTTCAATGAGAGCTCACAAATAACATTCCTCACCGAGTGATTGTTAAAAGTTAGTCAAGTGACTTGCATGTAATATCATGTTATCTGCATGGAAAAAAATAACAATCAAAATTGAACTATAAAAAAAAAAAAAAGTAGAGAATTAAACTAACACTAAGACGTTAGACAACTAATAACTTATGCTATAAGGCTAAAGAGGCAAGTAAGCAATACTGTTCGGTTTGTTTTTGACAAGTGTATTTATGTATTTAAATTGTTATATTAATCAAGATCATACTCTTCAATTTTATATATAAAAAGTTCGATATTAAAATAATTTTTTCTCTAAAAACCAGTGAATAGACGTGATAACACGTTTACAATTACTTCTATCTTTATCCAGAAGTTTAGACGTGATATCGAGTGTGATTGAAAAATATAACGAATATTCTCATATTAATTGAGTTTTTATTTTTTTAATTTTTACTAAAAATTAGAATTAATTTTCTTCGATAGTTTTTTAACTAATTTAATTTTTCATCCTTTTAACATTTTAATTTAGTCGTTTGTATCAAAATTTTGTTAAATTTATTTAAGATTTTAATTATGTTTCTAAAAAAGATACGTGTCAAAAATATTGAAATATTAAATTTATCATTTAAAAAATTAAGAAACAATATTGAATCAAAATTTCGAAAAAAAAAATTATTTTTATTTTTATTTAACATATTTAATTATTTTATTAATTTCATAAGCTTTTAGAAAAAGTAAAATAGAGATAGAGATAGTATATACATCTTAAAGTGAATGAAAATTATCATGTTAAAAAATCTTAAAAACAAAAGAATT
Organism: Vigna radiata var. radiata; assembly: GCF_000741045.1. Lineage (NCBI taxonomy): Eukaryota > Viridiplantae > Streptophyta > Magnoliopsida > Fabales > Fabaceae > Vigna > Vigna radiata. Next base: position 44,120,547 of record NC_028358.1, on the reverse strand, counting down.
AAAAAAAAAAGGAAGATTTTTTTCGTGTTGACTAACCGCAGGTAATTGTAAAGGTGCAATGCCAAGTGTGCAGACAGTTAGAAACGGTAACAAAATGAAAGTGACAATGAGTGTGAGTGCATTAGGCACACTTAATACAGTAACACCAAAATGCATTACGCGTTGCGTTGGTAACAGAATCACCTCGAATCTTGAGCTTTTCAACTTGCACACACAATTTTCGTTCATTCAATCCACCCACACACACCTAAATTTTTGAATTTCTGGTTTATCTCATTATCTCTTCAGGCAAACGCTAACATGACCTCTCATGCGCCGTCAGAGGACACGTTTTTCCTCCGCCAGAGCGACGCGTGGCTTAGCAGCTGCTGATCTCTCTGCCGACATGCTTCGGGAGACCAAAGTCCTCCACTTACGGCGCGCCGTCGCCGCCTCGTTCTTCTTCGCCATCGTTTCCCTCTCTTTGTTGGTCCTCTTTGGAGACCTTAATTCTCGTAGATTCTTCTCCACCTTCCATTACTCTTATTCCCTTTCTAGCATTTTTCCATCGGTTTACAACGATCCCATTGCGGTCAGTTCTGTTGCTCGCTTCGTTCTGTTCTCTTGCATTATGCATAGTTTTTCAGTTCCTGCTAATTGTTGCTGCGTATTCAGTCTTTTCTCTGTTTTTCGCATGCTTAATTAGTTAAGTAATGCATTGTCTCATTACCTATATTTGTTTAACAATTAATGCACTGTCTTGTGTTTTTACCGTGATGTATCACCAATTGAAATGCCATTGGAGTTATAATTTCTTTCCGGAGTTGAATAGTCTGGATGTGTTTGTTTTAGGAAGTGTATTTTATGCATGTCATTGAGAGACGCCATGGATTTGGGGAATTAAGTGTGGTAGTGTCAATAGTACTGATGATTTTCGCTGGACATTGAGTGTCAAGTTTCTTTAATAGATATTCGCAACTTTCATATATTCTCAAGTTTAGTTTACTGGGGCAAACTAGGTTTATTAACTATTAATTTAGTTTATTAGATCATTAGAAACACTTGTAATAGCTTGTGATTTCCCTGTGTAAAATTATTGTAGCGTCTGTTGTTGATATGAATCTGTCATACTTCAGTCATTCTCTGGTCTTATGAATAAAGTGATTCAAATGTGAATATTTATTACACTAAATCCATTTGTTTTATCTAGTTTCATAAGCATAATAAGCATAATTTTCATCATTGACTCTCGAGCAGACTAGCAATGAATATCCACTCGAAAAGGTCCTGAATGACGCTGCTATGAAAGACAGAACAGTGATCTTGACCACGTTAAACGAAGCATGGGCTGCTCCAGATTCAATCATTGATCTTTTTCTTGAGAGCTTTAGAATAGGAGATCGTACCCGTTCCTTTTTAAATCATTTGGTAATCATTGCGTTGGACCAAAAGGCATTTGCACGCTGTCAGGTTATACACATTCATTGCTTTTGTCTAGTTAGTGAAGAAACTGACTTTCGTGAAGAGGCGTACTTTATGACTCCTCGTTACTTGATGATGATGTGGAGAAGGATTGATTTCCTACGATCTGTTCTTGAGATGGGATACAATTTTGTGTTCACAGTAAGTTATTTTTTCCATCACTAATAATACCTCTTGCAGCTCACAAGGACTGACTTGTGTGAACATTAAAGTGGTTTTAGTTTTAGTTGCCATGGAAACATTCTAAAATCTGTGGAATTTATTGTTTTTTGTGATTGATTTTCTTATGATGTAGTGCGTAATGGGAAAACTGTCTGTCATGTGAGTGAGGGAATGAGTTACTTGTAATTTGACTTTGTATACTTGGCTAATTTATTGAGTATTTTCACAAACAAATACTATATTGATTATAGAAATGCATGTGGGCTTTATCTATGTGACAAGATTTAGAATTATTCTATTTTGGGTTTTGTACGATAAGGAAAAGTAAAATATGGTTGTGGTTAATATAATATTCTGATCAAATCTTGAGGAAAAATATTATTCCTTGGTTATTTTTATAGAACTGTATGTTGAGCTAAACTTCTGCCTCTAACTTCCTTTTTGGAATTTATTTTAAACTGAAATTCGCAACTGATAGGAACTAGCGCATCAGTGCAGTGTCATAACGGCAGAGTTTAGGCTATACATTTTATTGTTGATGCTCTCATGTATCTTCCTACAATGAATTGTCTTTATGCAAAAGGGGAAGATATGAAAAGGACAAGACTTCGGAAAAATCTATAGAAGAAGCTAGATAAATTTCAGAAGTATCTTAATTAGATACTTACTTTGGTGTTCCTGTCCCAGGATGCCGATGTCATGTGGTTTAGGAACCCATTTCCACACTTCCACGTTGATGCTGATTTCCAGATAGCGTGCGACCATTTCACAGGTAGATTTGATGATGTAAACAACAAACCTAACGGAGGGTTCAACTTTGTAAAGTCCAATAATAGATCAATAGAATTTTATAAATTCTGGTACTCTTCACGAGAAACCTATCCTGGATACCATGATCAAGATGTCCTTAACTTCATCAAGTCTCATCCTTTCATTACTTATATTGGACTGAAGATGAGGTTTTTGGATACATCTAATTTTGGTGGTTTTTGTGAACCAAGTAGAGATTTAAACCATGTCTGTACCATGCATGCAAACTGTTGTTTTGGTTTGGATAGCAAGCTTCACGATCTCAGAATAATGCTTCAGGATTGGAAACATTATTTATCTTTACCTCCAAGTTTGAAGAAGTTGTCGGTTGTTTCCTGGAGGGTTCCTCAAAAATGCAGGTTGGCCGTTTACTCAAGCTTTTCTATAATCTAACTTTGTTTTTCCTTAGCATTGTGAAACAACTCTTTTTGACTTCTCATTTCCTGTTATTAATGGGGTGAAATTTCACCTCAGCCTTGACTCTCTCAGGCCCCATGATGCACCAGAAAGGAGTCCTGAAGAATAAAGTGTTCATTCCATAAATTTCTGACTTAACTGTGGAAGTTCAACTGTGCACTCGGATGAAGGTATGGGTTAGGAAAATCAACTTTGCTAAACCGATATTTGATGGAAGAATTCTTCCAAGTAAAATTACCTTAGGCTATGTGTAAGATGTAATAAGCTGTTTAATTCGTTGATTTTTTTTTTAATTTTTTTTTGTGTTTTCCTAGAGCAAACTTTCTAACATTATGGTACTGGAACTATTTTCTTAGCCTCAACAATCACATCCATGCCTTCATCTTTTCCCTCAATAAAGAAATTCAGAAACAGAAACCCAACAACAGGTCTTAACTAGTTTAGAAATTGAAGCAAGAATAAGAAATAGTTAAATTGAAAGGACTGTAGATGAATTGTTTGAAAGCTACTTTCTGCCTTTAACCATTGCCCTGCTTCCGTTTCTTTGCTCTCTATTACACAATTACTAATTTTGCTGTTAGTGAGTCGCAAGTGTCGATGGTTTTGATAAAATTGAATGCTCTTAAATTCGTAGCTCTTCGGAGGGACGGTATGCAGACAGAGTCAGATAACCACCTAAGTAATCTTAAGTTTATATTAGGCACTGGGATGACATGAAAAATTTATTAAAAAAAAACATAAAAAATTTTACTAAAAAGAAAAAGAAAACATAGGAGGTATTACACATAAAAAAAAAAAACAGAAAAACAGGGAGGATATTACATCAATATTGAATTGAGATATTGACCACATAATTATAAGACATTCTTCTCTTTCCCTTTTATCATATCTTTTATATTATTTACTCTACTTATTTTTACCTTTTCAATCTTTCTATACAATCATTTCTAAATGAATCTTTGTAGACAGAATAACATGTTCGGAAAATAAAATAACTTCAAATATTCAATCACAATGTTGTATATATTCCCATAATATAGATTAGAATACAGTATACTCAATTATATACTTCAAATATCATCATCTCTCCTTTTGAATTTGTATTTCCCACACTTTTCTTGTAATTAGGAAAAAAAATAATCCATCTAACTCATTCCTAAAAATTATTTCGGAAAAATTCGTCCAAAAAGCCATTATTTTTAATATATAATTTTTTTTCATAATTTTCTTTTTAAAATCCAAACTAAATCGAAGTCGACAAATTTTAATGTCGCAGCTTTTATTTAAAATCGTTTTATGGCTCAAAAAACTATTTCCAAACCAATTTTAAACTCAATTTCAGTTCAATATACACTCCAATTTTAAACTTAATTAGGTTTTGCAGTTAAATATGTTTCAAATGAATTTTAACAAATTATTCAAATGCCGTTATACACTCCAAAAACATGAACGACCGAATTATCCAAATATTTGTAAACTTCGTTTTATACGCACAAAAATTGTATCTTTTCTTAAAAATATGATTTTAGAATTCTCATGCAATCATAGATCAAACTTTCCTGAGTAGTTTAAAATTAATTCTGAAGTGAACTTTTATAAAATGTTAAATTATTTCTGGAATAGTCCTTAAATATCCTACCTCATCACCTTGAATGCTAGAATTATTATACTACACATTATCTTCGAGATTTGCTAAAGCTATTATATATATAAAAATATGAAAGATTGGTAAAATTTTGGCAGTCTAGTTATAGAGGATAAAATAAAATTTAAAGTTGTTTACGATTATAATTCAATTTTATAAAATACAGTCTCTGGACAAAATATCTAAGAAAAAAAAAATCTAGAATTTATGCACGTAATCACTTATATAAGAGAAATAAAATGACTTAACATATGAAAAAAGAGAGCAAGAATTTAAATCTCTTATGTTTGTCTTCTCTTCATATTGTATTCTTAACTCAATTTTAATTTTAATTTTGATCAAATACACCAGATATAGGATTATTTGTTTACCAATGTGACATTTCCAGCTGACTTAAAACAAAGTTAACAAAAGAACTTCAACCAATTTCGAAAAATAATCCAAATAAGCTTGAATAGTTGTTATCCTATGAACTAAACTTTTGTCTATAAATTGAAAAATATCTGCAACAAATTCTTAACTAAAGAATAACATCGTGATTAAAACAATCATAAATATTAAAATTTTAAAATTAAAAATTATTTAACATTGAAACAAATTTTTATTTTATTGATAAGTAAAATAGTTTAACGAAATAAATAAATCAAAATTAGTCAATCTCGCAACTCAAAAAGTGGTTTAATATCAGATGACATATACAAACGGATCAGATAAGCTTGTTTACAGTAAATTACACTACAAGATTTTTAGATATATGGTACACTGAATATTCAAGTATATGATGTTTCACATGCTATAAAACTAATGCAAAAAACAATTGATTTTGTTTTATACATCTACTCAAAGATATAGTTGGATTCGGAAATACTTTTAAAACCCGAAATATGGATACTAGCAAGCAAGTTCTACAATAATAGGGGGGAGGGGGATTGGCCACGTGGGAAAATAAAGACAATAATACAACACAAAAAGAGATAAATAAAACATTAAAAAATGGAGACAAGAATAAAATGCACAGTAATTACAAAATTTTGGGTACCGCATTCGCCCACCTCGCTCATCTGTCCAAATGCTTGCTATCTACACGAACACCATGATCCCAAATTTCAGTGTACCTGTTCATATGCCAGTTACGCACGCAAGTCAATTTGGTGACAAACGCAGAAATGTCTAAATTTCGTTTTACAGCCATCATCTGTGTTACAAGTACATCAACTGTGTCCACTTACAAGTACATCAACTGTGTCCTTTTACAAGTACAGAAAAGGTGGAAAATTGAAAATTCTGACGTTTCAACTAAATAAATATGAATAAAGATAATTATAGAACTATATATTTTTATCAATAAAAAAATTAACAAGCCAAATGTTTTAACTTGATATATTAAAATAAATGTAAGCCGCACAAACACACTGTGGCTTAATTGCTTTTGTTAATTTATATCGCCCTTTGTTATCAAATTGAAGCTCAGGTCCATTGAACATTTATATTCCCTCTTAATGTCATGATCATATCTGGCAGAAACTTCATATTTGAGAACAATTGAATTGGTAGAACTACCGAAACTTCACAATAACTGAAAGAGAGACCAACCAACCTGGTCCCGTTCGCATTAATACAGAGAAACTGGCCATGTCGCCACCCATCTTTGAAATTGCCAAAGAAGGCATCGCCGGACTTTGTGTAGAATCGTCCCTCACCATTAGCTTTTCCCTTCCAAAAGTTTGCAAACCACCGATCACCAGTGCGAAAATAAAACCAACCCTGCTTAATCAATACAGCAATTACGATGAATCGATTCTAATGCACCGTCAAAGATTATTGTGCAATCCATTATGCAATTACGGACGCTGCACTTTCCAGATTTATTTATCGATCATATGAAACAATAATCCATAATTACCATTCAATTTCGAAAATTGGTGTGCAAGATCAATGCAGCCATTGCAAGTAATTGGATAAATATACAGACAAGAAACAATTTCTTTTAGTTACAGGATGTATAACTATTGCTAAAATTTATATTAGCGTTAAGAGACCCTAACACAACCTATCTATATACATGGCACAAACACAGACAAGACGTTATGGTAGCAGAATCCAACCCATATATTACAAAACAAATTACTTTTGTCGTACTTTTGGCTTTGACAATTATATCTAAAAAATCAACTTAAAAAAAGGGTACAAACCTTGCCGTGTATGACATCATCTCTCCATAATCCTTGAAACATATCTCCGTTTTTGAAATAGAATGTACCCGGACCTGATCTCTTACCATACCGCCATAAGCCATCATATATGCTCCCATCTCTGAGAACAAGGCGCCCCTGGTTGTAAATTTTCATTTAACATAGTTGGTTATCTTCAGCATTGAGCTGTGTAGGCCAAAAAAAAAGGGAAGAGAAAAAACATATTTCCCGAGCCTAGTGTGCTTGTTATTATCAACTTTTACGAATTTACCTTTCCTTCAGGTAGACCTCCTTGGCATCGTCCCTTGTATCTTCCTCCCCTATATTGCATTTCCACCACTGGACTCCACTTTTTTGAGAAATCACGTTCTGCCTCCTGTACAAAAATATTAAGTTAAGTCTAGAATCATCATGTATGAATTACGGTTGCAATAAACTATTATGAGTTAATAGTATTTTAGTCTCTTAAGAAAAATCAAATTTTAGTTTCTATCCCTGTATTTTTAAATCATTGATTTTACTTCCTAAATTTTTTTAAATATCCAAACTTATTTATTTAACCTTTAAAAATAAGTTTGAATATTTTCAAAAGTTAAGGAACGATAACTATTGGTAATAAAAGTGGGAGAGAAAAACTAAAATATGGAAAAATTTAAGGAACTAAAAGCACCGAACTATTAAAGTATGGCATGTGAAAAATTTAAAATTAGAAGTAATGAAGTAATAATTGTTATATAGCTGTTGATCATGAATAAATTTTCACAAATTTTACTCAAACAAACTATGTATTCATTAAAGAATACTATGACCTCACAAAAAGGTTGAATTTGCCTTGCGCTTGAAAAGCAACAGAGGCATTAGTGTCCTTAGGTCATTTCTTTGGAAAGCTATATTGTCATGCAAAATGGGAAATTCAGTTGTATGACCCACATCTGTAAGAGCTTGAACTGAAGAAACTACAATCAACAAATTTGATGATACCCATAAAATTTGATGCTCACTACTGAACTAATTACTAAAGCCAAATTTGTGTGACTTGCAAAACGCATATTTATGCAAAGCTGCAAAACTTTCAAATGTGTGTTTTCATATTTCTGCTAATAGGAAGCCGGGGTCAAACTTGAGCTCATATTCAAACACTAATCGAGCTTAATTTGGAGCTAGTGAGGCTACACATTTTTTATCCCCGTTTTTATTATATTATTAGTAATAAAGAACTTTACTAAAAGGAAAGAACTACGAATGACAATAAATTTTCTAGCATAGACAGCAATTAAAAGTAAATCTAAAAGAAGATAGTTGAATAGAAAACATCTCAAATAAACCACAGACAGCTACTAGAGTAGAAAATGACTAAACGGTGCACATCTGATTTAGGAGACATTTCCCCTGAATACGACTAGTATCAAAATCTTCCTCAATTTCTCTTTCAGTAATAAATGCATGAACATATATCATCAAAAAATGAAATACTCATTATTACCAACATAGACGCAGCACGAACAGATAGTACTCCATGTGTCTTTGATTTATTAGCATTCTTTCCTTTCAAAAGTGAAGATGCAAAATCCATAACTGCTTCCAAGCTAGCATCAGTCGCTGCACTCCAAGAAGACGTACCTCCATTAAATGTTTGTGTTTTCACAACATTATCAGTATCAGGCTCATGCTGTTTTGTCATAAATGAGATTTCTAGTCTTTCTTTCAACTCTTCTGAAGGCCTCACGCCAACAGGAAGGTGGAAGATGCTTAGATTATCAACAATTGGTGTAGCATCAGCTGCTTTTTCCTGGGCCCATTTCTTTGCCACCTCAAATCCGGGACCTAGATTCCAGTTCTCAAGTTGCTCCCTTTGAAAAGCAGAGTCACCTAATGCAACTTGATTTGAAATTGAATAGACAACTCAAAACAAATTACGAGACAAATGCTAAGTCAACTTATACATTAATTGAATTCTATCTCAAAATTACCTCCTTCAGTAATAGAGTCATAGAGGATGTTATAGTTGGAAGAGGTGTCAAATAAATCTTCACTTTTTCCTGAATCCCTATTATAGTTCAAAAGCAAAAATGAAAAACTGTGTAACATTAGGAAAATTTGCTGAAAAAAGTATGAGGAACAGGTGAGGAAGTCAGAGAAAACCTTAAAGCAGGAAACTTGGAGTTCTTGCTCATTGTTGGCTCCAACTCCTCACATTTTTTATCAAGATTGCTATCTATGCCATCTAAAGCGATCTGATTTGTTCTTTCATCAACATCATCACAACTCATCATTTCTGGCGGAAATACTTCAGTCTGTTTCCCAGTGCCAACTTCTTGCTGACTATGTCTTCCCCAAAAGCTAAAAATAAGAGGAAAATGCATGGCAAGTCTGGATAGTATACCACCATTCTGGGAAGACCGTTGCACATTTAAACAGCTAATTAAATAACAAGAGAAATCTATTAGAAACTGTGCAGGGAATAAGGAAAAAATAAACAGATTAAAGAAAATTATCAGTAATAGAACAAATAATAGAATCCTCTGTTAAAATTTCAAGAGTCAGATGTAGATAAATCATGCTCAATTTCAACTCAGCAATAACATTAAATATACGGAAGTTAAGAACTTTAATGTATAGATGTAAAAACACACTAATACACTTTCATAAGTTCTAACTCTGAAAAAAGAAGTTTACCAACATGCGTTCATATTCATATCTTCAAGAAATGTATTTACCTAACTTGCATTTCCTTTTTGACTTGAGAAATTTCTTCTTTATCCACAAAAATAAAACTTACCCAAGTGTAAGCACTGTCGTTATGAGTAGGTTGGGCTCAACAGTAGGGTCATGTATTGCTGATATTATAATATCATTTGTGTAATTTGTTGTTTGACGGAAAGTACGTAGAAAGATTTCTATATCACTATCATTGATGGGTCCTGAACAGGCAAGATTGCATATAACTATGCTATTTGGATCCTGAACAAAAATAGTAATCATAATAAGCTTATATGGTATAGGAACAAGAACCAGAACTCAACGAAAAGAGTGATAGCTAAAAATGTCCAAAATAAATTTTAAAAAAAGGCACTACAATAACAAATGGCAGAGAGGGATCAGTCAGTCATTCTAGAAAAGGATTTGGCAACAACAATGACCTTTAAATAAATGTATTTTGAAAATTTGTGATCTGTCAACAAACAAAAAATACCTATCATGCATGAATATGGAAAAAACTGATTGATACCTTCAAACGAGCACCCAGGAAAGGACTATCAAATATAGATTGCAAAATTGAAGCTTTTATGTTTGCAGCGGCTCCAAATCCAATCCCTGCTTCTTTATAGGATTCTAACATCTGTACACAACAGCATCAATTTTATAATGAATGGTGTGAAAGAAAATGGAAACATTATTCAAATGTGGTCCTGTTTAAAGGAAAATATAAACAACGCTATCAAGTTGTGCAAAGAAGGGTCTGAAACTATCAGGGTAAAAATCATAGAAACCTACTTTATTAATTTCTGAAGGGCTGGCCTCTTTCATCCCACCATTCAATCTGTCTATAATTTTTCTGTGCATCTCCTGCAAAAAATTTCAATCTGTAACTACAAAATAGTTTTATAAAAACAAATAGCAGGAAGTATACTCTAAAACTAAACTTACAGACTTCAGAACAGAGACAGCCTTAATAGCAAGCAAAACTGCATCATTAGCAGTCTTCATGGCCTCATCTAGTGTCAACAAGTCTTTCTCAAGCAATGCATCAATATCAATTTCTGTATCATAAATCAACAACTAAGAAAAATTTTGTAGCTTTTGTAGGCCTATTGATTATTGAATTAAAAGTAAATTATACTATATTACTTTCCAAAAGGGTAAAGACAGCTATCAATTAGTTAAAAAGAATGTAGGTTAAACAGTATAAAGGGGAAAATAGTGATTCTATTTCTACTTTTCGGAGGTCACTTATTTACAGGTGGGACGTGGAATAAATAGCCTCAGAAAAAGCTTAAGTAGGAGAGAACCTTTGCACTTATTGATCAATTCTTGGAAACAGTACAAGACAGCATCACCTTTATTGATAATAGAATTCAATTTTTCTTTTACGCTTGGTACCAGTTGAACACAGAGACAGCTTGTGTAACATATTCCTCCTTAGACATACATCAGACTTGACATAGCAAGAAATTGATGGCTTTTTAGTGACGTTGTTTACACATTCGGATTATAATAAGTAAATACTCTTTCCAGAAAAAGAAAAACTCTTTTTTAGTTATTAGCTCTAATTGGCAAACATTAATGAGCCAGATAAGAAGTTCGTCAGAATCAAATTTTAACAAGCAAACATATGAAGTATAGCTCACCAATAAGTAAGTTTGTGTTCTCCTTAAGTTTCTGCATCAAGGTCTTCACCTGCGAATTTATGGCACAGATAAAGTATTAAACAGACTACATGATCTGGACATGATTTGACCACAAACATATTATTAGTCAAGGCATCTCAAGTAATCATAAAGTGAAGAATAAATAATGACCAATAACCTTAACTGGAATTTTCTCAGGTAATCATATTCAATAAGATTCTATGGCCACAGAAATAGTCATCATATTACAGGTGGAAATGTTTAAACGGTACTTGAAAGCATGTTTTAGCATAAAAAAATGTAATTGAAAGAGTCAAAGATACCTCGTTTTGCCGTCTAAGCCCTTCAAATCTAAATGGCTTCAAAACTATAGCCACGGTTAATCCATTCCTGGACCTTACAGTTTCAAAAATATCAGCTGCAACAGTGTGGTACAAGCCATATCCTGCACTGGCCACCTAAAGAGAGGGGGAACGGAAGGATAAAGGTTACACACATCAAACGACTATGATGAAAGCTAGCAAGAGTCATACATCTTATGATTTGATTTTTGCATAAATAAATTAACCTTGCGAGGAATATAATGTTAACTCATGCCAGTCAGCTGTAAACTATCTACAACACATAATTACAGAATTTCATTTGATCAAGCAAGCATATCTCTTATGATGATGAATAATGAATTTAAGAATCTCAGTTGACTACTGCATGCTTCACAAAATCATCAGGTGAAAGGGATACAGCACCCCACATCACCTGGGCACCCATGGATGCATATTACTAATACTACTACTGAAACACAGGTTTTACTACAAGATTTGAAGGTAAGGAATGTACAAACAAGAACAATAGTCTGTGAGCATGACTTCAAAAATACGGGAGCTTTGACAACTCTTGGATGAGGTTCTGCAATAGATAGCCCAAAAATTAGTAGATTTTAATCACAGAGATCAATGAGAGATATGTATGAAAATTTAAATTGAAATTCACGAACAACACAAGGCACTTTACCCCCTTTTTCCTTCAATATTTTCTTTTCATCAAAAACTAAGCTTCATTTTTGGTTCTAAATTGTATATAATAAAAAATTAATCAAGAAGAATGTTGCGATTAAATATTTTCTCCCAAAATACGCCTGCACGTGTTTCTATATTAAAGTAGCCAGAATATAATTATAGGATAAAAAATAATCAGTCATATTAAATCAAATGAAAACCTTCTTCAATTGATCTTTGTTGTAAATGCACTTCTTCTGATTCTGTCATAAGGATATTCCTGCAGAAGATTGCTATCTTAGAACAAATTAAAAATGCAAAAACAACAAATATAAATCAATTCCAGAAGAATTTAGATCATTTTATCTGGAATGGAAGAAGTAATTTAGTAAATCCATAAGTCATTTCCAGTGTACTCTGAAAGATGTTTTTAAAATACCACAAACTACTTACTAACCCTTGTAAATTATTTTACTTTCTTAAGAACGTGAAATTTAAGCCTAACTTAACATTATAAAACCAATGTATAAAGTAAGGTTTGCACTTACTTATATACTATAATTTAGACCTTATTTCTAGTCTATATGGGTTTTTCAACACATCTCAAGCTTTGGACTAGGGAGAACCCCATAGTGGATGACACGAGGCCCAACACTTTGCAAGGACAAACTCTGAATGACTATGAAACCATTTTAAGAAAGTAGAATCTAAGTCTAACTCAACCTCATAAAATTGACTTGTAAAATGAGATTTGCACACATTATATACTATAATTTGGCCTTATCTTTTGTCAATGTGAATTCTTCAACACACCCCTTGAAAACTGAACACTGTTTGAAAGAAACAAATTCATTAAAGAATAGACAAAAAGGAAAAGTACCCCGAGAAGAAGGAAAAGTCATCCTCCAAAGCATTATAAAAAGGGGAAAATAATGAATGAAACATATTGGAGATGACATTCCACTCCATTGATAGTCGAGGGCAGAAGCAGCAAAAGACCAAAACGCAAATAGAATAATTATCACATGAAACGTTTAAGCATAGAAACACCTTTAAAAAGTATATGTCTTTCACCCCCAACAAGGTCTTAAAATGTGAGTTTAAATTTAACTTAATCCCACAAAATAAGCTAAGGAAATAAAGGTTGTTCCCCCACTTATATACTATTTTTGAAGTTCTATATGGAGTAGTAGTGATATTGAAGGCATCAATTGGTATTGTTCACAAACAGAGTTTGATTAAACATGATACAAGACTGAGTACCGAAAAATTAAGGAATCTTGAATTAAGGAATCTGGTGCACCAGTAAAATTGGGATCGAGTGACAAAAGATTTGTGCAGAACCAAATAAAGCTTCTTGGGGTCAAGGCCCATATTGGAGCGCCAATAATCAAATTTATGTATTGTGGAAGTCAGTCTTGAGAAGATAAGACGTAAAATAATTCAGATAACTGATGAGTGAACGGAAAAATAAACTCAGAAAGTTAAATAACTATAGAGGAGAGTATAAAATTTCTGCTCAATGCATCACATAAACTTTATCTAGGACACGTACTCTTAAGTATATAATGTTATGTACTAACTATTAGTTATAGTCTTTGATCCAGTGGTAATTGTGACATGGTCACCTCACCTCTGCCACAGGTCCTCTACCCTAGGAAGTAAAATTTTCACTCCCAAAGCCAGGGATAGAATAGAACAATAACAAAATTTCACAACCTCTCATCACACGATTTATAATCCTTATAAATCATTATAAGCTTTTATGACCCAACAGTAACAACACACTGATTTATAATCCTTTTCCATTATCGAAACCTACAAATAATTTGTATCAAACGCAAATAATTTTAATTACTTTTCTATTTCCCAAACAAACCTCCCGATGTAGATAAGGATTATTACTTATTCAACTCTCTCTTAGGCTTTTAAAGCAAGAATAAAAGAAGAAGCAAACACAGCCAAGAAGGCGCAAACCACACTTGGATCTCTGATTAAGGAATAGTCTGAAGTTCCATACACTAATCCGTACCAAAAATCAATCGAAAAGCATCAAGAGTTCAAGAAAACAACGTATTCACACGAAAACGACAACAATTTCAAATTAACAATTCCGAAATGAAAATATAAAACGCGAAAACATTAAAAATAAAGTAGACCGTTACCAAAACCGCAGCAAAGGCAACTGAAACGGCGCGCTCAAGCAGAAATCAAAAATAGCGTCCTTCCTAGAACCAATGCCTATGACTTCGACGAAATCAGGTTTTGTTTCTCCGTTTTCGGTTCCACCGTAACCGTTCGACGACAAACATTTCTTCTCCGAGCACATCTTGATCCGATCAAACGGTTTTGGCTCGGGAATCCAACAGAAGCCATAATCGCTACGACGAAGAGGAAAGGAGCAGCGGCTGCAGAGTTGATGAGAAGAAAATGGGATTAAGGAAGCATTAGAAACTGCTTTGAAGGTGGGGAAGGCAGAAAGCTCCATCTAATGTAAGGGAAAGCGTGACACAAAAGATAAGGCTTCCATCCATCAGTGAATCATACGGTCTCCAGCTATGTGACTGTATTTTCTCTTATGTAACTACTTAAAAATTTTTAAGTTTCTTAATTGAGTATTATCGTATTTATTAGACAATATAATTAATTTTGTTATGTCAATTTACTTGTTCGTCTCATTGTTTTAATAATTATGAGACAGTGTAATTAATATAAAATAGTGTGTGTATATACATAAGTAATAAAAGTTGGTTGTTACTTTACATCAATTCACAGTATTGTTTTATTTGTCACAAAATCTCGTATTAATGTGTAAACAAAGAAATAAAATAACTGTCATATTGTTTCACACAAAAAAAATAATAATAGAAATTTAATTAAAAATATAAAAATTTTGAACATCTAATTACTTATATCTCAACGTTAATGTTATATGGACTATTTATCCATTTTATATCTAATTAGTTTCGGTTTCAAATTTGACCAATAAGTTATTTTTTATTCCCAAGATTTGAACGAGAGGGTTTAATTTGAAAATCCCAAATCCTATTATATTTTAACAAAAGCTTGTAAGTAATTTATGATCAGTATTATAACAAGAACAAATTACCTTTAAAGGTGCATTTCCAACTGCATGTAATTTCAATCTGCATCTCACAGGTGGTGCAATGACTTGTTTACCGTAATATTCTTCACTTTATCTTGTTTTTTTCTTTGTTTGTGAACCAAATTTCGTTTTTTTCAATGGTTCTCCACTTATAACACTGCATTTTTTTCGCATATATTATCAAAATCAAAAAATCTTTATTTAAAAACACATTAGAAATTGTGTAAATCGGCCGGGATATAATCCAGATACAGTTTTATATTTCAAAATTTACATCTTAAAATAAAAAACATTGATATTTAGCATTCTAAATTGTATAGTCCAAAACGTCTCAGGATTACACATTCCTTATACGACACCACTGAAAAATCTAAATCACAGGCTGAATTTAGAATTTTAAAAAATACAGGATTGGAGGTTGAAATTATTGGGTGTGTAGAAAGAAATGCTCTCTTTGAACTATCCCATAGATTGGATTTGGGGATTGTTCTCTCCACCCCCACACCTTCTCCCTCCACCTCCCCAACTCTCTCCAATTTTTTGTCAATTACAAAATTAGCCTCTCTCTCTCTCTGTTTTTTTTTTTTCTTACTTTTAACTTGCATGACCTCACTTCTAACTCTTCTAAATTTCACTTTATTTCTTCTCCAATTCTCATCCACTCTCATGTTGTCTCTGTATTTGTTACTCTTCGTCTGTCATTCGTCATCCGTCGTACACAGGCAGCACCCAACTCGGTTGATTCTTAAATTTGTATATGCTCTCTAACCATGACAAAATAAAAATTGATTTATTGGTTTTTGTTTTTCCCTGCACGATTCCATTTTTATATACATTTATAATTATTAACATTTCTTTTCTTAAGTTTTCGTTCTTCGTGCATACTCTTGCCTTTATATATATATATATATATATATATATATATATATATATATATATATATATATATATATATATTAACTTTTTGTTTCGCATGCACACAGTACATTAAATATTGATTTTTATATATACATTTTTTTAAGTATGCAGGAGACATTGTTTCATAAAGGATGGTCAGAGCTCGATTTCTGTGCTTCTAATTAATTTCAATTCAGAAAGAAAAAACAAATCTCGAAGGTTGAAAGCCTAATTAGAAAAATATTTTTCCTTTTGGGTTCAACTTCGAACCAGGGAAACCTAGTGAATCGTGAAGGAGAAATTATTTCCCAAATTTTTCTGTTCTACTATTCGCGCAAGGGAAAACACTTTTCCATTTCTTCTCTGTTTTAGTTAATGCCAACCACCAGAAGCTCCAAGTTTCTTACGCTTTTTCTTCTTGCGGACCACCTAGTTTTGGGGGCAAGAACGTTCTATGTCTCGAGCAGAAGCATTGACCTTGCCGCAACGAGAATGTCCTGCATTTTTGAACAGAGACAGTTGTAGAGACACGGCGGAGGTGTAGCTATGAGAGAGTGGTGATGCGGCAGAGTCGCGGCGACTGGGCGAAAACCTTGGCCGTCCTGATTCGCGACGTAAGGAGGAATTTTCTTTCTCCTTCTTTCTTTGAATTCCTTTGTATTTTAGGGATTTCTATTTTCGCATAAGGATCTTGTGGTGATGTGTGCGGGTAGTCAACAGTCCATGTAAGTTGTTGAAACGTTATAAATGGTATTAGAGCCTAACCTCTTCCAATACGGTGTGGTTCGAGAACGAACCAGACAGAAGTTGGTGGAGCAATCAACGGTCCATATAAGTTGTGGGGGCGTTACGTGGAGACGGCAGATGAAAGGTCGAAACAAAACAGATATGAAGACAACGGACACGGTGAGAGGAGGGTGGAAATCCAAGAAGAAATAAAGTGAGATTTTGGAGAGTTGAAAGTGGGGACTTCGCGAGTTAAAAAAAAAAAAAGAAAGCTAGTTTTGTAATTAAAAAATATTGAAGAGAGTTAGGGAGGTGGAGGGAAAAGGTGTGGGGTGTAGGGAACAACACACCCTTGGATTTGACACTGACCTCATTGAGGGCCCAAAACACTTATTACGGACAGTTGGGGGATTGATGTTCCCTCCACCATCCATTTTCTTCTACACCTCTCCAATTATTTTTGAATTCTAAATTTACTTGTTTTTCTTTTACTTTTACCAATTTTACTTTTTATTTTTTAAAACCCAAATCTCAATCC
Source organism: Vigna radiata var. radiata (assembly GCF_000741045.1). NCBI lineage: Eukaryota > Viridiplantae > Streptophyta > Magnoliopsida > Fabales > Fabaceae > Vigna > Vigna radiata. The sequence goes on along the minus strand of NC_028358.1, from coordinate 44,103,249 downwards.
TCTCTCACTTTCACTTTCTCTTCCACTATCAGGAGCAAGTCCCCATCCCCTGTCACTTTATCTTTTTCTCTTAATTTTCACTTCTGTTAACATAACATTTTCCATTTTCGTTTCTTTTCTCCGTTAATGTATTGGTTGGTGCATTGTTCGGTGGTGATTTGTAAAGAAAGTCGGATTTTCGTTTAACCTTTAACGGATAATGATATCCGTAGACAGATGTGAGCTTCCGTTTAATACAATTGTAATTTTTATTTGTTTATGATTAATGATGCAACTCCATGAAGGAAATAGTATAGGGAGGAGAGAAACAGAAAAACGTGTAGCACATATCTCAAAAAGTTGAGCTATGTGGACGTTAAATACATTAGTTTAGTAGTAAATTACTTGTAAACAGAAAAAACTAGGCACTAAAAGTAATCTATCCCTTAACTGGTTGTGGTACGTTGTATCTATTCTCTTAACCTTTGTAACACCTGTAACGCTGCTTCCACATTATGAACACGTATAATTGTAGATATTCACTGGGTTCTTTACATTTTTCTTGAATTGTGTCTTATACTATTCTTGGTTTACGTTCGTTCCCATTTTTCCAAATTGAGTCCTTTACAATTTTACAATTCTTAGAACTTATTTTTACGTTTGTAAAATTGCCTACAATCGATTTTGACTTCTTGTAAAAACTATGTATCTTGAAGATCGAACTGTTAGACTGCAGTTGTGGTAAGATGTTACTTGATCATTTTGAAAAACTCTACTTTGAAGTGTAAGGAATATTTGCGATAAAAAAAAGTTATGGAAAGGGAAGAAAATGTTGTTTCGTCTAGATTTAAGACGAAAGGGTAGAAGGGGAATGTGAATGCTATTATTTTAACAATCTAAAGTTCTAACAAATTTATAAACTTTATTATATTTATCAGCCTTAAAATAAACAAAAATAATAATATTTCATATTTATCAGCCTTAAAACAAAAATTATTCAAGAGTATATAAATATATGGTTTAATCATTCTAAATGGTCTTTATTTTCGGTGACTTTTTTCAATTAGGTCCTTCATTTTTTTCTTTTCTCAATTGAGTCCCTATTTTTGAAAAATTGAAGCAATTAGATCAGTGTCGTTAGTTTCGTAACATCCTTAAAAAGGATGACACGTGTCAGCTCGTGATTTTTTTGAATTTTTTAAATATATTTTTAATTATTTTTATTTTTATTTTTTATTTTTTTTTATTTTAAAAATAAAATTTGCCACGTGTCGACATTGTGTCACGTAGCAATGACAGTGTGAAGTGGCACTGACTGTGTCACGTATCACTGTCAAACCACGTGTCATTGCGTTTGTTCCAATTTGGTCCTTGTATTTTTATTTTGTCTCAATTTAGTCCTAATTTTTTTAAAAATTTAAAATAAATTGTTCCTTCCTAAATAAAATACGGTATGTACATTTTCCAAATTTTTGTCTTTAAATTTGTTTCTATTAAGCAAATTATTAGTAATGATGTATTTCAAATCGAAATATTTAACCCTATAAACTTTTTATGAATTGTTGAGGAAGTATTGAGACTATACTTGTGTGAATTACCTCCACAAAAATATTTATTATTGAGATATCAACTTTTATAGGTTACTCATTAATATTATTTAGGTTAAATGACTTCTTTACTACTATATAAATAAAAACGTGTCATATGTTAGTTTGTAATTTTTTTATTTTTCTAATAAAAAAATTAATTTGTATAAATTTCTTTGTAAAGATTTATATACAAATAAA
>NC_028358.1:44095957-44101261 GCF_000741045.1 Vigna radiata var. radiata | reverse complement strand
TATCAGAATGATTAAATATATATATATATATATATATATATATATATATATATATAATTTTAAAAAAATTTATAAAAAGTAAGAAACAACTATTATGACTAGGACGCCTTTTCTTAGTTTGCATCTTTTTACGTATAAAACAATGTTTCATTATGACATAGAAAATGGCTGTGCTTAGACGGCCATGGATGGATGCTAGTGTCATCTCAATGGAATCCATAAAGAGACAACTATTACAGACAAACATTTAGCCGGCCAACGCCTGTCCGTACTGTAAACTAAAAATAAAAATTGTAAAAAATACATCGTACTCACTTTTTCTAAAAAGACACATTTTTTAATCATATTATTCATATTCAAACATTCTAATCTCTTCACTGATTGAAAATATTTAAAATAACTAATTTTGACGGGCCTTGTTTTTTATTTAATAATTTAGTTTTGTAATTTAAAAATAAAACTACACAAAATTAAGATTTTAATAAAATTAAATTATTTTAATATAATTTTAAAAGAAAATATAAAGATAGATTAATCTATGGTTGTTGTAGTTGAAAAATGAAGGTTATCTGTCATAGTGGTGTTAGTGTATAATCCACAAGTGTAACACGTGGTGTTTGGCACCTGTCACTTGAGGGGGACTGGGTGGGTTGCATCAAGATCGATGCTCATTGACTTTTTTGTTTTTTAGTTTTAACCTAAGCCAATTCATAATAATTTATTATTTCTATACATTTATTGTTGTTTAAATATTCTAATATATTATTTGTTAATGTACCTATCCTACTTAATAAATTTATTAAAAAATGTGGCATAACAAAACTTAATTATTAAACTTAATCGTATAGATGTGATCATATAAATGTGTTGAGAAGTGCGATGTAACAAAATTTATTAAACTTCATCGTATTGAAATAGTTAGAAAGCATTCTAAAACACGTTAAAACAAATATTCCATATTAATGATAATTATAATAAATATGAATCATTTAATTATATATTATTATTATTATTATTATTATTATTCACGATAGGATATCCATATTATTATTATTATTGTATATTTATGATAAATTATTATTTTATTGATCATACATTGCAATTTTTTTCATATAAATTTTATGACTTAGAAATTATAAAATATATCTTGTATTTTTCAACAAATATATAATCACTTGCACTAATTTTCTCCAACTTATAATATTCAAATTATGTTAGTGACTTAGCTCTGGATAATCTTCTACAAAAAAAATCTCTAGTATACATCAAAGGTTTTTGGTTTTCGTATGTATATGGTCAAATTTAAAGAAAAAATTACGGATTTAGGTAAAAAAAATTTAAAATTACAGATTTAGGCAAATTATGGAGGTCCAACTTTAAATATAGAAATCGTGTCCTTCCTGCACGGTTTCACTCTGACACACGAGTCAAAAGTGAAGTCGTGTATTCCTAAAACGATTTTAAACCTTGGTAATCGATTACCAAACCTTGTAATTGATTACAGAAGGTTGAACTCATTTTAGAAGTGCACGACTTGACTTTACCTGTAATAGGCAACATCTCTCCAGTAATTGACTACATACCTATATTAAACGAAAACTAGATAATTTTAGTGTTAAAACTTAAAACAAGTATTTTTGGTTTTGTAGGCTATGTATTGTTCATTAATAAAGTTTCTATTTAAATTGTTACCATTTAAATTGTTAATTATATACAAACATTTTTATTATTACATTTAAATGAAAATTATAATAATTGCTAAATATATATAAATTAACATTTTTATTATTACATTTAAATGAAAATTGTAATAATTACTAAGTATATATAAATTAACATTTATATTATTAGATTTAAATGAAAATCATAATAATTACTAATTATATACAAATTAACATTTTTATTATTACATTTAAATTGAAGTTGTAATAATTACTAATCATTGCAAATTAACATTTCTATTAAATGGAATCTGTAATAATTGCTAATAATTAACAATATATAATTACACATTCTTTTTTAATTTTACTAAAATAATTATTTTTTAAAATTAAAATAATTATTTCACGAGTTTTAATTTTTTAAGTCACAAATTTTTAAATTTAACCGTTTTAATATTTTTTAAAGTAAAATAATTATTTATAATAAAATTATTACTTACAAAATTAATAAAAATCATCTAAAAAAATTATAAAAATTACTTATATTTATTTTGATAACAATGATTTTTTTTTTAACTATGTTTGTTAATTACCAGTAATTATTAGAGCTTTTATTTAAATAGTTACCGTTTAAGTTAATAATTATTACAATTTAAAATTAAAAATAATAATAAAAATGTTAATTTGTATATAATTAGTAATTATTAAAATTTTAATTTAAATGTAATAATATAAATGTTAATTTGTACATAATTAACAATTTACATGATAATAATTTAAATGAAAATTCTAATAATATTAATTTAAATGATAATCATGTAATAATAGAAATGTTAATTTAAATGGTATTAATTTAAATAAAAACTCTAATAATTATTGATAATTAACCAACGTAGCCCATAAAACCAAAAATACTCTTTATTTTAATACTAAAACCCTCTTTATAATTTATTACCATAAATCTATAATTGATTACCATAGAGATTTTATCCATTATAAATAAAGTTATGCATTCCTAAAACGAATTCAATCTTCTGTAATGGATTATAAGATTTGGTAACCAATTTATCAAGGCGTTAAATCATTTTATGGATGCACGTTTGTACCTCTAACTCATTGTGTTAGAGTAAAGTCGTGCAAGAATAACACAATTTATTCATTTAAAGTCTTCTAACCCTTCACGACTTGTATGTTATTTTGATTTTTTTTGCTAAGTAACAAAAACCAAGATTTTTATAAATCAAATATTGCTCCTTTACTAATGATCACATTTATTAGTGCTTTTTATTTTTTCTGACAAAAAAACAAAAAATATTTAAAACAATGAGAGTCGGGATATTATTACTTTTTTAGAAGTTTTCTTATAAATTACTTGGAGTTTTCAAATTGATTTTATTAAATGAAGAGAACATACAAGAACACTTCAAATATATACCTAATTCCCAAATTGAAAACTGTGGGCTAAGAATCATTCTTGATCTTCATCATCATGGAGTCTATTGGCGTTGAAGGAGAGTACGAAAAGCTAAAGGCAATTTTTCTGCCGTTTATAACGCCGAGTCACCTCGTACCCGTCGTAGACATAGCCAGGATTTTCGCCATACATGGCGTGGATGTCACCATTATCACCACACCAGCAAACGCCGCCGTTTTTCAGAGCTCCATCGACCGTGACTCCAGCCGCGGTCGCTCCATCCGAACCCACCTTGTCAAGTTGCCGCACGTGCCGGGTTTACCAGAAGGAGTGGAAACCATCAACGCCACCACTTCCAAAGACACAGGAGGCAAACTCTTCGAAGCACTCAACAAGACCATCCAAACTCAATTCCAACAACTCTTCCATCAATACAAACCCGATTTCTTAGTCTCCGACATGTTCTACACTTGGAGTGTCGACGCTGCTGCTGAGTTGGGAATTCCGAGGCTCATATACGTCGGTGGAACTTACTTTGCTCACTGTGCCATGGACTCTCTCGAACGGTTTGAGCCTCACAAAAAGGTAGAGTCGGATGATGAGAGCTTTTTGATTCCTGGGTTGCCCTACAACATGGAGATGACGCGTTCCCAGATACCTCAACGGTTCAAGAAACCCGATGACCCATTCTCCTACTTAATGAAGATGGTTAAGGAATCGGAGAAGAGGAGTTACGGATCACTGTTCAAAAGCTTTTATGCTTTTGAAGGAGCTTACGAGGAACTCTACCGGAAAATCATGGGAACGAAGAGTTGGAACGTGGGACCCATTTCGTCGTGGGTGAACCAAGATGCTTCCGATAAGGGTTCAAGGGGACACGGCAAAGAGGTGGAAGAAGGAAAAGGGAAAGTAGGTTGGCTTGCTTGGCTTAATTCAAAGCAAAAGGGCTCTGTTGTGTATGTGTGTTTTGGGAGCATGAACAACTTCTCTGCCACACAGATTACGGAAATAGCTCACGGGCTTGAAGATTGTGGCCATGATTTCATCTGGGTGGTGAGAAAAATTGACGAGGACGAAAGTAGAGCTCTTGTGGAGGAGTTTGAGAAGAGGGTGGAAGCAAGCAAGAAGGGTTATCTGATATGGGGTTGGGCCCCACAACTTCTGATTCTGGACCATCCTGCTGTGGGAGGTGTGGTGACTCATTGTGGGATGAACACAGTTATTGAAACTGTGGATGCGGGTTTGCCAATGGTGACATGGCCTCTTTTTGCGGAACAGTTCTTCAATGAAAGGTTGCTGGTGGATGTGCTGAAAATCGCAGTGCCAGTTGGAGCAACAGAATGGAAAAGTTGGAGTGAGTTTGGGGATGAGATTGTTGAGAGGGAGAAGATAGCAAAGGCTATTTCTTTGTTGATGGGTGGCGAAGAGTGTGAAGAACTGAGAAGGAGAGTGAAAGCGCTGAGCGAGGAGGCAAAGAAAGCAATCCAGATCGGTGGTTCCTCTTATAACAGTTTGAAAGATGTAATTCAAGAGATGAATTCACTCAAACTTGAAAAGCTCAATAAGCCTGTGACTTAGCAGGAGGATTCTTGTTTCTTAATCATGTTATAACCTCCTTTCAAATAATTTGTATTTTTACTGTTACAAAAATAGGAGTGGTTCTTCCTACACCTCCCTCTTTTCTCCCTGTACCTCCCAAATTACCATTTTATCCCTATTTAATTTAAGTCAAACCTCATTTAATGATTACTGTTTCCTAACCACTATTCCTAACTACTAACACCCAACAACCCAACAACTTAACTTTGATTAATAAACCCTAACAGTGCACCTCCCTCACCTCTTTGCTACTGTTCATTATTATAAACCCTAACAGTGCATCTCCCTCACCTCTTTGCTGTTGATTGTCTAAAGCCTAATCAGTGGTGTTGATTCGTGCAAGTGCTGGTGGGATATTGATGGTGGTGCTGGAGTAGATAAAGGTCGAGGAAGAAGATAAAGCACGGAGGAAGAAGACCAGCAGCGAAGGAGAGGTTAGTCTGAAAACGCCATAACCGCAGTTCGATCAGCGGTTATGGCCTGCTGCCTTTCGAAAGGCGTTTCCATATAGCCGCAGCACGATCTGCGGCGACTAGCAACCGCAGTATGAAATGTGGTTATTGTGAACTGCAGCCGCACTCTGAGTTGCGGCGCTGCCAACCGCACTCTGAGTTGCGGCTTGTGCCAACT
>NC_028358.1:44051428-44091137 GCF_000741045.1 Vigna radiata var. radiata | reverse complement strand
TTTATAAACTTAAAAAAAATTAACAAACAATCTAAAATTAAAAAAAAACGTTTTAAAAAAAAAACGAAAAAAAAAAAATCCTTAACCGCAGTCTGAACTGCGTCCCGCTTCAACGCAGCTTGAGCTGCGTTTCACCATGCACCCCCCAATCGGAAACAACCGCAGTTCGAACAACGGTTGTCTGTAGACGCTGGTCGAGCTGCGGCTCTCACTAACCGCCAACCGATTTGCGGTTGCATAGCGTGTCTCCCCTGCACCCCTTTCCGAAACAACCGCAGATCGAACCGCGGTTGTTTGCGACGCCGATCGAGCTGCGGCGGGCCTTAACCGCAAAACGACTTGCGGTTCCAGCACCACTTGCGATTAACAAACCAGATCCCAGATCTACAACTATACAACTAGCAGTGGTGGTGGAGAAATACTTACCTTCACGCCAGATCTGTTAGCTAGCTCGAGCTACCTCCTACGCTGACAGCCCACGCGATAGCACCAAGTTACGGAGGATGCACTGGGAAGGAGGGGGGATGCACTGGGAAGGAGGGGGGATGCACTGGTTGCACTGGGAAGGAGGGGATGCACTGGTTGGAGGGGAGGGAAGGTGAGGAAGACTGGTCAGAGAAGATGAAAATAGGGGTGTAGGGTTTTTTTGAATTGCGGAGTTACTTTTTATAAATCCTAGACTATAGCCTGATAGGGGCACAGTTGGAATTAAAAGTGTGCAGGAGGTGCAGGACGAGATCCAGGAGGTGCAGGGAGAATTACTCCAAAAATAGTCATCAACTAAGCTTCAGTATTTCCTTTGCTGTCAGAAGTTATTGGTGATAATTGTCAGTTATCATGAAAAAAAGAGAGTCTCTATACATCACAGACAACGATAATGCATGACATGATTTGCAAACGTGTATTCTAATAATTAGAAAAATGATCTTTTTACATTTCATTTTGCATTTTTATATATTTTTTACTTTTCTTTTAAATACAAAAAATTATATTTTTATAATATTTTATCTTTATATTATTTATCAAATAAATATAAAAATGTGTTATATATCACTTGTAAAATTATTTTCAGTTGACATTATTTTTAGAGCGGTCAAAATGGGTAACTTGACTCGATCCGGTCCGGCCCACTACAGGTTGGTCACTAACCCAATCCGACTCATTTATTCGCAAGCCAGAAAAATCTGAACCCAGTTCGACCCACCACAGGTTGTTGGGTAAACGAGTTGGCTCACTAGCCCATTTAATTACAATTTTTTAAATAAAAAAAATTACAAACTTTCTATATTCAAGTTTAAACAAATTTCACTCTCAAAAAAATGATGTTAAACTGAAGACAATTCAAAATAATAATAAAAAGTACAATATAATCCAAATGTCATCAACAAAAAAAACGCAAAAAACATACAAATAAGTTTCTTATATGCCATAAGTTTCATAAATAAAATAATAAATTCAAAAAATAAAATTAGGTAGGTGGGTTGACGGGTCAACCCGACCCACCACAGGTTCAATCCGCATGAGTCGGGTTTAAATGAGCTGCATTGAAATCTGACCCATATAAAAAAAATTCAATTTTTTCAAACCCAACTCGACTCAAACCCGTGGTGGACCGGATTGGCTCGCGGGTTGTAACCCATTTTGACGGCTCTATTATTTATAAAGATTTTAATTTACAGTCATACCAATTTAATTAAAATGTTGTGGTGTTACAAGAAAAACAAAGATGCCATGGTCTTTATCATAACATAACTAAATAATGTTATTATAAATTATGATGATTATAAAAATTTCAAAAAACCTTTTAATAATTATATAATATTTGAATATGTTACTATTCACATAATAAATCACAAATAAATTTAATTAATAAATATGTTAATTTAATTAAAAATATTATATTATTTTAATCAATATGTAAATTGTAGAATAAATATACCCATAAAAGTTTATCATTTTTCTTGAAAAATACACTCTCAATCTCCTTTCTGGAATTAGGAAAATCTTTCACTATCAAAATTGACAAAATGACAATTTCCTAAAAGATAAATTTCACACAATCGTCATCACGTACGTGTAAGTTTAACTTGAATGTATTATTATTATTTTATAAGGGTAGTTAATAAAATGATAAATATGTCATTTTAGGATTGATTTAACATGTGAGTGAGATAAAAAAAAACATATTTACAACAACTAAAGTAATTAGAATAAATACAATTTTTTATTATTAAACTAACAAATTATATTATTATTATTATTATTATTACTATTATATACATATATTTATGTAATACGATGATCAATTTATTAGTTTTTAGCATTAGCTTTCTTTGCAATTTATTAGCTTTTTACAAAATAAGATATTAGTAAACATGTAACTTGTAATAACTTTATTTCATAGTTCTATTAGGGATATTTAGGATAAATGGAAAATAATTTTTTAAAATAATTTTAAAGTTATAAAAAATGACATATATTATAAAATAAATTTATTTTTCATTTATCTAACACATTTTCTCTATTTTAAAATCTATATATTTTTTAAAAATTTGTTAGATTTTTTTTTTCTCATAAGAACACCTAACCTGTAAGGTAATCAAGTTTTTAACCCTATTAGATTTCTTTAGTAAGTTTTTTTTTTTTTCTTTCTCGTATCCCCACTTAGTTGTTTATCTTCACATGCATGTGTTGTTTTGTTGAATGATGTGTGTGATATGACTTAAAAAGGTTATTTAAGTTTATAGTGATTTTCCTTTTCTTTTTAAATCAAACCTTCCATAATAAGCAATGCAAAACTTTTTTTTTTCTATTTCATCTGTTTAGAAACTTTTCCACAACAAGCATAAGAATTTCAGATAAAGAAAATTAACTTCAATTATTCACTTGTTTGGATTTTTACAAACTTAAGTATGATGTCATAAATTATGAAAATTAAAGTCTAAAATAGACAACATGTTTTTTTTTAGTGAAGTTTAATTACTGATCTTGATGATGATATTAGAATTATTCGTGCTAGACACTTAAAAAGTAAGTACATAATTGATGAATATATTAAGTTTATGTAGACTTGCGAGATGTAGTAGTTTTATTATGTTTTGATTTATNTATATATATATATATATATATATATATATATATATATATATATATATATATATATATATATATATATATATATATATTGTGTGTGACATTCGTATATTATAGTGGTATTTTAAAGCTAATTGAATTAAAATAAGTATAATTTTGTTAGTTTAGAGATGAAACTTTTTATCTTGACTTAATTAAAGTTAGGTATTTGATCTGTGTTAAAAAAACATAAATAGCTCAAATATTTACATACATATATTTCTTTTGTATCTTTTTACAACTCCCTTTCTCATGCATATTTTTTCTAAAGTATTTTTTTTATAATTATCTCATTATTTTATTATTTATTTGTTATGTTAACTTATTTTAAACTTAATAATAATTTTATTATTTATTTGTTATGTTAACTTATTTTAAATTTAATAAAAAAAGATATGTGTATTATGTCAAAATATTATAAAAATAATTATTTTAAATTGTCAAAAAAAAGTAACATGTCAGTGTTAACTCTCATAATCCATCATGTGATTTCTTAAAACATAAGAAAAAAATCAAATTATTTTAGACATGTGAAAGGAACCATTTTGTCTCATTTTAAACAGAGGAGAATAGATAAAAACAAGTTAAGATGTTTAGTTTCATGAATGTATTATTTAAGATTATCTTATAGTTTTAGTTAGAGTTGTCAAAATAAGTAATCCGGCTCGGTTTACCACGGGTTGGTTAATTAGTAAATCAATCCAACCTGCCTCATTTATTAGCGAGTCAGAAAAATCTGAATCCAGCTCGACCCACCACGGGTTGGTGGGTAAACGGGTCGGCTCACTAGTCCATTTAATTAAAATTTTTTTAAATAAAAAAATTATAAACTTTCTATATTGAAATTTAAACAAATTTCACTCTCAATGATATTAAACTGAAAATAATTCAAAATAATAATAAAAAAGTATAATATAATCCAAATGTCATCAAAAAACAAACACAAAAAACATACAAAAAAAACCTGCTCCTAATTTCAGTGAATAAGTGAGAGTTAAAAAAAATCTGCTCCTAATTTCAGTGAAGAAGTGAGAGTTGCAAATGAGAGCAAGATATGTGAGAGTGATTTATGAGAACAGATATTACTTTTTTGTGAAGAAAGTATTTTACTTTTTAAGATTTGATAAATAAAATAATAAATTAAAAAAAGTAAAATAATAAAGTAAAGTATGACCTACATAAAAAAATTTAATTTTTTCAAACCCAACTCAACCCAAACCCGTAGTGAGCCGAGTTGACTTGCGGATCCTAACTCATTTCAACGACTCTAGTTTTAGTTTGATGAATGTAAGTATATATAATATATGTTTGTGAACTCTCTTCATATTAATTATGATATTTGGATCTAGATCTTTCGGATGCTGTCTACTAATAATAAATTATAATTCTTTTAAATGCGTATATTTATAGATGCGTGTTTTGTGTATCAAATCTTTATATTTTAATATTTTATGGGGTTAGCGCACAGGTTGACATAATGATTCACGAATTTGAATCGATAGTACTTTAGTCGGGAAAATCATACAAATAATAAATTAAACAAAAAAAATTGGTATAATTTAGTAGTTTTTAGTCTGATAGGTTTTAATTTTTATATTCTAGTTTGATAGGTTTTAATTTTTTTTTTCTTAAACTATAAGACAAAATTGAAATTGGATGGTTCAAAATTTTAATTGTGTTTAGCTCTCATAAAAAAATAGATTTATTCTTTCTAACTCCGTTCAATAGCATTAAATTTTGTAAGACGTGAGAAATGATAACGTATTAGACAAAAATTAATGCTTTATTGAATGAAAGAAACTAAATCTATTGATTTTTAAAAGTAAGAAACAAGACAAAACCAATTTTTTTTTTTTAAAAAAAGATTAAGTTCAATTTTTCACTATAATTTAGAAATCCAAAACTATATTTAATTATCTTTTTTAATTATTAAAATTTTTTCTGTATATTCTTTACAGATATAAAAAATATATTTTCCATAGGAAATTTGTCTTTTACATTTAAAAACACGTATTTTCAAACCTCTCTCCATCTTATACAATCCATGCACGTTGACTCGAGTGAATGAAGCAAACTTTGTTTAACACAGATCGAATTTATTACACCTAGAAACTTGTAAAGAAACTTATTGCATTCTCCATTTTCTAGGTTGTTTAAGAGTCTCAAATTCAAAATTTATAAGCCTGACAATGACAGCTTGTTAATATGACGATTTTGTATAAATTTATACACATCTACATTTTATTTTATCCTACTTTCGTCACATTTTCTTTTTCTTTTTTCTTTATGACATGATGTATTATATTTTTCATTTTCTTTATATTTTCTCCTCTTTCAAAACGACTGGAAAATAAGATTTGTCTTGATATGTTTTATAATCGTATATGAACACCCTTTAGTTAAAGAAAATAAAAATTTGTATTGATATGTTTCTATAATCATATATCAACACCTTTTGGTTAAAGAAGAGAAAAAATCGTGTCGATATAATTCTACAATCATATTATGAACACCCTTTAGTTAAAAAAGAGAGGCAATATACTACTCATTGTCTTTCTTTATATCATATAATACATATTTTACTTGTATTTTCATGTTATTCTAGTATCAAACATATATAACATAACGTATCTCTTAATTCAGCTTATCTATCTATATAATATTTCAGATTTCTATGGATCATGTATCAATTTTAAAAGTATACCTGTTGACTAAAAAAACAGCATTTCCTTGAACACCTTTTTAAAATAATCCCTTGCGTTCCATGTGTTACATTAATTAATCTTTCAGCCCATTCTCCTTTCTAATAAATTGTTTTCCTTTTTAATCGCACGACGTATTTCGTATTTCTTTGGAGTATCCGAAGATCAAGAATGACACGATGGATTCCATCTTTTACATTGAAATGAATCCACCCTTTTAAATATTTTTTAAAAGAGTAATAATTAAAGAAAGAAAAATATTCTTTTAACCATTTCTTTTTAATAATTTTTGACAATATGTACATAATAATTTGTGATGGATTTGTTTTAAATATCTTTTTAAAAATAAATTTAAATAGATTAATAAAATGGTAACATATGTCTTGTTATAAAAAAGTTGTTAAAATATTATTATTTTAAAGAAAACTGTGTTTGTAATCACCTTTTTATAATAGGAAAAAGTTTTTTTAACAACTATCTTTTGACAACTTTTTAACAACACGACAGTTGATTAGTCCGTCTCAAATATTTTTTTAAAATAACGAAAAACTTCTTTTAACAACACTTTTTTAACAATTTTTTACTACCTTGTGATTGATCCGTTTTAAATATTTTTTAAACATAAATTCAAATAGGCCAATAAATAATGATCACACAAGACACTTATTATTTTGTAAAAAAATTGTTAAAAGGAATTATTAAAATATCGATATCCTTTACATTATTGCAATGTTAATTTTCATCTCTGACATTGATCCAGAGGAAGTAGAAGAATAGAAAAAGGATTTATCTAATGTATATAAAGAGAAAAGAAACTCGAAAGCGTAATGAATAGATCATTCTCCATTAAAGATCGAAAACCATGGGGTCCTGTGAGGTCAAAGGTGAAGCTGAAATGCTGAAGGCTATTTTTCTTCCATTCATCTCAACCAGTCACCTAATTCCGGTGGTGGATATGGCGAGACTCTTCGCTATACACGGCGTGGATGTGACGATAATCACCACACCAGCAAACGCTGCCGTCTTCCAGAGCTCCATCGACCGTGATTCTAGCCGTGGCCGCCCCATTCGAACCCATGTGGTAAAGTTCCCACAAGTCCCTGGTTTGCCAGAAGGTATTGAAACCATCAACGCTGACACTCCTCCACTCTTGACGATGAAAATCAGCGAGGCACTGTCCATTCTCCAAGGCCAGTACCAGGAACTCTTCCGTGTTATGAAACCTGATTTCATTGTCACCGACATGTTCTACCCATGGAGTGCCGATGCAGCCGCTGAACTCGGAATTCCAAGGCTCGTTTATGTCGGGGCCAGTTACTTTTCTCACTGTGCAATGAACTGCGTTGAAGAGTTTGCTCCTCACGCCAAGGTATAAAAGCAAGATTCTTAAATATGTACATCTGAAACCGAATCAAATTACAAAGTTCAGTATGTCTTGTGAGTTTTTCTACTTTTTTGAAGCGGGTTGTGTATGTGTTTCATAGGTAGATTCGGATGGTGAGAGTTTTGAGCTTCCTGGGTTGCCCCACAAGTTGGAGATGACACGCTCGCAGTTACCGGATTGGCTTAGAGCACCAAAGCCCTATACCTATTTAAAGAAGATGATTAAAGAATCAGAGAAAAAGAGCTACGGGTCACTGTTCAAGAGCTTTTACGAGTTTGAGGGAGCTTACGAGGAGCATTACAAGAGGGTCATGGGTACTAAAAGTTGGAGTATAGGACCAGTTTCGTTGTGGGTGAACCAAGATGAGTTGGATAAGGCTGGTAGAGGGCATGCAAAAGAAGGAGAAGGAAAAGGAACAAACGAAGAGTTGATGAGATGGCTTGATACGAAGAAAGAGAACTCTGTTTTGTATGTGAGTTTTGGGAGTATGAACAAGTTTCCTACCGCACAGCTTGTTGAAATAGCCCACGCACTTGAAGATTGTGGACATGATTTCATATGGGTGGTTAGGAAAAACGACGATCATGGGGATAAGGGTTTTCTGGAGGAATTTGAAAAGAGGGTGCAAGAAAGCAACAGAGGGTATCTGATATGGGGTTGGGCACCACAACTTGCTATACTAGACCATCCTGCAACTGGGGCAGTGGTGACTCACTGTGGGATGAACACTGTGTTTGAAAGTGTGATTGCAGGACTGCCATTGGTGGCTTGGCCTATATTTTCGGAGCAGTTTTTCAATGAGAAGTTGGTGGTGGATGTGTTGAAAATTGGAGTTTCGGTTGGAGCAAAGGAATGGCGAAACTTGAATGATTTTGGGAGTGAAACAGTGAAGAGGGAGGAGATACGAAAAGCAGTTGTTTTGGTGATGGGTGGAGAAGAGTGTGTAGAAATGAGGAGGAGAGTGAAAGTGCTTAGTGATGAAGCAAAGAAAGCGATTCAGAGTGGTGGCACTTCTCACAACAATTTGAAAGAGCTTATTGAAGAGCTCAAATCACTCAAACTTCAAACAAAATAATTCTTTTAACCACTCTTTTCTAACAATTTTTGACAAATATATGTGATAACATTTCCTTTGAAATATTTTTTCAAAAATAAATTCAAACAAAATATGTCTTGTTATAAAAAGTTGTTAAAATATCAGGATCCAACTTTAAAATGGTATATAATACCACTCAAAAGCTTCAAAAGCGATGTGGAAGATGTTAGATAATGAGAGTCATAAACTTTTATTTATGAATTCTGATATTTTTACAACTTTTTTTAATAATTTTTTTTACTGTTTGAATTTATGTTTAAAAAATATTTGAAACTGACGAATCACAAACTATCGCATTTGTCAAAATATTGTTAAAATTAGATAGCTGTTAAAAGAACTTTTTCCTTATATTTATTGTTAATGTATCGTTAGTGCTGTTACCAACTATGATCAGCTTGCGAGAATAATGAACCTATGCTTAGTTTTTCACTTTTGACCAATCAATGTTTACTTTAGTGGTGAGGTCTTATTGAATATAATCTGTCTGATTTGGTTTGTTGATTTCATTTCTTAATCAATATTTTAATGTAGACTGTCTGTATAATTTTAAGTATTAAATTAATGTAAGACTTATTAATACTCTAATTGAACCATGTTAATTCTTGGGTGTCTAATTCTCTCCTTTTCCTCTATTTGTTTCTTGTGGTATTTGAGGTGGACTTTTCTAGTTTCCAATGAACTTTGCTATAGTTTCACATTAAAAATAAATGCAAATTTCCCCAAAATAAATACACCATAAATAACCAGTTTCCCATCAAACATTTGAGAAAATGAATTAACCTAACTTCAAAAAGAATACAAACTAATACAGAAAATAACTACGACTAATTGCACGCTTCAAAAGAAATAAAAAATAGTACTTGAATATAGGCTTCTCATATACGTGTGGTCCTACTCTTTTTAAATTAAGCAAATTTTTATATATTTTTTTAATAATTTTTTTTGACAACTTTTATATAACACATATATAATTATTTATATTCATCTGTTTCAAATATTTTTTTAAATATAAATTTAAACAAATCAATAAAATGATGACACATGTTAAAGAAAATAAATATTAATATAACGAATAAATACTTGATCATATACAATACACAAATAAATGTTTTTAAATTATTTAATAATTTAAAATATTTTAATAATTTAAAATGAAATAATTATAGAAATAACATAAATATATACATACACGTACTATTTTATTTAATATTAAAAAAATACACATTTTATCTTGATTCCAATATAAAAAATTTAAAGCCATAGTTAATACACAGATTTTTTTTTTTTCAAAATCGAGATAACTTTAAATAATGCTGCCAACATATTATTTTGTCATCGTACACATAATTAACTCCAACAATCATGACAGAAATAATAATATCTTAAAAACTAATGGATTCAAACAAATTTGAAGTTAAAATTGTTTCTCTTTTCAAATTTAACTCGTGTAAGGTGGGAGTTTTATATAAAAATAAAAAAGGAATCATATTATATTAATTCATGGAAGCATTCCCGTGGTCAGAACACCCAACCAAAATTTTTATTCTTAAATAAGTTTTAACATTATAATAATTTGTATATATGTAATTAAGTATTTACTAACAACGTTTATTTTGTTGCGCCTTGGAATGTTGTAGTATTTTTTTAATCTTAACAAAAATATTATTTTAAAATAGAGGAATACAACTTTCATATAGACCAATAAACCTTATAAAATATAATTTCTAAATTTGTTGGGTTTGGTATTGATGCGTGTGGGCCTAGATGAGAGGTGTTGGTATAAGAAACTTTATTTAATATCGAGTGAGTTAACAGGGTTAAAGATAGTTGTAATTCTCTCTTAATCTATGATTATTATAGATACAACAATTAAAGTGAATTTTACTAATGTGAAAAAAGGTTTTTCAAAACATCGATTTATGACATTTAATAAGCTGTTGTGGTAAAAAACTGTACGATGGTTGCCATTAAAAATAAATATTAGGATGATTATATAAAGAATTTCGTTTTAAAAATTGATTAAGAAATAAATAATGACATTTATATAAAAAACCACAGTTAAAACTTGAAAAAACAACGACACTTGTATAAAGATTTGTCATTCAATTTATAGTTATAGTACTTTCATAATAAAAAAATGTGTTGTTTTTCTCATGCAACTTTCATCTGTGTTCTTTCGTTTATGTTTTCTCTTTCTTTGTACTTTCATGTTCTCTTTTCCATGCATTTTCGTTATCTCTTTTTTTTTGCATTTTTATAATTTTTAAAGTTAAATATGTTTTTAGTTTTTATATTTTGGGACGACTTTAGTTTTAGTCTCTCTTCAAACTAAGGTACAATCTAGTCATTCAACTTTAGAAAACTTTGGTTTTAATCCTTTTTACCAAAATTTTTTAACTTTATTTGCGGTTTCAAACGCAATTCTCAGTTAATATTGAAGTAAAAATGTGTCAAACAGTGTAAACAATCCAAATTCTATAATGAAATGTGTTTGAAACAACAAATAAAATTAAAAAATTTGGTAAAAAAAACTAAAACCAGAGTTTTCTAAAGTTGAAGGATTAAATTGTACCTTAGTTTAAAACAGGACTAAACCAAAATTGCCCCAGAGATTAAAAACATATTTAATCCTAATTTTTATTAGAATAATAATATTTTAAAAAAAAATTTTGATGATTTTTTGACAACATAGCACATATTACTATTTTATTGATGTATTTGAATTTATTTTAAAAAATATTTAAAACAGATCAATTACAAACTGTTATGAATGTATTGTTAAAAAAATTGTTAAAAAAAAAAATTCTTTCTATTATAATCAGTGTAGAACTTCACGAGCCTCTTATGAATTCTGTGTGAACCGTTAGTTACGAAACATTATCGGTCATTTCATATGTTATAAGTCTACGTCATACCATGCTGTAAAACTGAAGTCATGAGACTTTTTTTTTTTACGAAGCTATTAATACCACGTCAAGAGATTTCTTTGTGAAGCTTTTCAGGTTATATCAAAAGACTATATATATGTTAATGACTACTTTTAATAATTTTTTAGCAATATGTTTATTTTATTTATTGAGAATCATTCTGATTCTCCTAACTGTCTCATGACAGTTAGTTCGTTTTACCGGTTTTGTGTTTTCCCCTTCCTCTATGGAACTCTATATATAGAGTTCCTTCCCTCTTTTTCCAGTGTGTGATGTAAAACAGTCTTTGAATATTTTCATGTTAATAATTGAAAAGTATACGTTTTTCTTACTCACCTCGTCGCGATCTATCTTTTCTTCTTCTTCATTTCCGGCAACCGCCGTGTCGGAACGCCGTCGACGAAGCCTCCGACGCTTTCTCTCTCCATCGCCTCTGNCNCTCTGCTNCCTCGCTCTCTCTCTTCCACTCATTCTTTTTCCAACTTATGCCACGCATGCAAAGTAATATTACGTTTAAATGAATTGTCTGGGCCAGCTGAGGCATTGGGCCTTCACCATTCCAGGTGAACAGTGCTGGGCCATTCTCAAAATGGTATCAGAGCAGGTCTAAGTGCTTGCTCTGCTTCCGTTGTTCGTTCTTCGATTCTTGCTTGTTTCTTGGGCCTTCTTGGTGGTTTCTTGTTGCTGCCATGGATCAAATCGATCAAACGTCTAACCCAGCTAGCCCCTACTATTTGCACCCAGGAGAAAATCCTGGCCTCACTCTGATCACGCAAGTTCTGAACGAAAACAACTATTCGTCTTGGAGCATAAGCTTAAGGAGAGCTCTGCTTTCCAAGAACAAAGTAAAGTTCATCGATGGATCGATAAAAAGACCTCAAGAAAGTGGTGCTATCTACGACGCCTGGGAGAGATGCAACGTCATGATTCTATCTTGGATTACGAAGACTCTGTCACCCCACATTGCCGAGAGCGTGATCTACATTGAAGACGCTAAAGAGCTATGGGATGAGCTCAAGGAAAGGTTTTCTAAGGGAGATTACTTTAAAATCTCAGACTTGCTACAAGAAATACATTCTATCAGACAAGGTGAAAGGGGGGTAAGCCAATTTTTTACTGATCTAAAAATTCTATGGGAGGAGCTGGAATCTTTGAGGCCTATACCCACTTGCGTTTGTGCCACACCTTGCAGTTGCGATTTGTCCAAAGTTTCCTTAAAATACAGAGAGGCCGAGCATGTAATATGCTTTTTGAAGGGTCTAAACGATTCTTACAACACTGTTAAGGCGCAAATTCTCCTAATGGATCCTCTTCCGAATGTCAACCACGTTTTTTCACTCATTATTCAACAAGAACGACAAGAAAAACAAATGTCTACAGAGGTAAAAGTCCTTGCTAATGTTGCTGGAAGAAATGGTCAATGGAGGCCTGACCAGAACTAGAAAACTCAAGGAAGAGGAGCTGAGCATCAAGGAAGGGGAATTGGTTTTTGTGGCCAAGGCAGAGGAAGGGAAAGAAATCCCAACTACGGGAAGCAATGTTCATTTTGTAACAAAATGAACCATACTATAGATGAGTGTTACTCTAAACATGGCTATCCTCCTTGGTACAAGAAAGAAGAGAAAAGAACTGACTGGACAAGTGTTAATGCTTGTCAAAGCAATACTGACTCTGGAGAAACTCAGAAAGTTCAACATGTCAACAATGGCAATGGTTTCAATTCCATTACACCTGAACAGATGCAGAAACTCCTCAAAATAATAGACAAAATTGATGATCCTCCCACACACAAAATCAATCAAGTTCAAAGAGATGAAACAGAGAATGAACAAGGTATTTTTTCTTGGATTGTGGATATTGGTGCTACAGACCATGTTACTCATGATAAAAACAATTTTATTACATTCTACAAGATCAAACCAATTTCTATAAAATTGCCAAATAATACTACGCTTATTGCGAAACATGCTGGAACTGTGCAGTTTACTAAGGAATTTGTCATTTTTAATGTTCTTTATATACCAGATTTCTGTTTCACTTTAATATCTGTGCAAAGTCTTATCAAGGATATGAACTGCAACCTAACTTTTTCCTCTAAGCAATGCCAGATCAGGGAAAATCATACTTTGAAGACGATTGGATATGCTAAATCCTACAATGGACTCTATTACCTGCAAAGCTTACCTAAATCTGTTCAAAGATATAATTCAAAGACTGTTTTCTCTTGTAAAAGTGTTGATGCTAACCTGTGGCATCTTAGACTGGGTCATCCAGGACATAGAATTGTGAAACAAATATGTGAAAATTTTTCATATGTTAAAGTTGATGACAATTCTGTTTGTGATACCTGTCATTTTGCTAAACAACACAAGTTATCTTTCCCAAAGAGTATTTCTGCTACCAGTGAATGTTTTGAAATAATACACTGTGACATATGGGGACCCTTAAATACTATTTCTGTTCATGGTCATAGGTATTTCCTCACGATTGTTGATGATTACACTAGACACACATGGATTTTCTTAATGAATAATAAAGGACAAACAAGGGATTTACTACAGAATTTCATCATTAAAATCAAGAATCAATTCAACAAAATGGTAAAAAGCATCAGATCTGACAATGGGCCTGAGTTTAGATGTGAAAACTTTTATAACATGCATGGTATTAATCATCAAACTAGTTGTGTTGAGACACCTCAACAAAATTCTGTTGTTGAAAGAAAACACCAACACATCCTTAATGTGACACGCAGTCTCCTTTTTCAATCAAATATACCTAAGGCTTATTGGTCTTACGCTGTAGGGCATGCTGTCTTTTTAATAAATAGAATGCCTTCACCTATCCTCAACAACAAAACTCCTTATGAAATGCTTTATAACAAAACTCCTACTTATCTTGATTTTAAAGTTTTTGGAAGTTTATGTTTTGCTTCAACTCTAGAAAATAACAGAAACAAACTTGATTCTAGAGCAAGGAAAGGAGTTTTTCTAGGATACAAGAGTGGTGTAAAAGGATATATTATTTTAGATCTAAGCACCAAAGAACTTTTCATAAGCAGAAATGTCATGTTTTATGAAAATATATTTCCTTACAACAATCTACAAGACAACAGACTCGACACTGTCAATGAGGAAGAGAAGGCTGAATCTATCAATGATCTTTTAAAAGATCATTATCCTTTGATTGAAGACAGAAATGATGAGTTAGATGATTTTGATCAAGAAGGACAGGAACAAGCTTCTGCTGACAGAGATAACAACAACAACAATATTGATGATCAAGAAAATCATGGAAACAGAAGATCAAGTCGACTCAGAAAGACTCCAAACTATCTAAAGGACTATGTTCATCAGGTTCACCAATCCTTATCTGTTAAAAATAGTCTTAAAACTGCTTATCCTATTAAAGCTGTCATGAATTGCAATAATCTATCTGAGAAATACTCCAAATATATCATGACTATTACTAACAACAAAGAGCCACAATCTTATAATGAAGCTAAAACCAAAATTGAATGGCAGGAAGCTATGAGTAAAGAAATTAAAGCCTTAGAAGATAATAATACTTGGGTTCTAACTTAGTTACCTCCTGAAAAGACTCCCATAGGATGCAAATGGGTGTATAAAATTAAATACAAAACTGATGGTACTATTGAGAGATACAAAGCTAGACTAGTAGCAAAAGGATACACTCAACAAGAAGGAATAGACTATCTTGACACATTTGCCCCTGTTGCTAAACTTACTACTGTTAGACTTCTTATTGCTCTTGCTGCTTCAAACAATTGGTTTCTACATCAACTTGATGTAGATAATGATTTTCTACATGGAGATTTAAAGGAAGAAGTCTATATGCAATTACCTCCAGGTATGAACACTCACAGAGAAGGACTGGTATGTAAGCTAACGAAGTCTTTATATGGCTTAAAGCAAGCTAGCAGGCAATGGTTTGAAAAACTATCTTCTTATCTTGTATCTGTTAAATATAGCCAATCCAAATCTGATCATTCATTGTTTACCAAAAGAACTACCACTGGTTTTACTGCTTTACTTGTATATGTGGATGACATTGTGTTAACAGGAAATTCTATAGAAGAAATTAATCACATGAAAGAGCTCTTGCACAAGAAGTTTCGAATTAAAGACCTTGGAGAGCTTAAATACTTTCTTGGACTTGAAGTAGCAAGATCCAAGGAGGGAATTCATTTGTGCCAAAGAAAGTATGCCTTGGACATACTTGAGGAAACAGGAATGCAAGGCTGCAAGCCTTCTTCTACCCCTTTTCTGAAAGACACCAGCACTCTATACAAAGAGGACAACTATCTGACCAATCCTGAATCTTATAGAAGATTGATAGGGAAGTTACTCTACCTCACCAATACCAGACCTGACTTGTGTTTTACTGTCAATCTCCTCAGCCAATTTATGCAATCTCCTACTCAATATCATTATCAAGCTATTCAACATATTCTCAGATATATAAAATCCTCACCTTCTGAAGGGTTATTCTTTGCAGCTAATTCTCCTAGACAACTAAAGGCCTTTAGCGACTTCGATTGGGCTACATGTCCCAACACAAGGAGATCCACTACAGGGTTTTGTGTGTTCCTTGGATCATCACTCATTTCCTGGAAATCTAAGAAGCAGAAGACTGTTTCCAGATCTTCCACTGAAGTAGAGTACAGGGCTCTTGCTGCCACCGTATGCGAAATACAGTGGCTTCACTATCTTTTGCAAGATTTTCAAATTGAAGAGGCTGGGGTACCTGTTTTATATTGCGACAACAAATCAGCACGACACATCGCCCACAATCAGAGCTTCCACGAACGAACCAAGCACATAGAGCTTGATTGTCACGTGGTGCGCGAAAAACTCCAGGAGGGCCTCTTACGTCTTCTTCCGGTCCTATCCGACGAACAGCTAGCTGACATCTTCACGAAGTTTCCACACCGTGTAAAATTCGGAACGATTACTCCCAAGCTTGGACTGGTAAACATACACTGTCCAGCTTGAGGGGAGGCTATTGAGAATCATTCTGATTCTCCTAACTGTCTCATGACAGTTAGTTCGTTTTACCGGTTTTGTGTTTTCCCCTTCCCCCATGGAACTCTATATATAGAGTTCCTTCCCTCTTTTTCCAGTGTGTGATGTAAAACAGTCTCAGAATATTTTCATGTTAATAATTGAAAAGTGTACGTTTATCTTACTCACCTCGTCGCGATCTATCTTTTCTTCTTCTTCATCTCCGGCAACCGCCGTGCCGGAACGCCGTCGACGAAGCCTCCGACGCTTTCTCTCTCCATCGCCTCTGACGCTCTGCTGCCTCGCTCTCTCTCTTCCACTCATTCTTTTTCCAACTTATGCCACGCATGCAAAGTAATATTACGTTTAAATGAATCGTCTAGGCCAGCTGAGGCATTGGGCCTTCATCATTCCAGGTGAACAGTGCTGGGCCATTCTCAAAATTATTGTGTGGTATATTTGAAATGAATCAATGAGAAATTATCACATAAATGATTGGAAAAAAATTATCAAAAAATCATTTTCTTATCACCAAACCTTTGTGAGGGGTATCTTCACTTATGGATAGTATTTCATACTTATTCAATTATTTATTTAATTGTTTCTTATTTATTTTACAGCGATACAAGCACACAAATGGTAAATTCATGAAAAATTCAATGAAAACTTATCTAATTTAATTATTTTGAAATTATTTAATTATAATCTTAATTTATATTTTATTTATTAATTTAATTTCATGTGGATGATTAATATGACGTGGAATATTTATCTACGTAGATATCTAGAAATTGAATCATTTGAATCTAACATAGTTTTAAGTAGATATCTAGAAATTGAATCATTTGGATCTAACATAGTTTTTTTAGTTGAATTTCTTTTTTAAAATATGGTTGTGTTTGAAAGGTGTTCGATTAAGAAAAATATTTGAGTGATTACTTTTCAACAAGCAATAGTTCTAAACCTTAAACAATAATATTCAATGTAGTGGTAAAGAGTTATGGATGAAATTTCAAACTCAACAAAATAGATGTAATATGTTTATAACTCTTAAGCCACATAGATGCATTGTTCAACCAATTCAATGTTTGATTAAATGTTTTACAATGAAAACATTTTACTAAAACATATATTAAATTTTTTTCAAAATGTATTTCGCTAAAACGTTGAATTTTATAAACTAATATATTAAGCAAGGATATTTTAGTCCTTAAATATAATAACTATTTTTTTAAACGACTACATTAAAATAAAGATATTATAATTTTTAAACGGAAAAAATTAAAAATATTTAATTAAAAAATGGAGAACTAAATAAAAAAAAAAACTCAAACAACAGTTATTATCATTTTAAGAAAAAAAGAGTTCAGTAGCACACAAATGAAGCGTCTGTAGTTAGAAAAGTTACATATGGATGATCAATGTTTCTGTCTTACATAAATTTAGGCTACTGAAATATTATAATGATGATAACAATGAATAATTTATTATTATTATTATTGTTATTAAATAAAATTAATATGAAATATACTAAAATATTTTTTTTTTCTAGTACACATTCCCTGAGTAATAATTAGGTAAAGACATGTAATATATCTAAAGAGATGTTGGAGTGCATTGGAGAAATGCACTGGAGGTCGGTTTTTACCTTCCGTACCCACATAATTACTAAATGCACCCCATTAAGAGAAAAAGGCTTAAAATTATTTTGCATCGAAGAAGAGAAGGAAAACACTGTATATAAAGAAAAAGAAGAAGAGAAAATGTGAAAAAAAATTATTTCGAAATTTTCTTTCTAAAATATAATTAATATATTTTGGAAAGTTCAATCTAAAACTCTCATACATATTTTAAGGGATATTTAAAAAAAATTATTTTGAAAAATAAATTTCATAATACATCTGACCACTCTATAATTTGTTTCAAAAATCATGTTTTGGAAATATTTTTTAAAATTATATTCCAAAACATTTTATTCCAGAACGTTGCCGAAACCTAAATTCCTTAAGTCATCTTTTCAGAGAACAAAATATCATTTTGAAAATTTGAGGGAGTGCGTGGAGAAATTCACGGGTACAGGGAGTAAAACTCGTGTTCTTCAAAAATTTCCTTGTACCCCAGAAATTACTTCTTACGTTTCCAGAATTTAATAATGGGAAAATTTTCTTTTAAAAATTCTTTTTTATTAAAATAAGTTAGGAATTTTGTGGTAATGCTAATAAAGATTATTTTCTGACTAACAAATGTTATTATTTTATTGCTGTTCAGAACACTGATTAAAGTATTTGTGGCCGACGTTACAAGCACAAAACTTTTATTGAAGTTAATAGAAAATAAATTATTGTTAATGCAAGTGGAAAAAGATAAACCTTGGTATCAGGGTTTTGAAAAATGTAGACTAAATTATAGATAGACCCTTTACTAAAAAATAACTTTGACTAATGTAGACTAAATAAATAACTAACCAATACATTTAAATAATCAAAATAACTTTTTTCATTTAACTATAATTGAAATAGTTTATTTAAATAAAAATATTAATATTTAGTAAATTTAAATTGTTTTATACAACCAAAAAATCTTAAATGTAAAATTATTTAAATTTTATAAAAATTATGAAACTCATACAAACACACAAACAGGTTAATAAAAGTTAACTAAATAGATTGAATTGATTAACAATTTACACTAAATTGCTTATAAGTTTGGAAAAAATACATTTTAAAATAAAATGTTTGTTAATAATACTTAAAGCAATTTAAGTAGTTTAAGTAATTAATTTCGGTTGGTTTAAATCATTATCTAAGCTTAATTAATCTTATTGAATCATTTGTTTAACTTTTTATTCACTTTAGAAAGTTTATTATATTTGAAGTTTAAGATGATTTTGAATTGTATTATATATATATTTTTTTTATTTTAAATTGTTTTTAGAATTTAACAATTTTGGATTTAAATTTATTTTGATTTGAATTAGAATGTGTTTTTTTTCTATTTTCTTTGAAATTGAAAAAGAATAGGTTTTTGTTAAATGAGTTAGTGAATTAATCTGTTTAACTCATTAATCTATAATAAGTCAGAATGAATTCAAACAGTAAGTTAGACTCGATTGACTTGTAACCAACCTGTGGTGAGTATGATTGAATTAACCTAAATGACTTGTTTTAATATCACTTGTTACATTTTTTTTTTCTATACCTCCATATTTTTCACAATAACATTTTAAAATATATTATTTTTTCAAAAAACAATACTCAGAAGGTAATAAAAGACGAATTGTATATACTTCCAGTAATTGTAGAAAAGAAAATTTGCAAAATGCATTTATCTGTTATTATAAGATACATGATAAAGAAATTATGTTTAATGAAGAAATACTCATTCAAATATAATCCTAGTGACATTTATTAACAGTTAGATTGCACATAAGATAAATGGTTCCTTGAGCATACAAACCATGAACAAATAATCTACAATTTATAAATTGTTATTTCCTTACATGTTGACATTTTAAAATTTAATTCTTTTAAAATATGCAAAAGTTAGATTTAAAACAAGTTAACATTTACAATTTTTCAAAATTCACTTTTGTTATTTCACCAGAATACGTTGAGAGAATTAGAAATATATTTTTTTATTATTTCACTAACAGGAAATATAAAAATGATTGAAAATATAGAAAACAAGCAAAACCTTGCTTTTCTGCTAACATTGAAACTTATGGGAAAACTTAGTCATAAAAAGATAGATTTACTTATAATATCATTTTTTTTTTATCACAGACATATATTTAAGGGATAAAACTTAAACCAAACATTTAAAGAGAAGTCAGATATAAATAATAATATATCATTTCAATTTTCACTCGAGGGTCTGAATATTAAGAAGAAATACTCATTCATGTCTAAAATAAATTTTGTGATATTTCTACCAAAAATATAATTTTATATATATATATTAATAAATCACCGTTTTTTTTTTCAAAATTATACAAGTCGGTCACTTATGTTATGGGCCTATTCAGGGTGAAGTAAACTATGAAATTAAAAGGTGTGAGCTTATCTTTGTATTCAAGGAAAATATTTTTTTAACAATTTTTTTAATAATTTTTTTTATAATTGTTTATGTGATAATTTGTGATTGGTTCATTTTTAGATAAAATAATCAATAAAATAATAATATATGATCTGTTAAAAAAAATATTAATATATCATGGTCTCTGTATCAAACTCATAAATCTACAATTTTAATTTAAATTTGAGATTTTTTGTCCAATTATTTCATGTTATATGTTTACAACTCCCATGATTTTGTAGGTATTCAACTGAGGGAGTTTCCGAAGACAACAAGAACCTATATAAGCCCAACAACCTATTACCCGACAACATGAATTAGGTTCATTTTATTTATTTTTCAAATTTTTGAGTTAATATTAATAGATAATATATCACTGGGTCCTGCAGTTAGGATTTCTGCTACTTCATCCAATGGAGTCTAGCAAGGTGTCAAAATTCAAACACGATCCCCATTGATGCTAAATTTTTGGGTGCTACAACAAGATTTTGACTGAGAATAACAAAACAGTATACAACCTTTTTCAATACATGGTATGTACCGAGGAAGGAGTTTGGATTGTAGTTAGTAAGAGGACATGAGAGAAACTGTGAGAAAAGACAACGCTAGCTAGTTTCATGAGAAGAAAATGCCGCCGCCATTGAAGATCGTATTGGAACGTGCGTGTCCTTCTGATCATACCAGACTTTGTATTTGTGTGCAGCACCATGAACTATATATATGCATGAGTGGTCACTAAATGTCTAAAAGAGTCTTACCTTAGTCCTTGTCTTCAAATGTTTTTCTTTTCATTGAAAATTAGGTTTCCGATGTGTCTTTCTTCAATGTTTCTATAACTGTTGTTTTTTTTTTTCTTACTATTATATGTTGCAGACATAGGACCAGTAGAATAAACGTTTCTAGTTCGAATCAGAATATGGTAATTTTCAAACAGTGCACAGATTTTGTTTTAAAAACTGGAATTAGGTATTTTATTTGACTATTTTTTTATTTTTTATTCTTTGGTTGAATGTTTTGAAGACTTAAAAGACTAATTATAGAGTAGTACTCTTATGGATGCAGGCTCTTATCTTATTATACACACCATAATTTTAATTTTAATTTTTTCTATCAGTCTCTTCTGTTTTGGATCTTTGTCTAAAAGAATGACAACAAACTAGAAACCAACCAAGAAAACGATGATTGGGATTTCATTACATGAACTTTAATTATTTATTTGTTCTGGGTCCCTTCTCTTTCATCAACCTAATAATCAAATCAAAATAAAAATACAACAACCCCATACTTCACCAACTTCCATATGAATTATAATTAATCTACAAATTAAGTTTATCAAAGGTTAATGAATTGAACTGTTTATATCTATCTCCTTAGTTTGACTACTTAAGGAATTTCTTTAAAAATATATGATTGAAGTAAATTTTAGTCCCACATGTTTTTTTTTCCTTCTATATATATATATATATATGAATATATTAATTTTACCATGATTTATTGTTTTATATAATGTTTAACATTAAACTTGTTAAGTATTTTAATTTTCCTTTTGTTTTAAAAAAATTTCATTTTCGTAAATGACAGTTTAATAGGTAAATTTCATGCTATATAGATGATCATGGATGTTTTGAGAGAACTTTCTATAAAAACTTTTACGAAAAAGTCAAAAGTAAAAAAAAATAAAATTGTAATGTAAAAATATTTAATAGATAAATTAAAAATAAATTAGAAATTAATTTTAACTTTATGAAAGAGATTGTATCTTGGGGATGAGGAACAATTCCTTATATAAAGTAGAGCATTTATGAGTCTAAAGGTTGACTTTATTTCTCATTAATATCAGTGTCAAAAATCATAATTCTTTACAGTTAAGGTGTCATGTTTTTTGAAAGAATGATAACGCCCTTTGTAACTGTAGGGAGTTTAATTATTGAAACATAAATGCTAATTAATAAAGTAATAAATGATTTATTACTTTAATATTAATATTAATAGAAAAGACAGCGAAGCAAAGAGATGGGTTGAAGAAAATGATTTATTAATATTAATATTAATATTAATATTAAAAAGTCGATAATAATATTAATAACTATCTCTGTCAAAAGACCTCATAATTCCCTTAAAAGCACTCATTTCACTTTATTCTATTCTATTCTATTCCATGGTAATATCTCAGAAAGAAAAAAAGGTGGTTGATGGAGTTGACAGTGATATTGTTTCTACAGGATCCACGGTGTAGAATTCAGCTGTGACCATAGCAACCTCAAAAAAATTCCTTGGTGATTTGTTTATCCATAGTGGTTGGATTAGGTCCTTTGTTGGGTGTTCTGATTGTGATTTTCCCTACTTTTTCAGAAAATAACGAAACTACCCTTCACAGTGACCCTCCATTGATGTGACCTTTGGGAAGGACCAGCCAGGCACTGCATACATTGCATGCAACAGCAGAAGGGAAGAAGGACCTCAACCCAAGTCAGCCAAACACAGCACATAGAGTTTCAGAATCCTTTTTTGCCCTTTCCATGTCAGTGACCTTAAACGGTAACAGTACAGTACACTCTGCCTCCGCTGAATTTCAGACAAACAGTGTCATTCACCCCTCATCCAATCAACCATCAGGTGTTTTTATTTTCCACTTTACAAACCAAAACCAATACACAACAACACAACATCATCCCTACATATTCCTTCCTTAATTTAATTACTGTTTGTTTCTTTAACCGAGGCCTGTTATTACTGCTATATATTTTTGTTCTCTCCATTGGTTTTACGGTTAAAGAGTTTCATTCATTGTCCTGTTTTTTTTTTTTCCTTTTGAAATTTGCGTGAGGTCCAGTGGGGCTGAGTGATGAGTGAAAGTTTGTCTGGGAGTGAGTGAGAAGATACGAAATATGAGATAGAGAGAGAGAGAGAGTGGTGTAGCTGTTTCATGCTGCTTTCACACATCCTATGTCGTTATGTGGCTGAGGATTGGGTCCACCGACCCGTAGGCCTTACCCTCTCTCTCATTCATTAATTTTTGCTAGTGTAAAATTTTCATTTATGACAAGGGAGGAGTGAGCAAAATCTGGAAAAGCTTTTCAAGAGGAAAAAAGGGTAGAGAATAATAAAGAAAAAAGAAAAAAAAAAAGGGAAATGTTTTGTGAGTATGTGTTGGTGTATCTGCATGACACCAAATCAGTGAAGAAACTGAGTAATATTGTTGCCAGCTCAAATTTCTCATTTATAACAAGCCAACCTGAGGAGAATATTAACACCAGGGCAGTGTCTATGGAGGAGTTGAATATTTGCTATTGCTATTGCTATTGCTATTAATTTCTTCCTCTTCAATTCTCTTTGTCCGTTCTATCTCCCTCTGTATTTTTCCTTTGTTAGAATTGTATTAATTGCTTTACGAGTTTTTCTTTTCTGAGATCGGGGTTGTGAATTGAATAGTGGACTCAAATTGCATGTGGGTTTTCCAGAATTCTGATTCAGTTGTGGGGTTCAAGGACAAAAGGATACTCCAAGACCAAGCAGAAGAAGGTTAATTTTGTTATATATATAGAACTTGCTACAAGACATGGCCGCATCATCTTCCTCAGCATCACTCTTTGGCTTTAGAGAAGAGGATCAAAACCAGATGAAGCAACAGCATTCCTTGACACCATCTTCGTCAGCAACACCAGCTGCACCACCACCCCAGAAGAAAAAGAGAAACCAACCTGGAACTCCATGCAAGTATTTTGAACTTTTTTTCTTTTTTTTTTATCAGAAATTAAGATCTAATCTCTAAATGGTTCTCTATGACACAAGTTTTTTTCTTTTTTGTTTCCTTTGATAGATTGTATCTATTTTCATTCCACAAACTTTTCTGGTTATAGTTACCCTTTTGTTTCACTCGGAATGTGTGAATTCCCGAGGGAACCCTAATTTAAAAACAAATGTAATTAAGATGGAAGGAGATTAAATGGGCATGTATATGTATTTGGAAATCTTTGTCTTGAAGCTTTCTCGATTTGATTTGCAGGTTTTGGTAGTATATATGTTATTTTTTTCTTTTTTATTTTGCCTTGTGTGAACTGATAAATTTTCTAATAATTTGTTGTTTGTCATTTTTCCATGGCAACAGATCCAGATGCGGAGGTGATAGCACTATCTCCCAAGACCCTAATGGCAACAAACAGGTTTATATGTGAGGTGTGTAACAAAGGGTTCCAAAGGGAGCAAAACCTACAGCTACACAGAAGAGGACATAACCTGCCTTGGAAGCTTAAGCAGAAGACTACAAAAGAGCCAAAGAGAAAGGTTTATCTGTGTCCTGAGCCCACATGCGTCCACCATGACCCTTCAAGGGCTCTTGGAGACCTCACAGGGATTAAGAAACACTACTCTCGCAAACATGGTGAGAAGAAGTGGAAGTGTGACAAGTGCTCTAAGAAATATGCCGTTCAATCTGATTGGAAAGCCCATTCTAAGACTTGTGGCACCAGAGAATACAGATGTGATTGTGGTACACTCTTCTCCAGGTAATAAACACAGTACTAATTAAGTAACATGTATCTTATTATTGCTGTTACCCTTTTTCCAAACACCCAGTCTTTTTACCTATTATGCAAAATTTAGCCTAACACAGCCAGAAATGGCCATAAACAGAAGAAGGAGAACAGTGTCTGGTTTGGTTTTGGCTTCTTTGGGGTTGGCTTAAGGGTTACAATAGATTCTTCTGGTGTGAAGACACTCATATACAGTAGCTTGCTACAGTGAGGAAAAAGGCTTTGATGCTTTTTTTATCTTCTCAGTATGGTTTCCTTTCAATTTGATTGATTAAGATTCTGTCCACTCGGTTCGTTTCTTCTCTCTCGTATGCTTTCCTTTGTCATCATTCCTTTCTATTGGTACGGTGGCCAACCAAGAGAAATGGAAGGAAACATCCCCCCACGTGAATCATCTCTGGAAACTGCCTTGGTTATAGGGCTTTCAGAACAAACACACACGGAGGAACAGCACCCTCTCTCTCTCTCTCATCAAAACCCCTCTTCCTTTCTCATTTCACCTCGAAAACACCGCTGTTTCCCCCATTTTTTTTTTTTTTTTTTTCTCTTTTCTGTTCACGTGTTGCTTTGCCATGAAGAGGAGAGAGAGAGAAAGAAAGAATATGTAAGTGTTTGTGTGTGATATGTTGTTACCACCTTTGTTTTCTTCTGGGTTGGCTAGATGTGTTCAGAGTACTGTGCTCTTGCAGGTTCTCCTTTTCATGATAACGTTATGGCCTAATCAAGTATCCAACTCTTTCTCTCTCTATCTCTCTCTCTGTTTTAATGTATCTAGTTGTGGTACTACTTTTCTTTTGCTTCCACATGATTTGAAGTTTTAATGTGTTGTGAGAAACTGAGTGGTCAAGCTGAATTCACATCAGAGATATGCAGTACCTAATAAATGTTAATCATTAACTCACAAAGTGGGCACATCCTTGTTCACAATTTTTATAGCATTACAGTCAAACTAACTCCACTTCGAGCA
This sequence comes from Vigna radiata var. radiata, assembly GCF_000741045.1. Taxonomy (NCBI): domain Eukaryota; kingdom Viridiplantae; phylum Streptophyta; class Magnoliopsida; order Fabales; family Fabaceae; genus Vigna; species Vigna radiata. Next base: position 44,065,299 of record NC_028358.1, on the reverse strand, counting down.
CAATCCCACAATCATGCTTCTTCAATGTCAAAAACATTCAATACTGTTCCTTACTTCCATTTATTGAACACTCAGACCACATTCTCAAAGTCAAGTCCTTCACACTGCACTTCTTAATTCACTGCTTAATCTTTTTTTTTCCACCTACTTGTTGTGTACCCTTTTGGAAATTTTCACTTCTCTTCTCATTCCCTTCTGTGTTATTTTCTTTTCCAATTTCTGTTTCATATAAATACACGCAAATGTTTGTCCTCGGGCCAATTAAGGCTTTTTATTCTTATATTTGGATCTTAACATTTTTTAAGTCATTTTGTCATTAAGATTTTCATTGTCTTTTACTTGGAAAAGCCATCTCCTAATTCTAGTAATCTATGCATATACTATCAGATACGTACCATGTTTAAATTATCTCTTTCTTATACTGTTTTTCTCAAGTTAACTATTTCGTTTAATTTCTTTTTATTCTTAATTAAGATTATAAATCATTTATGAAAGTTTTCCTCTTTCTCCTCTCTCTCTCTCTCTCTCTCTATACACACACGCTTGTGGTATAACATACAAAATCATTAGCTCCTATAAACATACGTACACAAACTCTTACAGACCATTCATGATTAAATTTGAAGCAACCAATCCTTGATGTAATTCATTATATTTTGGATTAAAAACTTCCTTTTTTTGGACAAATCATCTGAGATAATTTATATATATATAGTTTTCCATGATGAACTTCCGTTTCTTGGACAAATCATCTAATAAAATTTTAATATATATATATATTCATTTTCTACTAAAAAATATTTTTTAATATAAACAAATTTTTGGTGACAGACTTATAAGTTATGGGTTTCAAAGTTAATTTCCATTCAGAAATAATTTTCCTTGTTCCTCTGAATTATTTTTAATTAATTCACTCAATCATTCGTATATTCTCTGGTAAATAAAAAAATTTATTAGATAGTTTAATATCAATTCTCCAACTAACATATAGGTGATTCAGCATAATTTTTTTTAACAAAGTTTTATTGCATATCATGTGAAAGTTGATGGAAGACTGATAGTTCAAAATCATGTAATGATATAAGTAGTAAGACTGACACACATCCTCCAAAGTATTGAAATTCAATTTAGATTAACTTGAACATTTGTTAACTAACTAAAATGTATTCTAAATATAACTTTAAAAAAATTATTGTAAGAGTTGAATGGTCATATTTAGTTATATTTACATTATTAAGAAATTGTTAATATTTTTTTTTATATACTTTCAAAATTAATATTATAAAAATTAACAAACTTATTACATGTATTTTGTGATTAAAAATCAAAATGTATAAAACTGTTCAGCCTTTTTGATAGAATATTTCGTGTGATCTATCATAAAACTCAATGTTCTATGACATGAATGCAGGAGGGACAGTTTCATCACCCACAGGGCGTTCTGCGATGCACTTGCTCAAGAGAGTGCAAGACAGCCACCAAACCTTGGCGCCGCCATCGGCACCCACCTCTTCGGAACCACCGCCAACACCATCCCTCTAAACCTTTCTCAGGTTACATCTCACATTTCCAACATCCAAGACCCCAACACCCAGCCAACAGAACTCCTCCGCCTCGGTGGCGCCGCCGCAAGAGCCTCCCAATTCGACCATCTCCTAGGTTCTCCCTTCAGACCCTCCCAACAACAACCACCCTTCTTCATGGAACCTAACCAAAACTACCACCCCGACCAACAACAACAACAAGGGCTGCTCCAAAACAAACCCTTCCAACAAGGACTGATGCAGATCCCTGATCATCTCAGCAACAATAACTCACCCTTCAACCTTCCTTTCCTTTCAAACGCCACCAACAATGCTTCATTCACTGAAAACTTCAACAATACCAACAACACCAGCAACAACAACGAGAGCGCTAACTTCTTCACAACTTCAAGCGCTCCCTCTCTCTTCAGCAACAACAACAACAACGCTGTCAGTGCAATCGCCAACGCCACTGCATTATCTCACATGTCCGCAACTGCACTGCTTCAGAAAGCGGCACAAATGGGTGCATCTTCAAGCAACAGCACCGCTTCGCTGTTGAAAAGCTTCGGAAGCGCGTCCTCCAGCAGCGGCTCAAAATCCGAGCAACACAGGCCACTGGTGAACGCTGCAAGCTACGGCGGCGGAATCTTCGGAGGGAACGTGAACGAACAGGGTAACAGCAACCTTCAGGACCTGATGAACTCGTTCGCTGTTGGTGGAAACTCTTCCATTTTTGAAGGTGGGTTTGAAGCGTATGATCATAACAGTAATAATAACAACAGGGAGGGAAAAGTTCATGCAATGAGTGGAAGCAGCAGCATTGGGGGGTCCGATAGACTCACCCGCGATTTTCTGGGTGTGGGTCAGATTGTTAGAGGCATGAGTGGGAGTGGAGGAGTTGCACAGAGAGAACAGCAGCAGCAACAACAACATGGCTTCAACTTGAGTTCTTTGGAAGCAGATCAACGAAATAACAGTAACAACAGCAATAATAATAACAATGCTGCGCCGTCAGGTCAAGCTTTTGGAGGTGGTGGAGGGAATTTTCACTGAGGAAAATCATCGAACAAAAGTACAAAGGTACGGCATCAACCCAAAAGCAATATACTATATATTAATTAATGATGATTATGCTGTTATGATTGTACGTTGTGATTAGGGGTTGCATTTTCTTGTGTGTTTTGATGTGATAAAAATAAGATGAAATTGAGGTTGTAGAGAATGTGATGTGAGTGTATAAAAAATCTGTGTATGAAATATGATTACTCTGGTTAGAAAGAAGATGCTGCAACTTTTGAAAAAAAGGGAAAATGAGTGTGTTGAGAAAAAGAGCGTGTGGTCTGACATGTTGTCTTGCATGGGGTGGACAACGACGTTGTACAGTACTTTGTTTCTTCTCTTGTCTTCTCCTTTTCATTTTCTTTCATTTTTGGATATATTTTGGGTTGGCAGAGTCACGAGTGTCAAACTGGTGGACCCTCACTCAACCAATACAATACCTGCTCTTATCAACATGTTCTCCCACTGTCATATATATTCTTAGATATTATTTATTCATTATTTTCTTCAAAGTCTTGCAGAGAATGTTTGATCTGGTCCAATTTCAAACACTTTATATACATAACTTTTTGATGTATATATGTCTTACTGTGATTAGATAATGATACTTTCTAGTCTGTTTATTAATCATTTTTCTTTTAAAAAGTATTTTGCAAAGCTACTTTTTTTTTGCTGCATGACAGTATATGATATAGTTGTATGTTTTGTGTATGGGAGTAAACTGAAAACTTAGCTAATATATTCTTTTCATGTTTTATCTGTTTGAATACATGTTAAATTCTACTTTAACATTTGAAAATAGAGCTTTTTTATTCTTTTATTGTAAGGCAATCTTGATTCATTGAAAGTGAATATTGCGTTAATATTTTCATTTTTTAGAATATGAGAATTATAAATGTGATTAAGATTAAAATTCATTAGTTATACATGCCTATTTAAAAATCATATACTTTAATATAAGTTCTGTATACTTATTTTTTAATTTAATTTTAATCATTTAAATTATTTGATAACTCGTATTTATCGTCCTGTATTAATTGATAAAACTTTACTATATATATATATATATATATATATATATATATATTTATACGTACAAACATTCATACATATATATTCTTTCAGTTAACAAATAAATCAATTAATTAATATTTCAATGTTCATGTATGATTTGCAATGCAATTTCTTGTATCAGTTATTATCACTAATAAAAATTAAGTTTCTTTGAGGAAAAAATCATGTACTTTAATTTTAATTATTTATAATAAGATTTAAGCATCAGTATTTATTCATTTCACTGTGGTATGAAACTATGCATGCAGTTGTTAGAATATTATTGTATTATTTATATATATAGGAAAATTCCATCTATGTGGTGCCCTAGTTTGGGTAAGTAATTAGTAGCAGTTTTATAATCATGTTTTCAGTTTTGGCAACAGTAAAATTGACAATTATTGATGGGTTGTTTTTTTGCAGGGATTTGAACATGCTCCATTGAAACTTGACTCTTCAGTTCATCTAATCAAGGGTTTTTAAAGTGCAGCGTCAGGGAATCAAATGTGGAAGTTTCTGCAATTTACTAATAGCGCAAGCAAATTAGGGTTCAAAATTAGGGTTCTTTTACCAACTTTCTGCTTTTTCTTTCTTTGGATTATAAACTAGGTTCAAGATTTTCATGGTTTAATTTAATAGATTTTGTTATTAGACAATGCATTACATTGCTTATATTTAAACTTCATGCCATCAATGACTTTGTTCATATATACTTTGGCATTTTCTGCTTAAACGTGCTTGGATATCTTCACATCCTGATGGTCCCGTTATGTCACATGCTTCTTTACAATTTTTCTTTTCTTTTTTTGAATTAAGTTTATTATTGAACTGTGGTACACTGGCTTTAAATGTAGTATATAATGAACTCTTTCCCAAATTATGTTCATTTTTTATATATAAATTTGTTGATTCAAAAGTATATTGGGATGCTTTTTGATTAAAAGGTATTTTATTACAGTTTCAAAATTTATAAATATTTTTAATTTCAATATTAATTCCACCTTGTAGACATACATACAAACATGCATGAAATTAAGAGAAAATTATACAAACATTCCTACTTTCATTTTTCGCAATTTAATCTTCATAATGAAATAGTTATTAGAAGTAGTAGATTAGGGTAGATTTTTTTTTTAACTGTAAAGAGTAAGCTCATTTCGTAATTAATAATACAAACATGCCCTTAATTCTATAAAATTTTAAATATGCCAGAGTTAATGTAAATTAGATGAAAAGTAACTCTAAGAGAATGACTATAAGAATAACAACTATATATCCTTTTGAATTCCTCTATTTATCCTGAAAATTATTATCAATAATGTATTAAAACATTAAAATTATGTATTTTGATTAGTAAATAAAAAGGAGTCCAAATTATATCTTTTAGAATAAATTTTTCCAAAATTTTCACTGGATGACATTTCGAAATGTATAATTAAAAAAAAAATGTGGGGCGCTGTGTTTTGTGTTTTACGTCATGTATATACTATTTTATTTAAATTAACGGTAAAATGATATATTTTTATATTCATTTAGTATAATATAAAGATAAAATAATTATAAGAGAATGAATTTTTATATTTTTTTTAGAAGGTAAAAAGCTAAATTGAATACAGCACTTTTTGTTTCTTCAATAATGTTATTGAGAGATTTTTTAAAGAAAATACTGAACGAATTTTTCTTTGGTTGTATTTTAATCTAAATGTTATTTAAATATTGGCACATTTTTTAAATAAATATATTTATCATTGAATTTTTTTTATGAAAAAATAGGAAATTAAATGTTTTTTGGATATGGAAGTAAATGAGTAACATTTATCGCAGACATTTTAAGAAAACGCTATTTGGCATCACCCTAAACCTTTTTCTATTGTAAAAATATTAAAGTTTCTTTGAAAAAGGATGTAATGAAATCATGAAATTCATTTTCATGTATAATCTTTAAAAGTTGTCTTGTTAGTCAATTGTTATTAAAACAATAATATAAAATTAATAAATATGGCATTTTCTTTTTTCAATATATATGAAATTATACTCATTCAATGTTTGGTAGTTTTGAAACCCAAAAATTAGTAAGAGAATTCAAATATACCAAAAAAAATTGTAATTGACAGAATTGATTATCTTAGGCTACATATATCTAGAATAGATTTATTCTATAAATACAAACATTAATAAAATCTGAATTAAATTATATAAGAAATGACTCTTACTATTTTAAAAGAATAAATTTTTTATTTTTCATAATATTTTATTTTATTTATTTCTATTTAATGTGACACTAAAACTTAAGTCTAAATTATTAATAATCTTTTCTTCAAAGATGAATTCTTTTTGCATTAATACACTTTCCGGATAGAATTATATAATATTTATTTAATTTTTTTTTCCAGTTTATGATATATTTAAAAGATACTTATAAGTTTTATAAAACTCATAAATATTTATAAATATAAACTAATGTTTTAAAAAATATTTTATAAACTTTTAAAATAAAATTAAATAAATATAAAATATAAATTAAATGTAAATTAAATTTTAAACTTAATTTAATAAAATATAAATTAAATTTTAATGTGAACTCTTTGTCAATAATAAATATCATATACTTATATCCAATCTCTTTATAATATATATATATATATATATATATATATATATATATAAATACTACCTATCATTTAGATAATGGTTTGAAAAAGAAAAAAAGTTATACGTGACCACCTGACATTTAACTGGAATAGAGGGACCAGACAAAGTTTCCACTGTTTTGTAATTTGTTAAAAAATCAATAACAAAAAAGAAAATAATAAATATGAATATATAGAGAAAAATAGTAAAGTGAAAAGTATAATTTTTGGGATTAAAATATATTTTAGTTAGTGTATAAATATTTTTATATTATGCATTTATTTATTTATTTTTCTATGATACAATTTGTGAATCTAGTCCATTATTTTCTAGCTCTATTGGTTTGTAAAAACAGAATATAATTTAGTGGTATAATGTAATGAAATAGGTTTAAAATCTTAATTTTACTCTATCTCCAAAATTTAATTTTAAATTTTGAAAATAAAAAGCAAATTTTGAAAATTAACCCAGCCTATTCAAATCTTTAATTCATTCAAATTGGATGATGAATAAGGCTTTTACTTTTGGCACTTCCAAAGTTTCTTTCCGTATCTACATATTTTAAAATGATTATTTTATCTTTTGTCAAAGCTTTTCATTCCCCCTCCGTGTATTATTTTTATATTTTAGATTATATAGTCTAAAATATATTTTTTTTATTTAATTAGTATAATGTAAAATATAAATTTTATATTATAAAATGTGTAATATAAAATAAAAAGTTTATATTTTTAAAGATGTATAATTCAAACTACAAAATAAACATTCTAAAATATAAATTTTATATCCTGAAATATATTATAAAATAAAAAATAAAAGAGCATTCAAGACTCATGAACCACGCATTATTACCATGTGGAATTATTTTAAGATGGCTATGCAAGCCTATTTACATTCTAAAATGCATTTTTTTTTTACCTTTTGTATTTCAAATTATATGTCCTCAAATATAAATTTTATATAAAGAATTATATAAGTATAAATTTAATACTTTAGATTGTATATTTTGGATTGTGTATTTTAAAATAAAAAATATTAATGTTTAACATTTTAAATTATATAATCCAAAAGGTCTCTAAATAATCTGAAATGGAAATTAAAAGTTAAATTTTGAAATTTGAAATTTATGAAAATGCATGATGAAATTAAGGGAGTGTTGGAAAAATTTATCCCACACAAGTATTTTGTAAGTTTCACACTATTCACCACTTTAGTGTAATTTCAAACCAACATAATCTTAAAACAAATAATATAAAATATAAATATAATATCAAGATAAAAAAGTTATCGAGTTAAAAAATTACATTGCTAAATATAATTTTTTTAAAAACTTAAATACGAACTCCAATTGAGTCTGTGAAAAAAGATGTATCTAGCTCTAAATGTTAAAATTTAGAGTAAGATAGTTGAATAAGAATAGTTAAATAAATGTAAATGTAAATCTAGGTTTACACTAAAGTTTTAATTTTGAATAATATTTTAATATTATCTATATATATTTTCTTTGTTAATTCAAAATTATTCCATAATTAATAATAATAATCATAAATATTAATATAGATAATTACAAAATGATAGATAATACTAAAATATTATTAAAAAAATATTGTTAAAACATCATTATCTTTTAATTTTCTTTTCTTTTCTAAGTGTATTATTATAATATAGTTAGAGTGAAGCTCCATCTAAACAATGTTGCAAACCAAACCAAACAAGGAGAACCACTGAAAATCACATTTTCTTTATATTAAAAATATACTTATATGTGTAATAAATTAATTTACGAAAACATCAATTTTAATCTATTTTAATCTTTTTTCTATTAGAATGTTAGAGAAAGTTTGTTTTATAAAAAGTTAGAATTATATTTTAGTTAAAGTATCACAATCCACAAGACTAATTGATGTCATTTAAGATGTTGCAATTTTCATTTAAATTATTCTTAAATATAACTATTTCATTTACACATAAAATCCATAATTACGAACTTTGTTGTAAGTGCTACATTTAACTGATATTTTTCAACATTTAAAATTGCCTTTATAACTTTTTAATTAATAAAATTCAATAACTCAAATTACATTTTAAAATTTTCAAATATACAAACAGGGGCTTGTGCTAAAAAAATAATGATGATAGTTTATAATTAAAATATTTTTTAGAAAAGATAATGACAATTTCTGTAGAAAATTTTAACAATTATATAGTTTTTAAAGGAAAATAACCAATCAGGAACCACATCTATTACAGTGATACAATTGACTGAGGAAGTAATTTTTTTTTTAATGTATCTTGATTTTTCCTTTTCTTTCAACAGTGCACACAACACCTATTGATCATTTGCATTTCTTTTTCCTCCATCTATATTTGCTTCTGCACCTTACAAATATCTCTGTTTACTCTCTTTCATTCCAAAATAGGAACGTATATTCTGAAATGCCTATCCCAGAATAAAAAATAATACTGGACAGATATCTGTAAGGTGCGAAAAATTGGACCCATTCCTTAAAATTTCATCCAGTAGAAAAAAAAAAAGCATGGTATTCGGGCATTAGTTATGGATTTTTTTGGTCCTCAATATCACTGAATGCAGCAAATATGACAATATAATCTGATACAGTGGACAACTTGAACACAAGTTTAGCACTGCATAGCATCACCCACCAAAGAAATATTCCTCAGAATGCTAAATAATTAGACGTACAGACAAGAGGTATGGGAAACATAAATGTTGAACAGAGGAAGTCACTAAAAGAAAATCATAGACGACTTATCACAGCTTCCACCTCGGAGGGGGTGTAAAGATGATATGTTGGAGCCACCTTGGCAATGTCAACATTGTTGGGAGTGACCTAAGATGAAAATCACAAAATAAAACAATTATTTTTTTTATTCTCCCTTCCATTTCAGGGAGGGGCGTCAATCAATTGACAAAACATGCATTTGATTTGTTCCTTACCTTCTCTTCCATAACTTGCTTCAAAATGGATAAAGCAATAGTCTCGGCTTCCTGAAGAGTTAGGTCCTGCACAACATAATAATTAACACCAGATTGCATTGCTTTCAAGTGATTTTTAAAAAGCACTTTCAGGGACATAAAAGAAACACTTATTTCTCCAAAATAAAAATTGAACCAAACACGCACTTAAAGCCTATAGAATGAAAGATGTCCTTCACAGGAAAGATTGGCAGTGCATTGACAGAACTCCAGAACAAAATAGGAATTCGTTATGATTAGTAGAATTTAGAAATATAAACACTAAAAACAAGCAACAATGTCAACTGAACAGTTGCAGTACGTATATTAATGCTAAGACAGGAATATAAAAATAGGATTTAAACAAAAATCATCAGACTATTGGAATGGATTGTTTTATCTTCTCATTAAGTAAACTGGAAACTAGGTAAAAAATCCTGAAGATGAAGTTTAATTTTGTGATTCCAGATAAAAAGAATATATATAGTTTGAATAATATTACCTTTTGTTACGTTATTTTTAAGGTGAGGTAATTAACTATAAGTTTACTGTTACAAACAGAATAGATAGAAGGTTTATGTACAATAAATATAAAAATATTGATACCTTGTTGAATTGTTCTTGCAGTGAACTGTCTGCACCTTCCGACCCTGAACCAATTGCTTTTCCGTTGCATTGCCAAAATGTGCCAGATGGATCGGTGTAATATCTGAAAACCAGAACGTTTAAATCCAGTAAATGTAAGAAGTCCAAAATGAAAAGGGCTGGGAACAAGACCAGCAGAGATAATTACATATCATCCAGTGACTGAATAAATAAAAGCCTAGGGCGTAGGCCAAAAACATAATAATGCTGTGCATTTATTTATTGTCTAATAAGTAATCTCCATTAGTGTATCTGCGACATACATGAATAAGAAAATTGTTTATATTGAGCCTTAAACCTTTATATGTAGGTGAACTACATGCTACCCTCAACTGTTTCCTTGTTGAGGTAGAAAAGTAGTTGCAAGTTACAACCAACAACTGATTACCATTGCAAAATAAAAACCTCAATATATACTTCCTTGAGAGTATATTTAACAGGGTAGATAGGTGAACCATATAATGAAATAATGCCACAAAGGAATGGTAAAACAAGGTACTTTTTTGAAAAAAAATAGCATTATCTTAAAACTACAAAGAGCAATAAGATGCTGCAGTACTACATGACTATGAAACACCTGCAGAGAATGTCAAAGTTCCGACTTCAATTAGACAAGGAAGATGTAATATAGACCAACTTTTAAGAACTTTTTTCTTAAAAATATCTTTTGAAATATGTTATAAAAATGTATGGGCAATCCATAAGCTCTCAACATAAAGAAAGGTCTCGAGTAACAACAGAAGAGGATCCTAAAGGAGCGATTCTATGATCATGAACGACCAAAATATTTATTTTTATTGAAATATCTTTTGTCCAGAATTCCTTTTTATAATTTTACAAATTACCAGATAAAGGAATAAGATGATAGGAACAATAACATCAATTTAAAAAGATCACCAGCATCATAAATTCAGACAAACACGTTTAAAGTAATCACTGGATAAACATAGAAAACAAACCAAAAGGACAACTCAATCACATCATCTCCCAGAAGTAGCCATTTCTTAATAGATAAAACAGATACTTACAAGCTAGGACCATTTTCATCATGGCCAGCAATGAGAAGAGATACTCCAAATGGTCGAGACTGTCAAAGAGAAAAAAAAATGGTGTATGTTAAAATACGTGCATGATGATCTACTATCACTGCTATTAAGTGTTTTTGTACAAAAGAAAAAGGCTTATTGGCACATGCTTCTTAAGCACCTTATATGAGGAACTGTATATTATAAATTATAATGTTGAACATTCAACGATGGATGCAACCGGGATATCAGTGCATTAAGAAATGTTTAGGTAAGTAAACATTTGTTTATATCTCCAATCAACAGTTGTCAAATGCAATATACAAATTATTGGTATTCTTAGCAGATACTTCAGAAGCAACTTCACAAGAAACGTTCATAAACTATTTTTTCCTAAACAGAAGCATCATAAACAAGCAAGCAAACAAATAAAGGCACAAATATCAAAGTTCAGAAATTCTTTACCATGGATTCTTCATCACCTTCACCAAAACGCAAGGCAAGATCACAAAGAGCTTGGGTTGTAGACTCAACAGTCATTGGCTCACCATAGGAGAACCTATGATTCTGCAAACAATAAACCAAAATATATCAATCATTGACTAATCAACTACTTAATATATGCTATAAGGTTCACAATACCTGAGTTTCCACCCGTGCATGCTCAACAAGTGTTCGAGCATCAGCAATCAATCCACTCATTGCACAACCTATGTGCTCATCAATTTCCATAATTTTCTCAACACTACTTGGCTCCTGAAAGAAAGTAATAGGCTTTTATCAATGAAGGTGCAAAGCACAAGTAACCACAACAAGATAATCACGTTTCTTTATGTCCGATAAAATCAATATAAACTATAAATTCAGTTATAGTATAGGCAAACTTTTATGTGTTCACCATACGGAGAACCTAACAATAAATGACCCAAGCCCACCCCACCAGCAAAAAAAAATGTCTCTTTTCACCCTAAAACAAAAATGAAGAATCCCATGATAGCAGAATATAAAGGAAACAGCATTACTTTTCGTGGTACATGACTGTATTCACAACTCACATTTTTGTCTATAAAATCAAACAATCAAATTATATTCAAATACAACAGCTTGCCCCCAAAATTCAATTTATGTGAAGCATATCTATGGCAAAAACCAACATTTTGTACAAGCATATTTCCTACTTAATTCCATCAACTTGTATACTCATAGTCAATGGCTACCAGCACATTTATGTGTAAAATGTCACAGTAAGATGATAAATATACTGACATAATTGAAAGTAAAGAAACAGACCAGCAGCGGTGAAGTTATGCGCTTTTCAACAGCAAGGACAACACCCTCTTTAGTCTTCAACCCAATTGCAGTTGATCCCAGCTGCAATCCAAGAAAACCCATTGACAAACATAAAAATTAGGAAAGAAATAGTAAGCCCCCCGTTTTTTTTTTCTTTAACAATGGATAACAATAATCACAGAAGAGAAAGAACAGAGTGAAGCAACATACCTTGATGGCTTCAATTGCATATTCAACCTGAAACAAACGGCCTTCAGGAGAGAAGGTGTTGACTCCTCGGTCATACTCAGTTCTATTTCAATCACAACATAGACAATTTAACAATTAGGAAAAAAAATAATGGATTCAGGAAAACCCATTGGTTTATTGAATCAAGCAAAACGGAAAAGGCCTGAACTGCATGTTAGAAGCAAAGGATGGGGGAATTCACCTTGTGAGAAACATCTCTGATAAGATTTGGTGAAATTACTGCACAAAATGGTGGAAGCAGAAGAGATTAGAACAAAGGCATGAGTAAAGAATGGGATAGGTTCAGGGGTATTGGAATTACTAAAGAGGCATGGTTTGCTCCTCAATGGGTTTTATAGGCATAGGAACAAGGCGGCGTGGGGACACATTTTTCCTTCCCCAACCCCCTACCACAATCCCAGATAGGGCTGAAAACATCCCCACCCATGATTACTGTTTACCACTTTTAGCACATTTGTTGATCTAACATTATATTTCTCAAGCACTATAGTTTATAATTTAACAATCTAATATTAATTTAGAAAGTTAAATCTAACAATATAAAACATACGCAAGCACAGTAAAACTTACTATAATAAGCTGCTAATGTAGTCTCATTATAAGTAATTGAAATGTAGTCTAGTTAAAATAATAAGCAGATATCAATCTAACATCATATATCTAAATACAAGCATTGTAGAAATTTCAACAATAATGTACGACGTTCACCTAGTCCTTAGATTGGGTATTTTCAGACTGCTAAAGTTTCTTATAACTCCTAACTGTCCTTCAAAAACCTGGAGATTTTAATATGCTCTAAGATTAAGAAAACATCTAACCAGATTACCATAAAGAAAATCCTAAATTTAGATTTTTTACTTAATTTAAACCTATGTTCATAAGTGGTGCAAGCTTTGGCAGGCAACACATCTTCATAGTCTTTGAGATAGATGACAACGCACCACTCAAAAAGAAATGACCAACAAATGTAATAAATTGAAAAGTTCACCAACAATAGTGGTTTTATAAAAGATGCAAAACAGTAACAAGTATACAGTGTTGCAAAAGGGATCACAACGCCAAAGCAAAGACAAGCAAAGAATTAGTACGAGATATTCACCAAGAACTCCCCCTGTAAAGGAATAATCAATTCCTTATTCGGCAATCCAAAAACCAGTCCCATATACACACATGTCTCTCATTTTTATCAACACTTGATACTGAACCACTCTGATATTTCTCTCCAATTTTTTTTACCCAACTTGATACTGAACCCTAAAGGCACGACTAACCACCCGACCGCACCCTCTCTAATTCAAAATATCCCTCAAACTGAACATTTTCCTTTCGTTTTAAAACATACAGAAAACCGACCTCTCATTCTCAGTTGCCAGCTCTCTCTCTCTCTCTCTCTCTCTCTCTCTCTCTCTCTCTCTC
>NC_028358.1:44012763-44051405 GCF_000741045.1 Vigna radiata var. radiata | reverse complement strand
CTCTCTCTCTCTCTCACACACACACACATCCTTTGATACCTTTTCTATAAAAATTTAAACACAAATTCCCTCAGATTCCCTCTCTTTACTTCGTTTCTTTAAATTTCTATGCCTCCATTAATCAACCCATTTAGTGTGATATTCACCGAATAACGACCGTGGCTGGTGCAGAAGCTCTCATACACACAGCCATACCCAGCTCAAAGCAACCACTGACTCACGAGCAATCATGAGTCAGCACACTATTGAGTAAACATCATCAGATCATCAATCCAAAGAATGGACAAGAATAGATTAGAATTGGAAACATACAGTGAATCAAAGAGGGGTAAGTGAGGAAAGGGAAAACGAAATTGAAATTGCAATGCAAAATAAAATCAAAACACTTAAGGGAAAAAAACCCTACCTCCTGTTGGATCTGCGAATGCCAAATGAGTGTCCCGCACTGCAGCAGAGGGTTCGGCTTTTGAGCTTAATTTGCTTGCTCAAGGGGCATTCTCAAAAGAGTCAAAAGTAAAATGGAAATAAATAAATAAAAATAATATCGATACTAATAAATATTTTTAACAGAAAATTACTATTAAAAAAATTAAAAGGTAATATAGTGTGGCATATGATATGAGGATGAGAAGTTTTTTTTTCTTTTTTAAGATAGAAAAGTTTATGTTGATGTAAAGAGAGTATTTATTGTAATATATTATATGATATCTTATTTAATTAGTTTTTAAATTAATTTAATTAATATAAAAACGTTGAATAATTTTTTAAAAAATAGTTTATTTTAAAATTTTAAACTTATTACAAATTACAATTTACAATTTGTTTATATTTCAATAGATTCTTTATATTTTAAATTTCATTACAAATTAGAGTAATAAATATTTTATTAATTTGAAATAATAAAGATTACTTATCCGTTTATATTAATTGAAATGCTATTTATATTAATCACAAAATTTTATATATATTTTTTAAATGTAAGTAAAATAATGGGATAAGATAAGAAAAAGTAATTTGCACCTCATTATTTATTTATTAAAAAATAGTAAAAATTTAATTAAAAATATAAAAAAAATACATAATTGATTAAATTAAATAAATGTAATAACAAATTAAAAGCATCAAAATTTATATAAAGGACACAAATATTAAAACAATTTTTTTATAAATTCTTTTTAAATTCCTAAAAATGATTAATTATTTTTCATAAGTAAAAAAAAAATGATTGGGTAAGAAATGGAAAATACAAAAATCATATTATTTTTTGCTAGATTTTGTTGTCAGATCAGATCATAGATTTAATTCTTACAATTACAAGCCATGAAATTGGTCTTCCATTTGAACCCTTCCTAAGATCTTTTCATTGATATTTGCTTTCATTTGTCCGTTTGTTCCATATCAAAAGGCCCATTTTTTTCTCCAGTTAGAAAAAAAAATCCAATCATTCATTATCCATTCGGACTTTCTCCTACTTGCCTTCATGTAAGCTCCATCAATTTTTCTTCATTTCAAATTTGTGTTCCATTCTTTCTCATAGATGTTTGTACATGGTCTGTCACATTGACACATGACATAGTTATGCCACTTCACTCTTGAAGCGCCACTGAAACTTAAATGTTGGCTCATGCACAGGTTAAATTCTATATGCACTCTAAGCCACACCCTTATAGAACCGCGAGCTTGCATGAATGATTCTGAATGGAAAGGTAATGATTCTAGTAGTGTGGCTCTGGAGAAGTTCAAAAGAGACAGCGTTTACATTGACAGAAATGGGAAACTAAGGAACTTCAATCATAAGAAAGTGTCCAGGAAAAAATGTAACAAACTCTTGAAACATGAGTATGTTCGCTTGTTCATTGAAACATGTGTGTTTGTGTCCTGTTTGAAAAGTGTGTAGTTTTATATGACCAGGTGGTTCTTTGAGAGGACGTGGATGGAAATACGGTTCTGGGTTTGTTGATGGGATTTTCCCTGTGTTGAGTCCAACTGCACAGGAGATTCTGGATTTCCTTGAAAAGGGTGTGGAGAGTGAGGGCATTTGGAGCTCGCTGGACAAGTTTCCAGCCACTCTTGACTTATGGGATGATATTTTCACAGTGGCTGTTCAACTTCGGATGAGGAAAAAATGGGATTCAATCATTTGGGTCAGAAACTCACATTGCTGCCTTCAAACTTCTCGTTTTTTCATTTTTGCATGGCTATTGTCTTTTATTGGATTATTAAACATGATTATGCCTCTCAAAAGATGCTACAATATAGCAATTTTTAGTGTAGGCCTTTGTTAAACCATTTTATCTTCAGTTGATTGTAATGTTTTGTAACTCCACTCTTAGTTTTCTGTTTTACTCTAGATTAACTACTCTCATTCTCTTTCTCTTACTAAAATATGTTGTGTCTGTCGCTAGTATTGATAATGACACCATATGTTTCATAAACCTTTTTCTTCTTCTAGCAGATTTACCTTGCTGGTAATGTTTTTGCCTGTCAAATTCTTTGAAGTGTTAACTGTATAGGTTGCCTGTTAAATCCATCATACACTCATGTTCATGTGTCACCTGTTATTGTCTATTTTATGGGACTAAAGTGGCATGAATACTAGGGAAGTGACACTAAATTTTTGTTTTTGTTTAAGGAAGTTATCAGTTTGTTTTGGTATTTCATAACAGAAAAAACTGTACAGATATGTAGATGGATACTGCTAAGGAGCTCCTATAAGCCAGATGTAATCTGCTATAACTTACTCATAGATGCTTTTGGGCAAAAGCTTTTATACAAGGAGGCTGAATCCACATATCTGCAGCTTCTTGAGACTCGATGCATTCCCACTGAAGATACCTATGCCCTTCTTATAAAGGCTTATTGCTTGTCTGGGTTGCTAGAAAAGGCAGAAGCAGTCTTTGCAGAAACGAGAAATTATGGTCTTCCTTCAAGTATGTTCCTGAATTACCTTGTTCATCCACACATGTTGTGACTTTGAGGACTAGTACAATGTAGGTAACCTTAGTATAAAACTGAAGACACTGCCAAATTACTCTAGTACTAGTTTGTATTCAAAAAAATGTCATTTCGTTGCTCTTTCCACGGATTCCTCAAGGGTCATCTTAGTTAGACATGATGTTAGGGGAAGTGAAAAACACATTTTATGTAACTTGTTTTCACCAACTTTGGTTTTCTTCGGCATTTATTGAGGTTATTCCAAACTTTACCCAATAATTTTTGTATGGAAAACTTTTATGTGCATCCATGTTTTATTACTGGAAATTTGATCCTTTAAAATAGCTAACCACATGAGAATAAATAATCCAGGTGCAGTTGTATACAATGCTTATATAAATGGGTTAATGAAAGGAGGAAATTCTCACAAAGTAGAAGAGATTTTCCAGAGAATGAAGAGGGATGCGTGCAAGCCAACCACTGAAACTTATACCATGTTGATAAATCTATATGGAAAGGTGAGCTTATGAAGATTCTATATTTTCTGTCTGTAATTTTACTTTTGACATTTTCTGTAAGATCTGGTTTGATGGGTTTCAAAATTAGGCAACAAAGTTTGTGACTGTCCTCGACTAAACCAAATCTGTGTAACTGTTGATGACCTTCACAGCTACAAAGATGACACATTTTCAAGTCATTTATGATATATAGACTTTTATGCATACATTTTAGTGTTTTCTTTACAGTGCAGTCATAACATAAAGTTTTAAAATTTAAAAATTATGCAGGCTGGTAAATCCTTTATGGCCTTAAAAATGTTCCATGAAATGACGAACCAAAAGTGCAAACCTAACATTTGCACATACACTGCTCTGGTGAATGCATTTGCGAGAGAAGGACTGTGCGAGAAAGCAGAAGAAGTGTTTGAGCAAATGCAAGAAGCAGGGCTTGAACCTGATGTATATACTTATAATGCCCTCATGGAAGCTTACAGGTTGTTACGTAAGAGGCATGAATGCCTCTTTGATTGTGATTTATTATCCCTTTAATCTGTCTTTCTTTATTCACTTCTCTTAGATAACCGTGAATCCATGATATTTAAGATGTTCTGCAGAAGAAACTTAATAAATGCAGTGAACTTACATGACAAATAGGCTTTATCAGGTTATTTTGGATAACTGATAAAAACTGAGGTTGAGTTAGAAGGTTTACTACTGTAAATTTTTATAAAAGTTGTCTCTGTCGAATGTGTCAATTCCATATTTTTAGTGTTCTCTGGTATTAATTGCAATGGTTTCATATCTAGGAAAAATATCAAGAATTTTCTTCTTCCAACAGTCGTGCAGGTTATCCTTATGGAGCTGCAGAAATTTTTTCACTGATGCAGCACATGGGATGTGAACCAGATAGAGCCTCGTATAATATATTGGTAGATGCATATGGTAGAGCGGGTTTTCAAGATGGTAATTACCTTCTCTTGGAAGTTATCATTATGTTTTGTTAATTCAAATGAAATAGCCTATCAGAAAATCTCATGAATTGATCCCAAAAGTTTGCATTACCTATCTGTAAATAACGTTATTTCAGATATCCCCACCCCACAAAAAAAGGTGAAAACTTTCTTGCAAATTCGGTAAAATTTATTCATTCTGGACTATCTACTTCAGAATCTTGATCTGGGTTTGTACATACGAGAGATACACATACACTGCAACCAGTATGCTGAAATTTTTTGTCACGTATAGTCTTCAGATCTGTTTATCCACTTTACTGGTCTGATACATTGTTTTTTCTCTGCACTTCCTTATGAATGAAACTCAGATGCTGAAGCTGTTTTTGAAGATATGAAAAGAGTGGGAATAACACCAACAATGAAATCTCATATGGTTCTTCTTTCTGCCTACTCTAAAATGGGCAGTGTGAACAAGTGTGAGGAGATTCTCAACCAAATGTCTAAATCTGGTCTGAAACTAGACACCTATGTTCTGAACAGCATGCTAAACCTGTACGGACGTTTAGGCCAATTTGCAAAAATGGAAGAAGTTCTGACAGTAATGGAAAAAGGATCATATGTAGCTGATATCAGTACCTACAATATCTTGATAAATAGGTATGGACAAGCAGGGTTTATTGAGAGAATGGAAGAGTTTTTTCAGTTGCTACCTGGCAAAGGTTTAAAACCTGATGTGGTAACTTGGACTTCACGTATTGGAGCCTACTCCAAGAAAAAGCTTTACTTGAGATGCTTAGAAATATTTGAAGAAATGATTGATTCTGGTTGTTACCCAGATGGAGGAACGGCTAAGGTTCTTCTTGCAGCATGTTCCAACCAAGATCAGACAGAGCAGGTTACTACTGTGATTAGAACAATGCACAAAGATATGAACACTGAATTGCCAGTTTAACTTGTTTGATCTTTCAGCTGCTACTGTAAACAAGGTGTTACACATACGATTTTTTTTAATAAAATGTTCAAAAGTACATTACTTTAATAAGATGAAAAATGATTACATGAAGTAGCATAATGCTATTTTTTTTTATCCTGCAATAACTAAAATTTAGCCTCTGATAATTGGTTAAACTTTTAGAAAAATTTACTTTTCTGTCATAAAATTGATTCATCTTGAATGAGAATTTGCTTTTATGAGTTATTTTTTTTTTTGGGTACAAATAAAGTCATATATAAGAAAAAATAAGAGATTGACATGGATTTATATACACATAAGATACTTTCATTACTTTCATTGATAAAAGATCTTTTGGAGTGATACTAAAAATATATCCGTAAAAAATTATGAGTGTGTATCGTGAAATTAAAGTTAATTCTAAAGTTAAAATGAATATAAGAACTATTTATATGAAGGGAATGTACAATATATTTTTATATCAATTAAATGTAACTATTAAGATTTTATTTTTTATGATTTATTACATACATGCAATTCTATTTTTTAAGTATTCGTTACAATCTATAATACCCTCTATCTATTAAAGTGATCATGTGTATCAGATGTGTGAAAATAAAATTATACAATTTAAATTTCTAGTTTTTATTTATAATTTTTAATTAAAACTTTGTTTTTTTGTCTATAATCTTTAACTAATGATTATAAATAAATTGTTGAATCTTAAAAAAGTATTATACGGAGTTGCAAAATAATAAAACAAACATAACAAAATAATGTGATCATAATATATATTATGACATGTGTATATTTCATGAATAAAATTTTAGTTTTACACCCAATAACATAAAGAAAAAATGGCACTGACAATTATATTATTGATAGAATTCAATAAATTTATGTAAATTATATTATTTATTTTGTTTTACTTAATAATTAGTTAGGATGAAATCCTTCAATTGTACTTTGATTTTTACGCTATTTGCTTCTAATGCTTAAATTTCAAACTTTGTTTTCTCTGGTATCAACTTTATAATTTATTTTTCTCCAGATCTCAGCTATAATAACGATTCTTGTAATAAGATTTATCCCATGACAACTACATTGTCTTCATTTTTATTTTCAAAGTCTAAATTTATTCTAATTTTCGTTCTTTGAGATTTTTTTTTTATCTAATCATAGTTCTCAATAGCTAGGTAACAAGTATATGTATTTTTCAACATTTATTCATCATCATCATTTTAAATACTGTTTAAATAATTGTTTGAAATGAAAGTTCTATCAAATTAAATATAATATTATAAAATATTTAATATTAATACCAATGTAAAATATAAGAAAAGAAAAAAATTATAATTACGTAAATTTATTTCCGAATATCAAATATCATGATAAAAATTAAATAATCATAAAAATAAAAATAATAAAATGTATTTAATTTACACTGTATCATTTTAGTTAAACCACATAACCATATACATAATCGATATTATAATAAGATAGAAAATACTCAAAGAGTATGAGTAAATGTTGTAAATTTTGAAAAGTAATAATTGAAAGAGAATAAAAACAATTCTACAATAAAAGAAAAAAATAACTACTTTTAAGAAACTATAAATATTTTAATAATTTAAAATAGGAACTAATACTAAAATAAAAAATATAACAACATATATATATATATATATATATATATATATATAATTTTATATTATTTATATTTATATCAATTTTTAAAAAATATGAATGTAAAAAAAAATCATTAAAATTGGAATAAAATCAAAAAATTAAGAATTTATTTTTCACCAGTACTTTTAAAATGCATAACTTATTTTATCATCGAGACTCTTAAAATGTGTTATATAAATAAACGCACTATCATAACCAAAATTAAAAATGTAGTGCTTATTCTTAATCGACCTATAATAAAAAAAATCCATTCATGTATTTCGCTTAAATATTAATTTAAAAAATACTGGTAGATTATTTACAGATATTGGTGAGTATTTAAAAATAATAATTTATAGATTTAAATAAAATAATACAAAAATATAAAATAAAATTTAAATATAAATTAAAATTTAATTTTAATTAAGTTTAACTTAATAAAATTAAATTTTAATTTAAATTAAAATCAACATAATAAAATATAAATTAATTTTTTATTTTATTTTTTATTAATACTAATATTGCAAAAAGATTCATACATATTAAATTATTCGTTATCTAATAATTAAAAATGTCCATTTAAAATATACATTCCGCAAGTAGTGCAAACATAAATACTTTTTATATTCCTTACCAAAACCATATATTTTCTATTATCGTATGTGCCAAATAAATTAAGCAGTGGTGTATGATTTCATGTGCATAGCCTATACAGTAACATGTGTTTTTTTAGTTGAAAACACACAACACGTTTGTGTATTTGTCGGTATTATTATAGAATTACACGATTTTAGAAAAATATTCATTATTCAGAAGTATCATTTCATATAATTTATCATTTGTCAACAAAATAACTGGGGGTGTTTTGGTGAACAATCAATTACTCTCAGGGCTAAGTAGAAAAATAGCTTTTATAAAAATATTAAAAAAATTAAAACAATGCTTTTATGATTAAAGAATAAGAAAGCATGTGAAACATTCCTTTAACAATGAGAGGACCATCTTTCTCAACAATGTGCTAAGGGTATCAACTATTTAAAAAAAAAAAACAAAATATTAAATTACCAAAGGTCAACCTATATTTTTTACCATTTTTTAACAAATATTACTTACCATTAACCATAATAAATAAATCGAAACAAACACAACCTTAAACATATGATATAAAAATTTACAAAATATAATTTATCATACTCAATAATCTAGTTAAAATAAATATCGTTTTGCCAAAACATCATTAAAATTGTGACGGAAGAAACCATAAAACGAAAAATACATTTGATATTTGATTTTTTTTAATATAATAAAAAAATTATATAGGAGATTAATCTTTTTTATTTTGAATATCATATTTTATTTATAATAAAAGAAATATATGAATTAAACTAAAAATACAAACAATAATAATAAACTAACTAAAAATAAAAAATAAAAATAATATATCTAACCGATCTGAATAATATCATTAAAAAAATTTAAGATTTGAATATTTATATTTATTGTGAAATTTTCTTTAAGTCTACCATTAAAAATGATAAACCATCATCTTACATTTTGATTAAAGACACATATTTCTACTATTTTTAATAGTCGTGTAAATCGTGCTTAACATCTCACTTAAATTTGATATTAAAATAATAAATTTCATTTTTTAAATTTATTATATAAACTCTTAATATTTTTTTTTTTTTGGAATCGATTATATTTCTATAGTCTATATTTTTTCTATAATAAATATTAATTAATTAAAATATAAAATAATTCAAATAAATAAAAATAAAATGAAAAATATTATTTTTAATTAGATGGTAGAAGGGTGTAGAAAATTAAGGGAGGTGCATGTAAAAATTTCCATAATTTAATAGTTAAATTTTAAGATTTTATGCAGACGTGATTTGGTAGTTATCCTATTTAAAAATATGGAAGCACGCATGTGTTTGTTGCTCGTGGTACACGAGGATTCTGCAAAACAAAATACAAAGGAAGGTGTTACGCGTGGTACAAACTTTCCTTAAAATAAAAAATTATTAACCTTCCTTAAAAACTATTGTATTGTTAGAAACAAACAACACATTTTGTATTCAAATTTTCTCTTTGACAAGTTAAGGGAAAATTAATAATAAAAAATATATTCGAAAATAAATAAATATAGATAAGAGTTTCTTTTAATAACATAAAGGACATGTATAAGTTTCATCAATAATTACTTTTAGATGAAAAATGTCATTAATCATTCATAATAATTTGACACAAGTCCACTTCATCATTTTTGTTAATATCGTAATTTGCTTTTTTTTATTTATTTTAATCCTTAAATTTATTTTTAATCATATTTATTTTTGTTAAAAAGTTTAATGTGTCTCATTTTTTAAATTAATGTTAATAGAGCTTTTAAGTTTATTATAAAAAATTTAAGTCCTGTTATCTTAATTTTTCTCAATTTTAATATATAATATAAAAGATCATAATTTTTTTAAATATAAAATAAAAACTCAATTATTTGAAAAAAATAGAAATTCAATTAAAAAAATATAAAAATCAACATACATTAAGCTTCTAAAGATAAAATTAAACTACTAATTAAACTTAAATAAAGTTATGAAACTTTAATATGTATTTCACTGAAGACTTTATATATTTTTCACACAGATAATTAATTCTATTTGAAAACGATAGGGATTAGTGTAGGTAAATATTTATTTGAAATTATAAATAGTATTAATTTTTTGCACTAAAATACTTTTATTAATATCACACTTAATTAATAGCAACGACAGATCATAAAATTTATTAATGTCTACAAACAAATTACTAGAATATACAAAAATTGCTTTAAAAAATAGATGACAAATCCCCCCGTGACTTCTACACAGTCATTATGAGGAAAGACACTACTACTTACTGATTAATTATAATTAATTACAATTAATGATGGCTGTGTGAGAAGTTAGAAGTGTAATTACTAAATACAGATGAAGTTGTTGAGGGAAGGGAAGAAACATACATTTATTTATGAGTGAGAATGAAAATGAGATTCCAAGACTAAAACCAATGCAGAGTTAATTAATAATTCATAATAATTCATGCATTGGCTTTGGTTTGATTTTCATTTTCATGCTATATAAAACCTTATTCTGCTTCCAATTACGCTCTCATTTCAATTCCAATTCCGCATTCACAATCTCATCTCTCTCTCTTTTTTTGCTTCTAAACCCAAGCCTTTCTTACCTTTCTTGTGTAATATCATATCTACGGCTGTTCATTGATCGATTGTAATGGCGAGTGAGTCGCAAAATTGGGTGGTGATGGTGACGGCGCAGACGCCAACTAACATTGCTGTTATCAAGTATTGGGGGAAAAGAGACGAAACCCTGATCTTACCGGTTAATGACAGTATCAGTGTCACTCTCGATCCCGCTCACCTCTGCACTACCACCACTGTTGCTGTTAGTCCCACTTTCCACCAGGATCGCATGTGGCTCAATGGCAAGGTAAATTTTATTTTCCTGTCTCATTTATGTTTCTTTTTTTTTCTTCTCCTGCTTGTGTTTTGTGGGTTGTAGGGAATTAAAATCAACGTTTTTGTGTTGAGAATTGGGTTTTTGTTAGAAAAAGAAGCGGAGTTATTATGTCATTATGTCTTCGTGAAGAAGTAGTGCAGGCTTTTTTACACTTCAAAAGCATTTAGAGTGAATCTTTGATAGGTTAGGAGGAAAAAAAGGAACAAATCAACGAGATCAAATGAATAAAACTTGTTCTTTAGTTTTTTTTTTTTTTTTGCATGATCCGATTTTAAGTTAGGGAGATTGTTGATTTATTTATTTATTCTTAAATCGTTAATTTTCAAAAATGGCGGAGGCAGGGTTTGTGTTGAGAAGGCCCCAAAGAAAAATGCCTCGAGTTTTCTTTCTCTCGGGTTGGGACAGTTTTTTTTTATTTTTTATTTTTTTATTTTTTTATATGTGGAACTTAAAGGGAGTTAGAAATTTTGGGGGTGATCATGGCGTCCTCATATCACCCCTGGCTCGGCTACTGCAGATAAGTGGTTGTTGAAAAGTTTGCTCGACAGTCTTAATCACTGTGCAATTAGATCACGCTCTTTACATCTCTTTTATTTTGTGGGATTCCCTTCTGCCAACTGTTTATTTGTAGTATGTTTCTCTATAATGTTTAGTTTTCGGAAAGATTGACGAGTAAAAAATGGAAAGGGATAAAAAAGGAGCCTTCTAGCATGACTAGAAGATGATGAATAGAGATTTGTTATTATACTTGTTTCTGTTTTTGATTCTTGGAATGTGGTTGTGCTGGTTAGTGTAGGAGATTTCTCTTTCTGGGGGCAGGTTCCAGAATTGTTTAAGGGAGATTCGCACTCGGGCTTGTGATGTAGAGGATGAGAAAAGAGGTATTAAGATAAAAAAGGAGGATTGGAGCAAATTGCACGTCCACATTGCTTCATACAACAATTTCCCTACTGCGGCAGGGCTGGCTTCATCAGCTGCGGGTTTTGCCTGCCTTGGTAATACAAAGTTAATCTTGATTTTTTGTTTGTGCTTTCTTTCATTCACCAGTTGTGACAATTGAGTGGATTGCTTTGTAGATATTGCCAAGATTTGGGCATTCTTCCATTTAGTTCTAACAACTTATTTTGCCTTCTATATTTCAAAATGATCATCTTTCCATACTTTGAGCTTAATGCGGGATG
This sequence comes from Vigna radiata var. radiata, assembly GCF_000741045.1. Lineage (NCBI taxonomy): Eukaryota > Viridiplantae > Streptophyta > Magnoliopsida > Fabales > Fabaceae > Vigna > Vigna radiata. The sequence goes on along the minus strand of NC_028358.1, from coordinate 44,039,696 downwards.
CTTGAGTCATTCTATCAAATCTGATTGTGATTAGTTGGTTGTTTTAGCTGGTTTAAGATTTGTTATTCCAGAGTAAATATGGCAAGAATGGTGATAAAGAAACTCACTAGGAAGACAAATTGTAGCTGGTACTGATATGATAAAATTTCTCGTGGATACTGCACTTTGGTAACAATTAGCTTGAAGTATGTTTTAATATTTATTCAATATTCTGTCATGGAGAATGGTTTTCCTGTTCAAACATGCTTATTTCATAAAGCATGTTTTATTCCTTAGAATTGAACTCATAGGAGCAGCATCATTTTTTATTCAATAATATTTTGAACATTGCATCTCTCCCTTTATATTCTTTAGATTTATGTGTAGATATGCAAATTTCAGTTTTGTTGTGTCTACCACACAAACTTCATCAAATTTCCATGCTTTCTTATTTGAAACAGCAAGGCTCTCGGTGCTTGTTAATTTTATATTAGGCATAATATTAGTTACCACCTGTTATAACGATTTTGTTTTCTATTTGCAGCTTATGCCCTCGGGAAGCTAATGAATGTCAAAGAGGATGAAAGCCAGCTATCTGCTATTGCAAGGTCTTTCTTTTGTTAATGGGTTTAAAACTTGCAAGCTGTTATGGGATTGTTTGGACAGTTTGGATCTTAGTAACATGTTGCACCTGTGAAAATTGTCATTGTGTGCAGGCAAGGATCAGGTAGTGCTTGTCGCAGCTTATTTGGGGGATTTGTGAAGTGGGTAATGGGAAAAGTAAGTTTATTTGTTTTCTAATTTATATTTTGATACAATACCATGCTATCTGAGAATCCATTCTAATTTTTGCTTTTCAACATTTATAGGAGGATAATGGAAGTGATAGTCTCGCAGTTCAACTTGCTGATGAAAAGCACTGGGATGATCTTGTTATTGTAATTGCTGTGGTATGACACTTTCAGTCTCTTTTATTGAGTGAACGGGTTTGCTGTTGAGTTCTGACTTAATATTTCATTAAAATGGTTTGTTGTGGTCATTTCTCAATGTAAAGCCCATAGGTTTCCAGTTTCTCATTTCTTTCAAGCTTTGTCAGTCAGTTCATTTTTTTTTTTTATTATTGTGCTAAACGTGACTTCGCTTTGGTGTCAACTTTTTCCACTAAAAGTGCTGGTTCTTATTCATTTGATGTTATTATCTATCCCATAGAAACAGTGGTATTATGGTATCTCAGTTCGCTAACCTGATAATAATCATTTTATCAGTTGGATATGTGCTTTCTTCAGATCATAGAACTCCATATGCTTGAAATTTGTTATTTGTTTTTACCCCACTCAGTGAACACTAAACTTTGTTTGTCCATATCATGTATGATTAATTTTTTGCAACATCACTGCATGTAAGTTAAGTGTTTGCATTTTTTTTATGGCTGCTTTCCCTTTTTAATATTTCCTGATTGAGTTTTTAATTATTCTATGAAGCAAAATAGTTTAAAATGCTTCATTATTGTTTGATATCATATCTTTTTTTTCTTTAGCAAAAGTTTTTTGTGTTATTGAAGTATCCTACATATATATCTTTTATTGAATCATAAGTATAATAAATTTAGATCTTGATTTTTATTTTTTAATATGTCGATTCCATGTTATTCTTTTTGTAGATGACACTATTCTATTTCATCCTGGTACTATGTGACTGCTACACTGTATCATATCATATCCCATACTTTACTCAATACTGTCATTTTGTTATCTATTTCTAGGTTAGTTCTCGGCAGAAGGAAACAAGTAGCACCTCTGGAATGCGTGAGAGTGTTGAAACAAGTTTACTTTTACAACACAGAGCAAAGGTACTTCATCCCTTTGTACAAGTTTTGTACCACTAACCATGTGGATGGTTATTTTCTTGCTCTTGTTTTTATTACAATAAAGACCTTCCTATAAGGTCTTTTTGGCTTATTTCAATAAGCTTTGATAGCCACACTTCGGAATAAGCTCTGGTTGAGTAAGTGCTTTATTGAATTATTTACCCAAATACACTTATATGACACCAAAGAAAGGAATTCATTGTTTTTTTTCTTAGCACCTGGATATTATGGGATTTTAATTACTAAAATCGGGGAGAAAATTGTTATTCTGGTGCATTTTGTCCTCCCTAAGAAACTTACCTCAAGCTACGTACCATTTTTAAGTATAGAATTTATTTTCCACTGTTATGCTGTCAATTTCAATGTTTGAACGCAAATACTTGTTATTAATTATTGCTTTTGAAGTTTGCGGGCTGTTCATTGCCCTTTCTAATACAAATAAGTAAAAACCTATCTCAGTGAGTTAGTTTGAACAATTTTTTTTATCTCGTTTTCTCATTTGGATGCAATAGGAAATTGTGCCAAAGAGGATACTGCAAATGGAAGAAGCCATTAAAAATCGTGATTTTGCATCTTTCTCACGATTGGCCTGTGCTGATAGCAACCAGTTTCATGCAGTCTGCCTGGATACATCCCCCCCTATATTTTACATGAATGATACGTCCCACAGGTAGTTACTATACTTGCAAGATGTGGTTATTAATATAATGTCTATGTCATTAAGTTACAGTATGACATGGTTCTTTCCTAATTCATTATTGATGGTGCATTTTTTCATCAGAATAATCAGCATCGCTGAAAAGTGGAACCGTTCAGAAGAAGCTCCCCAGGTTTGAGTTACTTTATTGGTCACATTATTGTCATATGTAGCACAGTTTATTCCAATGATCAAAATTTGTGAAGTTGATCTCAAATTAAAATAAATATTATTTGGAGTTTTATGATAATTTTTTTTTTATAATTATCTTAAAGTTTAAACTTAGGGATAGATCTTTTTGCATTCTGTAAGTTGTCTGTATCCTATTGATAATCATATATACTTCGAAAAGGATATATCCCCAAGTTTCGTTAGTGGTTGAATAATATGAGAACTATTATTGTTGTTATTCTTATTGTTATTATTATTCGTATTAGTATTACTTTTAAGAGAGCCTAGCAGAATATAAGTAATAACCAAACTTGTTTTCTTTATATAAAAGAACTATTTGGGATGACAGAAAAATAGAACTAGATAATGTAGTTTATGCGAGTGCAAAACAGAGAAGGGAACTAAGTGCCGAATGGATACAAAAGTTCAGGCTATCCAGTCTCTGAGAGATAAAAACTTCCTTGAATGACTTCCTTTCATGCTTTTTATCTTTTACTTGCAAGGAAACAAATGGAAAGAGAAGTGCTTCCTGTCTCCAATTTTGTGTACAGTGGTCTATATATTTCTGTTTTGATATTTATGTAGTTTTGACTTGCAGGTAGCTTATACATTTGATGCGGGGCCAAATGCTGTTCTGATTGCACGTGACAGGAAAGCTGCTACCCTTTTGGTTCAGAGGCTGCTTTATTACTTCCCTCCGAATTCAGATGACCTCGACAGGTGCTTTTTAAGCTTTTCAAGTTGCATGCATACTATTCTTAGAATTTTGTCAATCTCTTGAGTTTCTTACTTACCTGGAAAACACTCTCCCTTCAGTTACATTATTGGAGACAAGTCAATTGCAAAAGATGCTGGAATAAACGGAATAAAGGATGTGGAAGCTTTGCCACCTCCTCCAGAAATTAAAGATAACATTCCATCACAAAAATACAAGGGGGATATCAGTTACTTCATATGTACCAGACCTGGAAGGGGACCTGTTTTGCTTTCTGATAGCAGTCAAGCACTTCTTAACGATGAAACTGGACTTCCCAAGTAAGTTTATGGGACTGGTTGATCTAGTCTTCGTTGGGCTTCACTAGCAGCAGGCTTTGAGCCCTAAATATTGTGACTGGAGGACCCTTTCAAGGAAGTCCTGCACCCCTGGCATAATGATTTACTCATTACAAGTTCGCAGTTTTATTATTTGGGTATCCGTAGTTCTTGTTTCAGATACAGTTTAGGCTATTTTGATGGAGAAAATAAGTCTCTATCGTTTCTGTATTGAGAAAGCACCTTCATTTCACGTGAGCTTGTAAGTTAAACTTAGTTTTTTTCTGCGATCAATTTCCCTATTTTGCTATATTTATTCCATTGTACCTCTGCTTAAGAAGTTTCTTCTTCACCATGTGGACCCCTCACTCGTAATATTTTGTTCAAGCCTACACACAAGTAACCCAGCAGCCAAATAGAACCTGTATTATGCAAGTACAGGCATTGCACCATTGTTACTTGATTTCAATGCTGATAAATCTTGCTGCTTAGTGCACATTTCTTCATAACAGAAAACGTGTCCAATCTGTTACGCCATGAAGACGACACTTCCGTCAATTGCTTCACGTCAACGTTCTCTACGATGTCTATGGTATATGATTTATGACAAAGGTACACACATTGGACTGAATTATTACAGAACTAAATTAAACTTTAATTTAAATGAATTAAATTGACTTGCATATTTTAATAACTTAAATTGAATTATACTATTATGATCTGTTTAAATTATATAAATTGTTTGATTTATTATCAATTGGATCCTATCTTGAATATCATTTTTCATTATTAAAAATTATGTTTCAGTTTAATTTATACAGTCTTATTTAAGAGAAAAAAAACAACTATTACAAACTAAATCGATATAAAAACTCAATGCATTTTTTTTTAAAAAAATCAGTTTTTGTTTACAAACAATTCAGTTTAATATGAATTCAAATCAAATACTTTTTAAAAAGCCTAATTCAAATAATTGAGAGATATCAAAACAACGTATAAAATGGCAACCGTGAACTGTGTAACCTGGCTTTGTATGGTTGAACGACCAATCCACATTGATTTGATAAGGTTCCGAGTCGAAGTGTGGTTCTATATGGGTAAAGTGTTTCCAATAGGGTCTTGGAAGTTAGCCAATATTTATTGTATTGTATGGTCATTGGGTTAGTTTAAGATGATTCACACAGTCAGGATTATCTATTAAACTAGTTAGATAATCATTCTTAAACAACAATTAAAATTAATGATGATTAATTAAAGACAAAACATGATCATTATCAATATAAGTGATTAAACTAGTACTAATATGAAACTAATTCTGAAATATATAATATCATTGATTGATACATTGGTTTATATATGAAGTTAACCAAAAAATATACTAATTTAACATTATACTAGTTTAATCAAGATATGAAAGTGCAAAATATGTATGTTCTTCATTGAATTTTATAAAAATTTCCAATAATATCAATTAGTGGCAACGAGTTTAACCTTTCCCCTTAAATCGTTTACCACTACCACTTCAAATTACGAATCTATTAAGCAAAAGCAAGTGCTGAGCATATCAATCAAATACACTAATACACTATTTACACTATGTTCTAAATATGAATATAATCATTAGAGAAGTAAAAAGGTGAATAGCAATTATAGTAAAAAGAAGAAAAGTGCTACAGATATCAATTAGCACAATGTACAGCAATGTGAACAAGTGAAAGTAGCGCATGTCCATGGTCCACACCACCGGAAGTCATGCCATGACGAAACACTTTTTTTAAGACAAGGCCATTCTAAATTACAGAGCCCTCCCTCCTTTGGACCACTCACATTGTGCTTCCATGGCAAAACTGAAGCTTCTCCTGCTCTCCTTTCTCTTCTATACCATCTTCCCATGTTTCTTCCACTGCACATTATCACTGATCAATCCCCAGGACATGGAAAGTGAAGACATTAACATGGTGCAAACCCAGAGAGATTCTTCCAAAAAATGTGACTTCTCTGAAGGAAAATGGGTTTTTGATCAATCATACCCCCTCTATGATTCCAACTGTCCCTACCTCACCACTGCAGTTACTTGTCAAAAGAATGGAAGGCCAGATTCTGACTATGAGAAATGGAAGTGGAAGCCAAATGGTTGTTATATCCCAAGGTGTTTTTATATTATCTACACACAATGCCAACATGTTATCACTATTATTTTGTATGCATGCATGACAGATAGATCTTTTCTTTCTTTGCTATGATACTTATTAATGCTCAAAATTCAGTTGGGCAAAGTTGTATATAAATTTTTCTTCTTGATGACACCTGCAGGTTTGATGCACTGGGTTTTCTGGGTAAAATGAGAAGAAAGAGAATAATGCTGGTCGGTGATTCCATAATGAGAAACCAGTGGGAGTCTCTTGTTTGCTTGGTTCAAGGAGTTATTCCAACGGATCGGAAAAGGGTGACCTATAATGGTCCTTTAATGGCTTTCCATGCTATGGTAGGAGATCAACCAATCAATGGAGCTTATTCTTTCTTTTTTTTTTCGTTATGAAAGTGACTAAATCCATATTATTGTTCATTTTGCAGGATTTTGAGACATCAATTGAGTTCTTCTGGGCACCATTGTTGGTAGAACTTAAGAAAGAGTCTAACAAGAAGAGAATTCTACATTTGGATTTGATTGAAGATAATGCAAGGTATTGGAGAGGAGTTGATATTCTTGTATTTGATTCAGCTCACTGGTGGACTCACTCCGGTCAAACAAGCTCGTAAGAAAGCTTTTTCATTCTCCAATCTTTCCCTGCATAACTGAAATTTTTAACCTTTTGCCATCTTCACATGGTAATGGATTCACTCTTGATGAATATCAGGTGGGACTATTACATGGAGGGAAACAGTATCATCACAAACATGAATCCTATGGTTGCCTATCAGAAAGGACTCAGAACATGGGCAAGATGGGTGGATCTTAATTTGAATCCTAGAAAAACCAGAGTCATTTTTCGAAGCATGTCACCTAGGCACAACAGGTACAGTCTGTTTTTATTGCCTAATTGCAACAAACTCTCTGAATTTGACTATGATTATTTATTATTATTGGTGGTCATTTATTTTATTATAATTAGGAAATATATTCTAAGTCTAATTTGGAGTATTTTTAGTGGCTGTAATTTTTTCTTGATTTGTGTCTCGTAATATGTATTTATATTGATGGCTTGATGAGTAAAGTATGAGTTATTTTGCTGGAAAACTTGTCAGTATTCAAATAGATGCATGATTTGTCATCTGTGTAAATTCAAACACAAATTTTCACATCAAGGATTGAATTGCTCGCTTTAGAGGATCAGGATGCAGGATTCAAAATTTTTTCCACTACACTCAGCTACTCCGGTTTCATGTTTTCACATGTAGGCAAAATGGCTGGAAATGCTATAAGCAGAGACAGCCTTTACAATTTTTCAGCCACTTGCATGTTCCTGAACCTCTAGTAGTGCTGCAAGGAGTAATTAAGAGAATGAGATTCCCAGTGTACCTGCAAGATATTACAACGATGACTGCTCTCAGAAGAGATGGCCATCCTTCAGTGTATAGCAAGGCAATGAATGAAGAGAGGCAGAAAGCAGGCACAGGTCTTTCCTCTGATTGCAGCCATTGGTGCCTCCCTGGGGTGCCAGACATTTGGAATGAGATGCTCAGTGTGTTGCTCTAACTATGATATCAATGAAATCGCTATGGAAAATGCAAGAAGTCTTAAACAACTCATCTTCATAAGGGTTTATTTTTATAATGTATCTAGTGAGCCTCCAAGAACATGGTTGTATGTTTTTCATTATCAATGTTATCTGATGGATGACATTATGCTTGGTTTTCTATTTCTGATTTCCACAGGACAGCCAAATTACCCTTTGGTTCGTAATTTTAAGTGGAGATTACTAAAGTGGGGAAAATGCATATATATGTTAATGCAAAACCAATTCATCTTCTTGCTAGATAAACAGTCTTAAAAATTACAAAACTTTATCTTCCTCTATTCTAATTATGCAGAGCTTTCTTTCATCTGTTAATTGCCATCCAATTTTGCATAAATGCTGACCTGATGCTCTACAGCATCCTACTTCATCTGGAGATATGGGTTAAACAGAGTGGGAGAAAAGATTAGAATAGATCCAACATACAACAAATGGACTTTATGTCTAATGAGACTAGATATTAATGGATGATCCGATAGCAAATAGAACAACAGATCCAACAAACAACAAATTTTACTAAACTCTAATATCATGTTAAAAAGTAGATTTTAAGTCTAATTCAATTTTACAAAACTAGTTTGTAAGGTGAGATTTGCATTTTCTTATATATTATGAATTTATCTTATCTCTAATCAAGATGAGACTTTTAACAGTTTCTTCTCAAGGTGCTTGACACCTATATTCATGCTTATCTGGTTCCCCAATAAAAAAAGGTATAACAGCTAAATGCAAATTGGAGAAAGCAAATTATAATGCTTGTAAAAAAGGTTGAACAACCAAAAGGAGGAAGGAGAATAATTAAGAAATGAGCTTTTGAAGCAGTTACAGCCCCTTTGAAATTATACTGCTGGTTAAAAAACCCTGCCATAAGCAAAACGTAGAAGAATGGAAAAGCAAAGAAGTAAAGACACAAATAAGAAACATGTACTGAAATGTGTATAATTGAACCAAATGTCAATGATTGTGTTGACTTTAAAATATGTCCTTAAAGCAAAAAGCAAGAAGTTGGAAATAAAGTACCTATCAGTTCAAACAACTCTTAATCTCCATAATTAACTGAAGGGAAGTGACTTTTCAAAATGGAAGCACTTTTACACTTAATCACGGTAGCTCTAAAATCATCCCTTGAAGTAAAAAGGGCTGAATTATTAAAACAATTAACTATTAATCAATCCAATGACTTTCTGCCGATGAGATACTAACGGAAATAACAACTATCAGCCACATTCTGCAACAGGTATGTATAACTGTAATATTAAATTTTCCACTTTGCGTGTGAATCTTAAATCCTCACTGAAATATTTAAGGTTCAATATTTCTATGTCAACCCTATCATTCATAAACAAAAAAGCACATTTTAACTAAAATATTCTTACAAAACCGAAATTACACCGTAAAGACTCCACAATAAGCATCTCTCTGCACTCTTCAGTCTTTATTCTGAGATGCTTCTAGGTACTCTGATATGTGTCCATGGAAACTTTATGCCAGAATAGGTGAATCTTCCACTGTTGCTGTTGATGAGTTCTTGCAAGTTAAGTTGTTGTCTGTTGATTAGACTATGCAAAAGTCCATGACTGGATCAGGATCAGAAGCCAGAACACCAATGATAAAAAGCAAACTAACTGATAGAACTGCTATTTTGTGGATCATTGTTTTGGAAGGGAATGTGACTATCTTTTGCATTGTCAACATTTGGAAGGTGATATTGAAAATAAAGGAACTGGTTGGTTGTTTTGGCTGAAGTAATGTAGAGTTATTGAGTTGGGGTGATCCAAGTGGGTTGTAGAGTCAGAATAGAAGACTTTTCTTCTCCATTTTGTCTCATCAATTATTGAGCATCAGTTCAATTTATAGGGGATCATGATTTCTTGGGCAACTTTAGTAACTTTTAAGAAATGTATTTTTATAACCTTTTTAATAGATTTTTACGTGATAAAATCTAAAATATTTGCTAATATTTTAACAAAACTAAGTTCAAATTTTAATTAAAAAAACCAAGTCAAATTCAATTAAAACTGAGTAAACTCTTGAATATATACAACTTAAATTAAAAAAAATTATGGATAACAATTTATCTTTTAAAACTATCGTAGAAAGAAAAGAAACTGATTTCGCTTAACTGGACCAAACTGCTCCCTCTCAAATCATGAGCGCTTTTGAGAAAAAAAAAAAAAAGTTGCAAGTATAACAGCTTCACAAAACGCCAAAAACTTCGTAATTAGAATACATTGATATTGTCCTCAGAAGTTACCGCTGAATTTGACCTTGGACTACACTTAAATTACTAATAAAGAAGGTAATTATTGGTTATTAAAGTTATACTTTCTCAGTTTATTAAGAAAGAAATATCAGAGAACAAAAACAACTTTCATTAGCAACCTATCACAATCAGGTATAAAAGTTCAAAACATAGAAGAAATCTTCTCTGTTACCAAAACACTATTTGTCCACTTCTTTCGACGACCAGAGATTAGATTAAAAGTGAACCAAATCCACTTGTTTCGATGACTGTTAAGCACAAATACTGAGAACTTTCTTTTAGACATAATTTTATCAAATAAAATGGCAACAAGAGTAACCTATCAAAAACATCCAAGTCCACCAATAATCAAATGCATAAGAGAAAACACCCTCCTTTATGTAAATCAACTGCTATACTTTTGTATGATGTTTTCCAAATTTGTGTTCTTCTTTACTCTCAATTCAACTTACGTATATTGCCAGTAAGTTACTGAAGAATTTAAATTATGAAAATACTGGTTCAAAGAATGCATAAAGCTTCCTAACTTCAAAACAACTGAATTTTCTCTCCACACCTAACCATTTTCCTCCTCAGCAATTCACATGCCAAAACCTCGTTTGCCGTTGTATATAATCACAGAACCAAAGACAACTATGAGTCACCGGCATTCTTGGTCTTTTCTCGTACCATTGTCTTGACAAACAGCTCCCCAGCCCTGTACGAAGATCGCACCTGCAAAACATCAAGGACTTTCACTAAGGATTCGATGAAGATGATAAGAAAATTGTATCACTTATCAACTGAAGTGGAGCTATAGAGGAGGCGTATTAAAAGCACAAAACGGTTATTACAGACACATATGTTCATTGAGTCATACATACCACAAGAAGGGTTGAATAAAATTCTAATTTATTTGGTAAGAGCTTACCAATGGACCACTTGCTACATAACGAAAACCAATAGATTCCCCATATTCTTTCCAGAAGGCAAACTTCTCAGGGGTAACGTACTCTTTGACAGTCAAATGCAAGGGAGTTGGCTGCAACAATAAAATCTTTTGAATTAGCTATAAGCCACGAGAAGTTAGCAATCAATAAGAAAGAAGACCTGAAAGGTGTATTGTGAATGTCAGCTCTACCAACCATACAATAACCCCAAGCAGATTCAATAAAATATGTCATTGCAACTTAGAATTATGAGATCATGTGAATGATTAACACAATCTGTAAGCAAGGATAGAAGTTTAAGATTTGATTTCCAATCTATGAGAATGATACTGTATTTAGTGTACGTCTGTTATGAGTATGTGTATTCTAGTTCCTGTGCAGGTTGTCTGTTGAGGGTGCTGAGACAGCACCCTGTTAGGTTAGTTATCCAGCCATAGTATGGTAGCTGGAAGTCAAAGTTTAGTTATTTGGCTAAGCTGTCTTGCTGTAAATATTTTAAACGCTTCAGAGTTTACAGAAGCAAATCTGGAAACCATTAAAGTATTTTCCGTTAACTAACCTGTAAATATTGACCAAATGTCATAATATCGACATCAATAGCCCTTAAAGCAGCCATTGCTTCCTTCACCTCATCATCGGTTTCTCCAAGGCCGAGCATTATAGACGTTTTTGTTATCATACCCTCCTTGCTATGTTTTGCATGCTTTAGAACTGACAGGCTTTGCTCATACCTGCAATCATATATAACATATAGGAAATACTGTACTTATTCCATACACATTTGTTATAGTAAAGGTTCTGTATTTACAGTATAACAACTATTCCTCACTAAAGAAATTATATATATTAGATTTTATTGTACTTTTATGGAGCAATGGTTTATGGTTGATATGAGGACAAATCTCTCGAAGCAAGATGCAACGTACCCTGCCCTAGGATCTCTAACAATTCTTTGGAGGCGTTTGACTGTCTCAATGTTGTGAGCAAAGACATCTAAACCTGAATGAACCAGAGTTTCTACAGCCTTCAAGTCACCCCGAAAATCAGAGGTTAAACACTCGACCATGATCTCAGGTTTGAGATTCTGCAAAAGCAAATTATACAGGCAACAATCAGTATGTATATACAATTTGTATTGTATACCCTGTGAAATGCATAACAAAACAACATTCTAGTATAACAAAGCACCTTCAAGGCTTTGACAGTCTGAGCAAAATGGCCACTTCCTCCATCGGGTATATCATCACGATCCACACTTGTTAGGACAATATAATCCACACTGCAAAAAACGGTAACTCGGAATTAAAAGAGAACAATGAGATCTAATAAAGTTTTTACATGCCCATGATCAATCAAGGCATTGAAACCTGTTGAAATTAGCTCATGATCCATCCAGAAGATCATTCATTCTGAATTGTATCAAACTATCAACTGTAGCATAACCCAAACACCCCACTCACCCCCAACTTGCTATGGCCTTGGCAGTGTTTTCCGGTTCCATAGGATCAGGAGGTGAAGGATTTCTACTGGTCTTCACAGCACAAAACCTACAGCCACGTGTGCAAGTATCCCCGAGAAGCATGATTGTCGCAGTTGCAATCCCATCTCCACCTCCATTCCAGCACTGTGCACACACACATTACAATCCAAAACTCAACAAACAACAACGAGAGCGAGTAAAAAAGAAAAGCAATGAAGAGAATTGAAGCTAACCTCTCCTATGTTGGGGCACTGTGCCTCTTCACAGACAGTGTTGAGCTTCAACTGGGAAAGGGATTCCTTAATCTCTAGGAACCTTTCACCCTGCGGAGCTTTCTGCCGCAACCACTCGGGCTTCTTCACGTTTGGGTCTCGCCCCGTGTGCGGGCCCAGCCCACCAGGCCCAACAACCTTCTTCTCTACCGACACCGACGAAGCGTCGCATCGAATTGTTCCCCAACTTGGAGGAGCTAAACGGTGGCGTTTATGAGCAGTGGGAGACGGGGTTGAGAAGGAGACGGAAGGAGTGTTGTAGAGAGATTGGCGAATCATTTTACTGTGAATGGAAATTTGAGATGAATTGCGATGATGCAGAAGTTGTAGTAGTTTTAGGCATTGGTTTCTCCGTCCACAAAATGAAATTCTGTGTGGTTTTCTTGAGACCGGTTTATAAAAATGGAAGCGGGTGAGGATGGTTTAACAAAGCAAAGAAAATTACAAAAACCCAGAACAGACATAATTCATTTTCCTTACACCCCTCACACTTTCTTTTTAGTAGATAATATTTTATGTATTCTGTAAATTAAAAGAAAAAGTGTATGCCTATTTCTGTAGTATATTTTAAATAATTAAGAAAAGTTACCAAAAGAATAGGAAAATTAAAGTTTACAGTTATAATTGAGAAATTCCTAAGAAGTATAAATGTAATTTACTTTTTTTTTATTATTTTGAAATGTTTTATATTATAATTGTTTAAATTATAAAAATCAAATGAACTAAAATTTGTAGAATATCCATCAGTCCAAAGTACTATTAGTATAAGTTCTGAATTGCTAGTTATTATAAAAGTTAATAATTATTCCATATGAGATGATAGTTTATTTTTGACATTATTAGTGCAAAGACAGTTATTCAAAATGAAACTCGGAAAAAAAAATGTTTAAAATCTGTATTATTTAGTTGAAAATGAAGAGAATAAAAAAAATATTTTCCTAGTTTGAAATTTTGCGTTATCTTTTCTCTTATTTGCTTTCCTCTCATTCATTGAATAAAGTTCGAAGCTCAGTAACAGTTAGAGAATAAATTTCACGAAAATATACTAAAGAAGATATTAAAGTATGTTTTTAATTTCTATTTCAAGAACAGATTGTAAAAAAAAACAGTTTCAAAAACGTGATATGATTTTAAAATAATGTGTTTCGGATTTTGAAAATGAACAATTAATTTTACAAATACTAATACTTCAATGTCTTATTTTTAAGCTGACATACTTTTGTTAAAAATATGAAGATATCACATTTTTTAATTTTATGTTTACTTTAAAATCTCTTAAAATCACCAAATTATTCATTTTATGCATACACAGCAACATTCATTTCATTTTCAGAAGTTAAAATAATATAAAAAAAAATAACAATATTTGACATTTTTATACAAATCATATGTCAATACCAAAACAAAAATAAGTCTACTTGTTGCCTTGGTAATTCCAAGATTCAACTTTTGAAATCACAAACAACCTGAAATATCGTGAAAGGAACCAGCCAGGCATTGCCAAACAATTTCATTGAACAAAGAATAAGTAACAACAAGAGCATTTTAGATCAACATTTCTACGCAGGCGCACTCGAAAGAAAACACTTTATGCAAAACACTTAACTTCGTCAGCGCACATCACAAAACCATGAACCTTGTAGGGAGATTTGGATAGTCAAGTTCAAATTTTAGAGCTATCACTACCAAAAAAACATGATAGTATAAAACACGATAGCGTATACTGGCAGGTATTTGAAATTGCGTACAATAAAGCTGATAGGTTCTAACATTGTAAATAACTTATAAGTCCATATGGGAAAATGCACAGAGGGATGACCAAAATTTTGTTGAAGAATGTAGTAGTTACAACCTAAAGAACTCTAGATCATATGAACAATTGACTAGATTTTTCTTTTTCTTTAACCCTTTCTTTGGGTTTCTATGTTTGTATTTTGTAGATAATAAGTATACAAAAGAATGGGCATAATTACAAGTTCCCGTCATAAGAGGCGCGAATTGTATGAGCACCTTTCCACCGATACAGCACCCTTGTTCATAAATACCAAATACTGCATGGGATTGGGAATGTATAGTATCTTGCATTCGTCTTCATAAAATCATATTCAAATCAGACAGATCATCCATTGGTATCTCTAGGCCAATAGCGTCATTACCTTGCAAATCGTCATCAATGTTCAGCAGCCAAGAATCCAGGTCTTGAGGTCCGGTAAGTTCATTACCTACACCTAGTTCTATGGAGTCTAATTCATGCAGGTTTGTGATGTCCATCCGTTCCTCAGTTCCAGTGGACACATTGTGCGGTACAGATCCAGTTTTACTTTTTCTGCTGCCATGACTGGAAATAAATTCATTAGAACCACAAGCCAATTGATGCTCAGAGTTATTATTTTCCATTAACTTGCTAAGAGGACCATTTCCAGAACTAGATATTTGAGCTGTCTTTGGTTTAGACTTTGCTTTCGTTTTCCGCTCACCCCTCGCATGACTTGCAGAAGAACGACCACCTTTTGTTACAGAAATTTTTCCAGAAGAGTCTTTGTCCCTGTCTCGTTCACTCCTCTTTCCCTTTGCACCACCAGGAGTTGATGCAGATCTTAGAGAAGGACTAGCACCAACATCATCAAGCAGTAGTTCCTTTTTCTTCCCTCTGTTTACAATTGGTCCTGTCCTAGCAAAGTCCTGGTCGGAGGGCTGGTCTAGATTTCCAGACACATCCTGCTCCTTGCGAGGGAAATAGCCTGCAAGAGAACAAGGCCCAATTTGTTAAGAAATTATCCTCCTAGTCAAATCAAGATATCAGAAAAAAAAGGAACGGATATATAAAATAAATTAAGCAAAAATCAACAGCCTAAGGAAATTGTTTCTTGACAAGCATGACGCCTCTGCTCAATTTATTCCAGTATGAGTACCATACCAAATGATTCCAAAATAATTAAAACAGGAAACCTGAAGGTGCGAATTCTTGCTGAGAATTTTGACCAAGTGATAGGTTTGCAGCAATAGCTGAACCAGTATTGTTGTCACGAGAAGGAGCAGCAACTAGGGCGTCTTTAAAAACAGGGTCCAGAAAACAACTTCTCCCTGTTTCCTCAAATTTGTGGCATCTGGCAAGAGTCCTCTTCATAAAAGCCAGAGCAACTGGCCTTGAGACCTTAGAAAGTCCGTATCTCGCAGCACTAGTTCCTCGGGTTGCCTGCAAAAAATATCAAGGGTTATCAAGGGTCATTTCACGGAGCAAATGTTATGCTACCTTAACTCTTTCCCGACAAAAGCATTGTTACAGCACAACTCTTAAAAGAATAATCTGAAGGGAACATGCTACATGCTTAGTAAACATGAGGCGAGAGGAGACAGTAACCTCCGTAATTAAAAAAAAAAAAAAAAAGTACACTGCATTTCAATTACAAATAACATATTGGAAATAATCTGTTAAATAGCTCAATTTAATTACCAGATGCAACTTGTAACAACATCCACATTCAATTCATTGAACAAAGAAACAGCCAAAAAGCACAAGAAAAAAACTTATTTACCAGTTTTTTCTTAAAAGCCAGCTCCACAAGTTTGTCCATGGCAACTTGCTCAAGGGCTCTGCAAAGTATACGACATATATTAGTTATTGGTGAGGATGCCTAAAGATACACAACTAACAATTTATCCACATAGAAAGGATAAACACATGAAACAATTTATCAATATCAAAAGCATAATCAAGTAATGAAAGAAACCACATAATTCTGAATTTAGTACCGTTGTTCCATTTCTCTGCCTCGTTCTACTGCTTGAATAAGTTTCATAAAGCATTCTCTCTTTTTATTGACCTGTGAAATTGGTCCAAATAGAGTGTACATAATTGAGTAAATAAATGAATCAAGAATAACTAAAGATCATAAGCAGATTCTTCACCCTAGACAATTAACTACCTTACATTTCAGAAGTCATATCAAGCATAAAACAAAAGAATCAAAACCTGTTGGAAGAGTCCCTTCTGTAATTGCATAATATCTTGATTAATAGCTTCACAATCTCCATCAGCAAGATCAGGCTTTTATAAGAAAACAATAAGGAGATCAGTTAAAAATTGAAGCCTTGATTAGAAAAATGAACAAATTTAACCATATTCAATACGCATTAAACTATCTCAACAATAACATCTCTCTAAAAGCACATCATGTCCTGTTCCAAAGAGATTAAATTAGACAGAGGCATATAAACAGCAAATCTCTTAACACCATCACACAATCATTTAGCTTGAACCATAAACGATGCACATGCCAACTTTATAGTGAGGAAATTTAATTTTGCTTAAATAAATAGGGAAGTAAACAACAAACTATCTCTAGCAAACCAATTTAATGGATAGCCATAGTTGTTGAAACATATAGAAAACCTCCCATATGAATAAACCACGATCTATTGGCTTCTAAAAGTTTCTAAAAATGAGAAGCTTACCACTTGTTCTGGATATAGGCCAACACTCTCTAGCTCCAGTAAGAGTTTATCCTCCATGCTCATTTGCTCAAAATGGCAACTGAAAGATGATGAGCATGAATTTATGTGCATACCCAAAGACCTATCATTGTCATCTTCAGATAATATGGCCAGCCTTTCGGTTTCTGGATATAATGATCCCTGATCAATCTGCAAAGAAACACCAGGTTCTTTTATAGGGATGTTTGCACAACTAGTATGCATAGCATTCCCATTACAAGAAACCTTGCCAGAGTTGAATACATATTCCATCTTGATGTTGGATTGGTTCTCAACACCATGAAAGAAGCAAGGCAGCTGAGAAGAACCATCCCTTTCACACAGAAACGTCATATGTCCATCTCCAACAATGTCTTCATCAATTTGATCATCTATGATCAGAGCTGTCAGCACTCTTTGATACAATGGTGCACCTTTGTTTCCTTCAGAACCCATTTGTCTGCACAAAATACTAAAATCTAGATGTTGATCAACCATGTTATCCATTAAGGATATCTCTTTCGAATCAGTTTGATTTACAGTGCTTCTATCTCTTTCGCTAGCGAGAGGACTTTGTGACACAGGATTTTCGGTGTGTGTAAGTCTATCCTGAGACTGTAAATGAAAGATAAATGTTGAAGATTGGATAATTAACATCTAATTTTTATAAAGCATTGGCAATGTAAATGTGCTTAAAAAATGTTCACTTTTCACTTCTGAAATAATTAATGTAAAAGACATATCTAAGTTAATTTCTAATTAGTTGACATTTGACAACTTAATCTTTACACTGACGATATAAAAATTAAATTCCTTTAACATTCCAGTTCACGTCACCTATTTCAAAAGTTAATTTATGCTCTACGGCTTTCCAAGGTAGTGGTATAATGTTTAATAATCTCACAGGCAATACTTTAAAAAACAAATGGACCAGAACCTGTAAGTTTTCCCACGATAGAGAAACAGACAGACATCATTCAACATGTTCTGGTAGAGGCACTCATGCAATGAGCAGCAAATAATTGGTTTTTTCTAAATTATGGAAAATAATTAAACAAGATAAAGACACATATTTCACTAACAAATTATAGAAGAGGTTTTACCACGTCAATGTGGTGTGATGCATCTTATTGGCTAATATATATGATGCAAAAGAATGGAAGAACATAATGATAGCAAGAACCATAAAATTGGGATAACAGCTCCAGAATTGCTGTTTAGGTTTACTTTGGAGGTGGTGCAAATAACTAACAAGATAATCGTACTTCAGCTACATGCAACCTCAAATTCAAATTAAAACTAAAAGCAGGAAACATGCTCACTAAAATAGTAATTAAATTGTTACAAGTACAAAGCCAATTGACATTACATTAAGAGGTACCAAACAGATAAAATGCTGCAAATATAAGATATTATACATTACCAGTGCATCACTTCCAAGGCCTAGCGTTTGAGACAGACATCTGAGATCAACGTCTGTTGTTTTAACCTGATATCAAGAATAACATAAAGGGAGAGGGAAAATGCCTCCATTAAATGCCACTTAAAGTTCATAAAAGCAGATATAGTTAAAGCACCCACCAGGTGCTTCAAGTAGGACATGTTTTCCAAGCTGACAGGAGCAAAAATAGGTTCCAGATTCTTCCAGAATGAACTAGAACAGCCAATATCTGACAAGGCCAAAAGCAACATATAAATGGAATTCGTTTACACATATATGTATACACAGTTGCAACTTGCAAGTATACAACTGCAAAAGCATAAACCAATTTTTGAGTTTAGTTACATACAACTGGCATCACTAGCAAAGTTAGCAGCAGTTAATAGCTCCTCACGATCATCATCCTCCACTGGCATTTCAGATGGTTCAGTCCATTATGCAAAAATGAACAGGCAACACAATCATAGATTTTGTATCCACAAAGTACCAATGAGATCTAACTTGATAACTAACATACCCCCCCTTAAAACAGCAAGAATACAAAAGAGAAATACTAGAACTAAACTCCATACACTACTACTAACAAAATATCATTGGAAATTACAAAATTTTGGTTCCACTTCCCATTTAATGATGATTTTGTAATTTTAAATCAATTTTAACAATTAGAGTTTATTGCTATCATTCTGTATAAAAGAAAACATAAATGATGCAGGACAAATGTTAGGATCTAACATAATATTGAGGGTTTTCAGATAGGTATAACAGACAAGAAAATAAAAGTTCACTGCATTCTAGGTATGATATTTTAATTAATTCCATGAATTTAATGCAAGAAGTAGTGACTCAAACATATGGATATACCTGATATATCAGGGGAATTGTTAGTCAATGGATGCCCAGTTCGAATAATAGCTTTCCTATCACATGATTTCTTCAAAGGAGGACGCCCTGGTTTACTGAAACAAAGACAAAGTCTTAAAAAAATTTGCAGCTTTCTCTACTGCACAGGGAAAGTGCCATGTTTGTTTTGACAACCAGAAGAGACCGAGAAAGAGAATTATACCTTCCATTCTTTTCAGAAGCAGGCTTCATATTTTTAATTGGCTTCATCAAGGTTGAAGTCTCTAACTTCTCTTTCATTGGCAAGATGCCACTCTTCAAAACTGAAGAGCCCCTACCACCCCTTCCCTGTCTGCGCAGATCATCTCCAATCTCTTCCTTGTACGTTATTTTTTTATTTTTTGATGTTAACATTGAGGAACTTGTAACATAAGAATGATTTGTGGCACTTTCATTTATTTCATTACTTTCCATTCTTTTCACCTTCAAATTATTTTCACCAGCACCAGATTCTTGACTTACAGATAATCTGATTGGGGATGACATGTTTTCATGTTTCACTTTAACTGGTTGAATGCCACTGTTGATAGCACCATTGGATGTATGTAATCCACTAATAGTAGAAGACATTCTGGTACCAACATCAGAAGGGGACGAACCTTCTAATGATGTATGCACTTCATCACAATTTAAGACAGGGGACATCACATTTGCTCTTCGAGTACGAGTAATTTTCTGGGGTCTCTGTCCAACCCATTGGGCCATAGGGGATGAAGATGATCCTACAGGCAAAGGACGCTTGCGATTTACAGTACCACTTACTGAATGAGGCTTGTTCACATTTAAAGGTTGTTCCTCGGTTTCATGTAATTCAGAAGATCGAGAAACAGAACATGAGTTTCCAGCCATCAAAGCACCAGTTCGAGGAGGCCTTGAAGCTTTTCCTTTTGACAAAGTATGGATACCACCAGTATGATTATTGTCACGGATATTAAACCTAAAAAAAAGGGAGCAAAGAGATTAACTGTAAAGTTGTAAATTAATGTTATCACAGATTATTAGAAGCTGTGTATAACAAATGCATCATGGATATGAATGATAGATACATACTTATTTCCTTTAAGTACAATCCGTTCCTTATTTGATCCGTCCACTGAACCCCTTGACACCTTTTCTCGCTCATTATTGGCAGCTGTACATGCATTGGGTGTAGGAGATGAAGAACCGTCAAGTTTGCTACTAGTGCCAGAATATCCTGACCTGTGACAAACAGAATGTTGAAAACAGATTATCCCTCCTGTTTGTTCAGAGTAAATTAACTGAACGAGAAAATAAGAAAAAGCCAAGATGTGCGTAAAACCAAGGAAAATTTAGAATTTTAATCTCAAAGTGCAAAATCAGACCTTACAGAACACCAGTAAATTTACTACTAAAGGAATTTCCCTTTTGAGCTAGTGTATAACCAAGTAGCTTTTTATTGTCTTTCGCAACACATTGTAAGTCCAGCTTTTATAACATGATTACAGTGATTTATCTATTCTAACTTGAGGGAGAGTGTTGAAATAGAAGCTATATCATTTGTATTTATAAGCATTTTCACTACAGACAGTAGATAGCCTCTTAAGTTACAATAAATTAACACTCACATGCTATACTCTTGAGCAATTATATTCAAAGAATTAAGGGTTCTCTCTCTATATCCTGTCTCTTTCTAAATGGTCCATGCCCTGAAAATCAAAAACTCCAATTACTTGTTCCCAAAAAATATGAAGCAACCACAAAATAGACTGGATGCCATTACCCAAATAATAAAGCCATCGCGTTAAAAGAAAGTAACATCTTACTGAAACCAGCTATCTACTATCATTAATGTCATATAGTAACATGTCCATAAGTCAAACCATCTCAGATATACTCATTTTTGTATCTTTTTACTCTTCAATAAATATATTTTTATATGAAGGAACCAATAACTGCCTAAACACAAAAATATTCCTAAACTCAATACGATAAATTGACTTCATAAGTTGATTTGCATGCATAAACACAATACGTTCATAAATCCAACATGATAAATTCGCCATTTATACATTTAACATTCTATAACTAATTTCTACAGCTACTCAGACCACTTTCCAGACATCAGGTATCATTGTCATTTCTTTAAAAACAGAAATAAGAAATCAAAGCATTTCATAAGTTTTGGTTACCTCGAACCATGAGCATCAGAACCTTGCAGACCTGAATCATTAGCTAGCCTTAGATGCGTCACTTTTTTCAGTTCTCCTTCCCCATCAATGGATCTGGCAACAACTATACCCATGGAACGTTTTCTTTTCATTTTTCTATCCCACGTTTCTCCACCTGCAGGTAACCTTCGAATCTTCTCTTCAACAATATCACAACCTCTGCTAACATCCTTGATGTTGTCTCTATCCTTTCCAATGGCCAAAGGCTGCCTTGCATTGCTATTACTCAGTCCTTCAGCCTGGTGTTCTTCCAACAAAACATAGATTGAGTAAATATGAATGATGAAGAAATTCAAGTTATGACATGGCAGAAAAATGTGTAGCTATTGGGATTTCGTTAAGAAAGAAAGAAAAAGAAACATGGCATAGCCAGTATCCAAGAGATGAAAACCAAAGCAACAATTATTTATCAATGGTTCTTTACAACAAGTGATGGCCTTCAAAAAGTTATAGGTGTAATATATGTATATCAAGTCAAGTCCCTCTGGATATACAAAATTATTGACAATGAATGTAGGATTAAACATAAGTATATATCTGTTAGTATTTCTGCGACAATTGAATCTCTTGCTACTTCATTGTTAATTTCATCCCTTTATCATCCATTACAACTTTGCTATGCATACAAGTTTTAATGCTTGCTGTTGGTCAGTCTGTCAGCCTCTTCCAGAGAAAGGATTCCCTGTACCTTGGATATTCCTTTGCTTGTGCCTTCTTCTTAAATAGTGATGATTGAAAATGCGAAAGATGTCTAACTTGGCCCATCCTCAACCATAACCGTAAAAATGCATCCTTATTAAAATGACTGATAACATTGCAGCATTAAATATTCAAGTATTTCACTCAAGTCAATGGCTAGTGTAACATCTAAATCTTTAGAAAAGCACATTCAAACAAAACATATATATAGTTGTACCAAATACAAGAGAATACTATCACCAATACCTTATGCACCAGAAAAATTATATTCTATTGTTTGGCACTACTGGAATTATATTCTGATAAGATTTACAGTAAAAAGCATGCAATAATAATTAATTGAATGCCATATAAACAAAATGTTGCTACAGAAAATGCAACAATTAAGAAAACTGGCTACAAACCCGTGTCTCAGCTACTGATGTACGGATGCGCTTATTCAGAAGGTTATTCTTAGTTCTGTCCTCTAGTCTTTGATTCACAAGCTCTGATGGGTTCCGATGAGTCTGACTTCCCATTTTTGAGAAGGGCAATCCACCCAACCTTTCATTTGGCAACAAATCGTTCCGAAGTTGCTTCTTTAAGCTTACAGCCTCCCAACACTTGTTCAATTTGTCTAACGATTCATCCAACCTTTTTGATCTAGATCTGAGAGGAATCTTAAAACTTCAGAACAAAAGAGGACTACTCGAGTGACAATAAATGAAGAGTCCAGGTCTTCAGTTTTTAAACGGTTCTGGACAATTTAGTCAAAATAAATTCCAAAAAGAGAGATAAAAACTATAAAAATGATCGGCATTCAGTTATACATGCTGCAAATGCAAGTTCTCTGTTACAGAATTGATTGAAAATTATATCGAATGGGAAGAAATATTATATTGGTATGACTTGAAGAAAAGAATTAATGGTATTGTACAGAGTTCCTCAAACTACCTAGCCCTGATAGAAGCATCTTTTACACTTGCTTTGAATAGTTTTAGTTCCTCCGTAGCCACTGGAGGGGGAGACTTCAGATTAGCAGTTCCAAAAGCATAATCTTCAAGAGTATTTCCAAAAGATATCCCCAGGACTCGTCTTAACTCACCTGACCTAGTATACTTTTGATCTCCCATGGTTATTGGATCTAACATCAAACATTGAGTAACATAAGTCAAATCCCCTGCTGATGTGGAATTTCCCCGAGACATATTAGCACCCGAAATAAACATTTTCCCCTCATTACCCTCACGAAAGCTTGCAGACCTGTCCAAAGTGCCATTCATCAAATTCCCTCTCTGTCCATTAGTAACGCTCCCCTTGAAAGCCAATTCCTCTGATCTAGCAGCAGTTAAATCAAACCTAGTATTTCCAGCCATACGTCAGTGTTAACTAAACCAACAGGTGTATTGAGTACCTTCAACCATATTTTCTCTTAGGAACTCACATGGCAAAGGGTCTCTTGACAGCAAGCCCTTAAACCATAAACAAGTATGAGTAATCAGATACTTGAAATGTATCTGCAACAAGTGAATACCATGAACCATAATCAATATACAACTTCATACAATTTCAACCCGCACTCAATATCACTGAGAGCAAGTACACCTTAAAAAAAGTGACCCAATGGTTAATGCCACGCTATACGTACCCGAGATGCACAAAAATGTCGACAAACCTTGCAGAAACCCAAACTACTTCTACTTACAAAACAAACAACGCCACTGTAACCATAAAACGTAAGCGGTTTTAACTTCAAGATACAATAAAGAAGTGAGAAGAAAAGAAACCTCACATTACCAATGTCATGCATAATAACAATGTTATGCGATTACAGATAAAATAAAATCACAGTAAACGAGATCAAGCGTGGTTCCCCGGCACACAAACGTCACTGAAAAAAACGCACATTGCTGAAAAATAAACGAAGCAAGAACAGCTCGAGGTTTGAAGCAGCGAGCTGAAATTTAAAGCAACGAAGCATGAGAAGATAATGACATGAGGATAAAAGAACGCGGGAGCAAAAGGTTTCGAAATTCAAATTTGCCTCCCGAAAATAAAGCAAACATAAAACGAGCGAAAAAGACTCGCAACCTAAGAATCCGAATCCAAAAGAAACATAAACAAGAAACTAGGGTTCGAAGAAATGCAAGCAAAATTGACGGTACAAGAGCGAAGTAGAGAAAGAATTGAGAGAGGGAGAATGGAGAGAGAGTGGAAAAGCGGCGAGAGAGTACCTGCATTGACCAGAGGATTGCGGAAGAGATCGAATTGGAGAATAAGAGGGTTGTTTGTGTTGGGGTAAATTGGAGAGTGGTGGAGGAGAGAGAAAGGGTCCCGCATGATTTATGAAATCAGGGCCCTTTATCCGATTTCGGAAATATGCTCACCGTCAACTCAATGGTTGACAATCTTCCGTGGCCAAAAACTACTTTTATTGGCAAATTATTATTTATAAGAAAATAAATAAAATAGGGTAGTTAATATTGTCGATTAAGCTAAGATAAGTTGTTTTTAAGTAAAGATAATTTCAGTGAATTCAATAATTAAACTAAGGTACAATTAAACTTATGTGTAGCTATATTTAAGGTCGATTTTGGTTTTAGTTATTCTTTAAAACAAGGTACAATTTAGTCTTTCAACTTTTAAGGTCGATTTTAGTTTTAGTCATTTTTATCAAATTTTTTTAATTTTATTTGTTGTTTCATTTCATTATAACATTTGGATTGTTTACACACTTTGACACATTTTTGCTTCAATATTAGCGTTTAAAACAGTAAATAAAGTTAAAAAAAATTGATAAAAAAGACTAAAATAAGAGTTTTCTAAAATAATTGTACCTTAATTTGAAAGAGGGACTAAAACCAAAATCGCCCCAAAATATAAGAACAAAAAACATATTTAACCCTTAAATAATATATGAAAAAGAGAAACATAAAAAGACATTTTATTGGTTAATATCATTGAGGTAATAAAAGTAATTAAAATTAAAAATCATCAAACTATTTTAATACAAGAATTTATAATATTAATAAGACATTTTATCAAATATCATCATTATTTTGAACTTAAAATTTTGATAATGACACTCAATTTTCTTATTTTTATTTTATATAAGATTTAAATTACACATTGATTTCCAATACTAGTCAATATGTAAACTATATCTGTTTCGGAATAATGGAACCAAACCATACCCGAATTGTAATAACACAAATAGAGATAAGTTAGTCGTGTATTACATATTTGTCTTTTTCAGATAATATAATAAAAAAAGTTAATATTTCAAATTATTTTTTATTAATCATTAGTTTAAGAAAAAGATAAATAATAGATTATTAAGCTAAAATGTTTTTTCATCTCATAACATCAATATGAACTATTGCTACAGATGATGTGATTGGTGGAAAAATAAATAAATAAAAGACTTATTATGTTGATTATTTATTAATCCAACATAATATATATTTATTATGGCAATTAAATATTAAGTAAGCAATAAGTTGTTAGTTTTTTATTAATGACATTGATGAAATATTTATATCATTTAAGATTTGAAAAACTTTAACAATTAATTAATTATTGTGAAATTGATGTTGGATGTTAATTAATATTATAAATAGTTGATGTTTGAATGACAACGGTTAAATGTTGTACTATATAAACCGTATAATCAAATATATTCTCAATGTCAATGTTTGCTTTGCAAATAAAGATAAGTTTGTAATGCATTGCATACTTGTATTTTTCAAGTAATATAATAAAAAAGAATTAATATTTCGGATTGTTTTTTATTAATTATTAGTTTTAGAAAAAGAAAATGAATACTAAGGAGATTTAATTATGATAGACTAGTAGGATAAAATGTTTTTTTCACCTCACGAGACAAATATGAGATATAGTTATACATAGAGTACTAAAATGAGGAGGAGGTTGTGGTTTATGGAAAAAAGAGAGATAAATAAAAGACTTATTATGTTTATTATTACTTAAATCAACAAAATACATATTTATTACAATGATTAAATATTAAATGCACAATAAGTTCTTAATTTTTTATTAATGACACTCATGAAATATTTATATCATTCAAAGTTTGAAAAACATTAACAATTAATTAATTAATATTATAAATAATTGATGTTTGAATAAGAATAGTGAATGTACCATATAGATCGTCTGATCATACATATTTTTAAAATCATCGTTGTTCTACAAATAGAAATAAATTTGTCATGAATTGCATATTTGAATTTTTCGACTTATATAATAAAAAAATTAATATTTCATATAATTTTTTATTAATTATTAGATTAAGAAAAATAGAGAGTTAAATATGATAGACTATTAAGCTAAAATGTTTTTTCACCTCATAAGAAAAATATGAGCTATTGTTACACATAGAGTACTAAAATGCGGCGGTTGTGGTTTATGGAAAACAAAGATAAATAAAACACTTACTATATTGGTTATTTATTAAATCAATACAATACATATTTATTATGGCAATTAAAATACGCAATGAGTTTTTAATTTTTCATTAATNACATTGATGGAATACTTATATCATTTAAGGTTTGAAAGACGTTAACAATTAATTAATTATTGTGAAGCTGATGTTGGATGTTAACTAATAATATAAATAGTTGATGTTTGAATGACAAAGGTGAATGTACCGTGTAGACCGTCCCATCAAATATATTTTCAAAGTCAACGCTTGTTCTGCAAATAGAGATAAGTTTGTAATGCATTGCATATTTGTATTTTTTAGGTAATATAATAAAAAAAGTTAATATTTCAAATTATTTTTTATTAATTATTAGTT
>NC_028358.1:43923185-44010523 GCF_000741045.1 Vigna radiata var. radiata | reverse complement strand
TAAAAGACTTATTATGATGATTATTTATTAAATCAACACAATACATATTTATTATGGCAATTAAATATTAAATGCGCAATGAGTTGTTAATTTTTTATTAATGACATTGATGAAATACTTATATCATTTAAGGTTTGAAAGACGTTAACAATTAATTAATTATTGTGAAATTCATGTTGGATATTAACTACCATTATAATTAGTTGATGTTTGAATGACAACGGTAAATGTACCAGATAGACCATCCAATCAAACATATTCTCAAAGTCAACGCTTGCTCTACAAATAGAGATAAGTTTGTAATACATTGCATATTTGTATTTTTCGGGTAATATAAGAAAAAAAAATTAATATTTCAGATTATTTTTTATTAATTATTAGTTTAAGAAAAAAAATTGAATACAATGGAGAGTTAATTATTATAGACTAGCAAGTTGAAATGTTTTTTCACCTCATAAGACGAATATGAGCTATTGTTACACACAGAGTACTGAAAAGTGGATGTTGTGGTTGATGAGAAAAAGACATGAACAAAAGACGTATTATTTATTAAATTAACACAATACACATTTATCATGACAATTAAATATTAAATGAGCAATGAGTTGTTAATTTGTATTAATGACCTTGATGAAATACTTATATCATTTAAGGTTTGAAAGTTGTTAACAATTAATTAATTAATTATCGTGAAGTTGATGTTGGACATGAACTATTATTACAAATAGTTGATGTTTGAATAGTAATGATGAATATACCATATAGACCGTCATATCAACATATTCTTAAAGTCAACGCTTATTTTGCAAATAGAATTAAGTTT
Organism: Vigna radiata var. radiata; assembly: GCF_000741045.1. NCBI lineage: Eukaryota > Viridiplantae > Streptophyta > Magnoliopsida > Fabales > Fabaceae > Vigna > Vigna radiata. Next base: position 44,009,700 of record NC_028358.1, on the reverse strand, counting down.
GTAATGCATTGCATATTTTTATTTTTTAGGTAATATAATAAAAAAAAGTTAATATTTCAATTTATTTTTTATTAATTATTAGTTTGAGAAAAAAATGAATACAATGGAGAGTTAGTTATGATTAACTAGCAAGCTAAAATGTTTTACCACCTCATCACACATATATGAACTATTGTTACACATAAAGTACTAAAATGAGGATTTTGTAGCTTATGGAAAAAAGAGATAAATAAAAGACTTATTATGTTGATTATTTATTAAATCAACAAAATACATATTTATTATCACAATTAAATATTAAATGCACAATAAGTTGTTAATTTTTTATTAATGACACTGATTAAATATTTATATCTTTCAAGGTTTAAAAAACGTTAACCGTTAATTAATTATTATAAAGTTGATGTTGAATGTTAATTAATGTTATAAATAATTGATATTTGAATGAGAACGGTGAATGTACCATATAGATCGTCAGATCAAACATATTTTCAAAGTCCTCGCTTGTTGTGCAAATAGAGATAAGTTTGTTATCAATTATATATTTGTATTTTTCGTTTAATATAATAAAAAAGAGTTAATATTTCAAATTATTTTTTATTAATTATTAGTTTTAGAAGAAAAATGAATACTATGAAGTTTTAATTATAATATACTAGTAGGATAAAATGTTATTTCACCTCATAAGACAAATATGAGATATTGTTACACTTAGAGTACTAAAATGTGGTGGTTGTGGTTTATGGAAAAGAGAGATAAATAAAAGACTTATTATGTTTATTATTTATTAAATCAACAAAATACATATTTATTACGATAATTAAATATTAAATGCACAATAAATTGTTAATTTTTTATTAGTGAAATATTTATATCATTCAAGATTTGAAAAGCGTTAATAGTTAATTAATTATTAAAAAGTTGTTGTTGAATGCTAATTAATATTATAAATAATTGATGTTTGAATGAGAATGCTAAATGTAACATGTAGACCGTCCAATCAAACATATTCTTAAAGTCATCGCTTGCACTGTAAATAGAAATAAATTGGTCATGAATTGCATATTTGAATTTTTGAGTTATATAATAAAAAAATTAATATTTCATATAATATTTTATTAATTATTAGTTTAAGAAAAACTTGAATACAATGGAGAGTTAATTATGATAGACTAGTAACCTAAAATGTTTTTTCACCTAAGACGAATATGAGCTATTGTTATTCATAGAGTACTGTGGAGGTTATGGTTTATGGAGAAGAGAAATAAATAAAAGACTTATTATGTTGATTATTTATTAAATCAACACAATACATATTGATTATGGCAATTAAATATTAAATGCGCAATGAGTTGTTAATTTTTCATTAATGACATTGATGTAATACTTATATCATTTAAGGTTTAAAAGACATTAACAATTAATTAATTATTGTGAAGTTGATGTTGGATGTTAACGGATATTATAAATAGTTGATGTTTGAATGACAATGGTGTGAATTCCATGTAGATCGTCTGATCAGAGATATTTTCAAAATCCATGGTTGCTCTGCAAATAGAGATAAGTTTATTATGCATTGCATATTTGTATTTTTCAGGTAATATAATAAAAAAAAGTTAATATTTCAGATTATTTTTTATTAATTATTAGTTTAAGAAAAAAAATTGAATACAATGGAGAATTAATTATTATAGACTAGCAAGTTGAAATGTTTTTCACCTCATAAGACATATATGAGCTATTGTTACACAAAGAGTAGTGAAATGTGGATGTCGTGGTTGATGAAAAAGAGACATAAATAAAAGACGTATTATTTGTTAAATTAACACAATACACATTTATTATGGCAATTAATTATTAAATGCGCTATGAGTTTTTAATTTTTTATTAAGTACATTGATGGAATACTTATACATTTAAGGTTTGAAAGACGTTAACAATTAATTAATTATTGTGAAGTTGATATTGGATATCAACTATGATTATATATAGTTCATGTTTAAATGACAACGGTAGATGTACTCTATAGACCGTCCGATCAAACATATTATCAAAGTTAACGCTTGCTTTACCGATAGAGATAAGTTTGTAATGCATTACATATTTGTATTTTTCAGGTAATACAATAAAAAAAAGTTAACATTTCAGATTATTTTTTATTAATTATTAGTTTAAGAAAAAAATTGAATACAATGGAGAGTTAATTATTATAAACTAGCAAGTTGAAATGTTTTTTCACCTCATAAGACGAATATGCACTGTTGTTACACAGAAAGTACTGAAATGTGAATGTTGTGGTTTATGGGAAAGAGACTTAAATAAAATACTTATTATGTTGATTATTTATTAAATCAACACAATACATATTTATTACGTCAATTAAATATTAAATGCGCAATGAGTTGTTAATTTTTTAGTAATGACGTTGATGAAATACTTATATCATTTAAAGTTTGAAAGACATTAACAATTAATTAATTATTGTGAAATTGATGTTGGATGTTAACTAATATTATAAATAGTTGATGTTTGAATAACAACGATGAATATCATATAGACCGTCCTATCAAACATATTCTCAAAGTTAACATTTGCTCTGCAAATAGAGATAAGTTTGTAATGCATTGCATATTTGTATTTTTTAGTTGATATAATAAAAAAAGTTAATATTTCAAATTATTTTTTATTAATTATGAGTTTGAGAAAAAAATTAATTCAATGGAGAGTTAGTTATGATTAACTAGCGAGCTAAAATGTTTTACCACCTCATCACACACATATGAACTATTGTTACACGTAAAGTACTAAAATGAGGATTTTGTGGCTTGTGGAAAAAAGAGATAAATAAAAGACTTATGTCGATTATTTATTAAATCAACAAAATACATATTTATTACCACAATTAAATATTAAATGCACAATAATTTGTTAATTTTGTTTAATGACACTGATTAAACATTTATATCTTTCAAGGTTTGAAAAATGTTAACAGTTAATTAATTATTATAAGGTTGATGTTGAATGTTAACAAATGTTATAAATAATTGATGTTTGAATGAGAACGGTGAATGTACCATGTAGATCATCCGATCAAACATATTCTTAAAGTCATTGCTTGCTCTGCAAATAGAAATAAACTGGTCATGAATTGCATATTTAAATTTTTTGAGTTATATAATAAAAAAAATTAATATTTTATTAATTATTAGTTTAAGAAAAACATGAATACAATGAAGAGTTAATTATGATAGACTAGCAACCTAAAATGTTTTTTCACCTCATAAAACAAGTATGAGCTATTGTTACACGTAAAGTACTAAAATGTGGAGGTTATGGTTTATGGAGAGAAGAGATAAATAAAAGACTTATTATGTTGATTATTTATTAAATCAACACAATACATGTTTATTTTGGCAATTAAATATTAAATGCGCAATGAATTGTTAATTTTTTATTAATGACATTGATGGAATATTAAAGTTTGAAAAATGCTAACAATTAATTAATGATTGTAAAGTTGACGTGTGATGTTAACTGGTGTTATAAATAGTTGGTGTTTGAATGACAACGATAAATGTACCATATAGACCATTTGATCAAATATATTCTTAAAGTCAACATTTGCTCTACAAATAGAGATAAGTTTGTAATGCATTGCATATTTGTATTTTTCATGTAATATAATAAAAAAAAGTTAATATTTCAGATTATTTTTTATTAGTTATTAGTTTAAGTAAAAAAAAGAATAAAATGGAGTGTTAATTATGATAAACTAACAATGTAAATTTTTTTTTTCACTTCTTACAAATATGAGCCATTGTTACACGAGTACGAGATTTGTAGGAAAAAGAGAAATGAATAAAAGACTTAATAGGTTGATTATTTATTAAATTAACATAATACATATTTATTGTGACAATTAAATATTAAATGCGCAATAAGTTTTTAATTTTTTATTAATAACATTGATGAAATATTTATATCATTTAAGGATTGAAAGACGTTTACAATTAATTAATTATTGGAAAGTTGATGTTGTATGTTAACTAATATTATAAATATTTGATGTTTAAATGAGAATGGTAAATGTACCATGTAGACTGTCTGATCAAACATTTCTCAAAGTTATTGCTTGTCCTGCAAAGAGAAAAGTTTGTCACGAATTACATATTTGTATTTTTCAGGTAATATAATAGAAAAAGTTAATATTTCAGATTATTTTTTATTAATTATTAGTTTAAGAAAAAAAAACCAATACAATGGAGAGTTAATTATGATACACTAACAAGCTAAAATGTTTTTTCACCTCAAAAAGACAAAAATGAGCTATTGTTATATACAAAATAATGAAATATGGATGTTGTGGCTTATGGAAAAGAGAGATAAATAAAATACTTATTATGTTGATTATTTATTAAAACAACATAATACATATTTATTATGGGAATTAAATATTAAATGTGCAATAAGTTGTTAATTTTTTTATTAATGACAATGATGACATATTTATATCATTTAAGGTTTGAAAGACACTAACAATTAATTAATTATTGTGAAGTTGATGTTGGATGTTAACTAGTATTACAAATAGCTGATGTTTGAATGATAACGGTGAATGTACCATACAGTCAGTCCGATCAAACATATTCTTAAAGTTATCGTTTATTGTGCAAAGAGATAAGTTTGCCATGTATTGCATATTTGTATATTTCAGGTAATATAATAAAAAAAAGTTAATATTTCAAATTATTTTTTATTAATTATTTGTTTTAGAAAAAAAATAATACAATGGAGAGTTAATTGTGATACATTAACAAGCTAAAATGTTTTTTCATCTCATAATACAAATATGAGGTATTGTTACACCTAAAGTATTAAAATGTGGATGTTGTGGTTTATGGAAAAGAGAGATAAATAAAAGACTTTGATTATTTATTAAGTCAACATAATACATATTTATTATGGAAATTAAATATTAAATGTGTGATAAGTTGTTAATTTTTTATTAATGACACTGATGAAATATTTATATCATTTAAGGTTTGAAAGACGTTAACAATTAATTAATTATTGTGAAGTTGATATTGGATGTTAACTAATATTATAAATAGTTCATGTTTGAATGAAAACGGTAAATATACCATGTAGACCATCCTATCAAACATATTCTCAATGTCACCGCTTGTTCTGCAAATAGAAGCAAGTTTGTTATGAATTGCATATTTGTATTTCTCAGGTAATATAATAAAAAAAGTTAATATTTCATATTATGTTTTATTAATTATTAGTTTAAGGAAAAAAATGAATACAATGGAGAGTTAATTATGATAGGCTAGCGAGCTAAAATGTTTTTTAATCTCATAAGACAAATATAAGCTATTTTTACACATAAAGTACTAAAATGTAGATGCTGTGATTTATGGAAAAGAGAGATAAATAAAAGGCTTATTATGTTGATTATTTGTTAAATCAACATAATAGATATTTATTATGGCAATTAAATATTAAATACGTAATAAGTTGTTATTTTTTTTTATTAATGACATTGATGAAATATTTATATCATTTAAGGTTTGGAAGACGTTAACAATTAATTAATTATTGTGAACTTGAGGTTGGATGTTAACTAATATTATAAATAGTTGATGTTTGAATGAGAACAGTGAATGTACCATATAGACTGTCCGATCAAACACATTTTCAAAGTTATCGCTTGCTCTGCAAAAAGACAAGTTTGTCATAGATTGCATATTTGTATTTTTTAGATAATATAATAAAAAAAAGTTAATATTCAGATTTTTTTATTAATTATTAGTTTAAGAAAAAACATGAATACAATGGAAAGTTAATTATGATAAACTAGCAAGCTAAAATGTTTTTTCACCTCATAAGACAAATATGAACTATTGTTAATGTGGATATTGTTGTTTATGGAAAAGAGAGATAAATAAAAAACTTATTATGTTGATTATTTATTAAATCAACATAATACATATTTACTATTGCAATTAAATATTAAATGCGCAATAAGTTGTTAATTTTTTATTAATAACATTAATGAAATATTTATATCATTTATTTAAGGTTTGAAGACGTTAACAATTAATTAATTATTGTGAAATTGATGTTAGAAATTAACTAATATTATAAATAGTTGATGTTTGAATGAGAATGGTGAATGCACCATATACACTGTCCGATCAAACATATTCTCAAAGTGATCGCCTTCTCAACTATAACAATTTTACTTTCTAGAAACGCTCAAAATAACATGATCGATATGTTATTGTTCCCATGGATAAGTGTTTGGTTCCTTGCATATTAAGAAGACTAACTCAAACTGAACATGATGAACAAGACAAAACATACTTATGGGATTTTTGGTTGTTAGTCCTAATCAAGAATCCACCTCAAACTCTATAAATACATAGCTAAAGTAAAGAAGTTGGTGATTGTATTTATTGAGTACTGAATATTTATTTGTAATAACCGATTAGTATTATAATCTGACTTGAATGTCAGAATGTCTTTAACGTATACCAAGTACTTGACTTAGACTTTGGATGAGCATAGAAGTGTGAAGACTTAATAAGAAATATGATATTGTGAAAGGAATAAAATAATAAAATGCGATGGAGTGACTATCGACCCCACCAACTCAAACAATGAATATTATCATTCATTATCAAATAGAAAAACACTTTTACCTAATGTCCACCTTAAAATATTTTTATCTCAATTAACTTGTCTACAAGTGTTGAATCAAAAGGCTTAATATATTTACAACTTCAATTGTTTTCATAGTTTTCTTATGCAAAATGGTCCCCTCTCTAACTTACTCTGTTTTCCAAAACACGTATTTATTGGTTTTGTTCGTGTTTGTAACATGGGTGATGGAAAAGAATAAACTTTGGTTCATTTATTATGTGTTTGCGTATGTGAATGAGGTGTTATTATAAACGATTTTACATATGGTGAAGACAAAAAATTTTACGTTGTTATTGTATGTGCACTGGATGTTGTTTCACAAACATGGGATATTTTTTAGGTGGTTGTTGATGAATATAGCAATTAAAGAATGCAAGGGTGTTTGAGGACTGGACAACTTGGTACGTTATAAATCAAGTAGCCACCTTTCTTAATTGATTTCATTGAAGAATCTTCATAAAATATTTTGGGATACCAAGATAAATGTGTAAAATTTTCATAGATGCCTATTACATAAAAATATTTTAAAAAAATATATTTATACTATAATTTACATATATAAAAAAATAAATAAAAGATTGCGTCAAAGTCCCCTCATGAACCTTTTAAGTTTTGTCGTTGGATTCGTACTTATAATTGATTTTAAAAGCTTGGATTTATGCATGTGGGTTAGGCTCCTTTCAAAGATGGTTTTATCAAAATGAATTTAAATAATATCTTTTTGAAATTTGGATTGATGGTTGTTTCATGGGAGATTGTCAAAAGTATAGAATACCAATGAAATAAGAGTTTAATTAATTCACATATAAAATATTAATATTACTCTTAAATCAAGACTTTAAGACAAAAAATTATATATCTTATTTTTTATGAGGTTCAAATTTTTCAACATGAGACTTAAACTTCTCATTTTTTATTCAATACGAAACTTAAACTAATATTTAAATTTAAGAAAGACCATAATTGTGACTTTTGAGACTAATTTTGAGTTTTCAAACTTTTGTGCATATATAATCATCACTTACGTTGAATTATATTGGAAATTCTACGTGACCTTCAACTAACCTCCAAACTAATGTATAATGTATTCTATATCATTCATACTTATTATTAATTAGTTTTGTTCCTTCTAACAAAATTGTGATAAATTTTATCCTTTACACAAAAAAGTCAACCATTGAACTCATAAAAGACAATCCTCGTATAATAACTTGTGATGCAATTTTAATATAAATACTTGTAATCACTAATGTACCATAAAGCTCAAGAGAACAAGTTATGATGCTGTCTCAAAGTCAAGTCTCAAGTTCTTTTATTGTAAGAAGATTTCCATGAAGACTTGTCGTGTGTTAAAACTTTTGTAACTTAGTACATTTATGTATAGGATGTGGTTTATCTTTAATTCTATGTTTTGTTTGCCTTAACTTCCGTTAAAATTCGTTTTGAATTAAAAAACCTCATTTTATACTTAATATAATTAATTATTAAATTATAATAATCGATTATCAGTAATCAATTATGACTCACAACAGAGTTTTGAAGGTTGACTTATCTTTAAAGTATAATTCTCATAATGGACTACTATTAGACCATCCACTAATGTATATATTACAGCGAAATTTGTTGATTGTTGGGTTTATTTTTCTTACCCCTATTTGACTATTATTATACCATCCATTAATGTCTAATTTCTTATTAAAAATGTATATGTCTGGACATAAATAAAGTCTGTTAGAAATTTTATATTAACTAAAAATAAGACTAATTAATAATATACAAATGCATAAAAATTTTATATTATAAATCAATTTATTTTGAATGATTAAGAGACTTAGAATCTACTTTCTACTTTTTAACATATAATACAATATTTACTATAAATATAATTTCAGGTGTATTATAAGGTATATGCTCAAAATATACAAACTTGTTGCCATATAAATGTATTAAGAGGCCTTCAACAAATTTTACAAACTTTTCATTCAAATCTATTTACTTTAATATCTAAATTCTTTAAAATAAAGAAAATTATTTAAAATGAAGAATAAAGATTTTATCTTTAAATTTCTTCAACTTCACCAATTCACTCTTTTTCAAATTCATCACTATAAAAGAACAATCAAATTATTTTCAAGTCAAAGTATAACTTTTACAATTAAAGTTGAATTATTTATAGTTCCTTTATCATTAAAAAAAAATCCATTTGCACCAAATGATATATATTTACATCTTAACTAGATAATATAAAAAAGATTAAATATGTTTTTAGTTGATGAATAATTATGTAAAATTAAAATTTGTCCATATTTTTTTTTTTTTACATTTTGATTCTTAAACTTTAAAAATAATAAATATATTCTTTTAACATTAATTTTTTTACCTATAAAACATGTGTTTCAGCATTTGAGTTATTTGCATCACACACCTTTATGTTTTAATGTTAGTTAGAAAACAAATTTTATACATTAAAAAATTAAACACATTAAATTAAAATAATTATATTAATTTATTTTTAAAATTTAAATTAAAAAATTACACATAAATGATTTTTTTTTTATATCAGAAACACAGTTAACAGTAAAAAATTCTTCTATTCCTGATTCCTTACAAGCAACTGATAAAATTGCAATAAATATTCTGCTGAGTGTTATTTATTTACTTGAATATTGTAAATATGCACACCATCAATATAAAATCTGTCCAACTTAACAGTAACATATTAAAAAAGACTGTCACATAAAATAACAATAAAAATATTGTTCACATGTTATGTGTTCCATAAACTCCTACTTAAGAAAATTATATAAAGTTTAAATTAAATTTAATGCTGAACATTTGTTTTTATATAATCTCTACTAATGTGATATAGTATTAAATGATGCAAAACCATATAGATTGTTACAATAAAAAAAATCAATGAACTAAAGGAAAATCTTAAATTCATTTGAAGGAAGTAAATTTAAGTAAACATTTGATCAGAGACTTAAACTAAAATGATTAATCAGTAGATAATCAAATTTTTATTACATACTCAAACTCTTTTAAGATGTAGATGACAATATGTAATATTACGGGACGAATTAATGAAATGTTAAAATTCATATGCACTGCATGATAGATTATAATGTATTCTGAATGCTAAATTGATTATTTTTTCAGTTTTTGTAATCAGAAAAAAAAGTTCTAAATAGTCTAAATAATTTAATTACCAAACTTTTTTATTTTCAGAAAATATTAAAAGTAAAAATGTACACTCAATCATATATATATATATATATATATATATATATAATATTTGTTAATTTATGTAATTTTCAAAATATATTAAATTTTAATTTAAAAAAAATTATGAATTCTAAATTTTAAAATTAGAAATAAAAATTATTAAAATATTTTTGTATTTAAAGTATGTTTTTTTAATAACTAGAATTTTTTTTTATCAACTAAAATTTAATATATTATAAAAAGTTATACAAGTTATATATATATATATATATATATATATATATATATATATATATATATATATATATTCTCGTATAATCTATAACACTTGTGAAGGAATAATACATTTAAATTTTATTTTAAAAGTTATTTTTAATAAAGTAATCATATTAACAATTTTCACAAATAATATTATTTTAAAAATATAAAAACAGAATTTAATTTTAAGAGAACTACATTTTTAGAGAAGCAACAATTCAGGGTACTTCTTAAAACTAAATTTTACTTTTACACCATATTTTTTTTTTAAATACAAACAAAATATCCAATAAATCTTGCTAATATATTATCCACCTCCACCTTTTAAAAATATTACTAAAGTAAGACATTTTATAATCATTAGTGTGAATAATTAGCAAGTTGTTTATAAAAATAAAGCGGTGACGTCGATGAAGCAACAGTAGCCGTTGGATCCTACGTGGCCGTCTCATCCGTCCCCTTCGAAGCGATCGTCAGCACCGAGCAACCACACTCATCAACCAGACAAAGCCAAACAACCAAATAGCCAAAGCACCGAGTTTACTATATATATAATAACGTAGCTATAACACACACGCACCTCTTACCAACTCAACTTCCACTCTTGTCAATCATCACACACAATGGCTTTCACCAATGTTTTCCTCGCTCCTTCATTCGCCCTACACGGTAGTAGGGTTTCTGATCCGCGTTCCATTCCGCTCCTCTGTCCTCCCTCCGACGTCGTCTTCCGTTCCTCAACCTCCTTCTCCAGGGACAGGTGAGAATTGCTCTTCGTCAGTTTACTTTTCCTGTTTTTTTCTATAGTAGTTTTTCAAATCGGAGTGTTTATTGAAGCCAATTATTACGGTGTGTTAATCCACTGCGATTCGAGTCACGTGTGGATAGATGAAGATGGAAGTGATCGGATGAGAATGAGAGTGAGAACGAGAAGGAGAATGTGATGTTCCCTAGGGATGGAGTGAAATCGAAAGTGTGATGCTGATTATCATGAAAGAACTGAGTAGGAACTAGAAACTGAATATTCATAGCTGACGTTTGCTTTTTAAATTTTGGTTGTTTTTCTATTCATAAAATTTAGTCAATGTTCTTAGGAACAAAATTTGACGGGAAAGTGGATTTCAGTGGAACCAGTATTTAGTTGTGAGCTTATATTGTTCTTTAGTTTAGTGACTCCAATGCCCGTGTCTAGATATTTTGGTTGAACCTACTCTTGTTGTGTGTAAATTCAGCGGGAGTGATTCGAGTGAGCAAATGTACGGGTTTATTTGAAGTATTTGACTAAGAGTCAAAGTTGGATGACTTTGTCATTCATGCTCCAAGTTATTTGGATGAATTTTCACGTCAAGTTCTTTTCACCCAATTTGTCAATGCCCCCTTCTCATAATCAAATTCCGCTTTCAATTCATGATAATGCTAAATAGTAAAATAGTAAAATAGTAAAAGTTTGGTACTTCCAAGGCAGTCACCTCAATGCATTGTTGCCATCGAAGCCATCCCTTATTCATTTCATTTGTATATACTGAAAAATTGATGGTAGTACCTGAGTAGTCAAAACTATAAATTCTTTTCTTTGATGGAGGTGGAGGCAGTGGCCTTGGTACCTCCAGCCATTACAGTTGGGCATGTACGAAACATATATAATTGTGACAATGCCTATGTTAAGTCAGTGGGATGATACCTGTAAACCTTAAAAGCCATGTATCAATCAATCCATACAGTAGTCTTTCTCTTATTTAAGGGATTTTCTTTTAGTACCAACGTTTTGTTAGGAATGAACCATTTCACTCCTGCTTTGAAAACCCTTATTCTTGAAAGCTTCCATTTAGCATCCATTCCTTATTATGGGTAAACTTTGTTTATTCAGTTTTTGTTGTTGTTTTTTGCTTATTGTGCATCCCTTGGTACCCTAGGAATCCTCGGCCTTTAATATGTAGGTTCATGATCCCATATATGGTTTTATGACAAGGACGTGTTTGGTGTTATTTTGTTTAGTTAATGAAGATTGGTTTGGCCACTTTTATTGACAGGGTTTGCATTCTTGTCTATGATCCCTAATGGAACTTTAATATTCTCAGCAGTAGTCACCAGGATGTATCTATACCGCTTGTCTCTTATTACTGGTTGACACGTTTTGCAGGAACATTATATTTGCTTCTGCATATCATGTGAATGCAGTTGGTTCCGCTTCACTGGTCAGTGTTGTGTTTCTTGCCCTCATGTCATTCACATATACCATTTGCTTGGCAGTTGAAAAATATGATCAGTAAACATTAATTTTATGTGTGATTTAGAATCTTTGTTATTATCCGTAAATTGTATAATTTTAACACAAGGAACTGAATTGCAAAGAATAAAATAAAAGCGAGGGACTGAATTAGAAGAGAAAAAGTAGTTTCGGACTGAACAGGGCTATTGTGTCATAACATTATAGTACATAGTGTTTTCTATTTCCTTCCTGATCTTAGAAAGATATCTTTCTTGCTATCATTTTGCCTCTTTTTCCATTTTATATGAAATATTTTTGTTTACTAGCAGCCAAATGGAGCTGTCAAATATATGTTTAGGAACCATGACTAAAGTCCTATATTTCCTTTCCTTCCCCCTTGCACCTTCTGATATTTTCCTTTGTTTTTAACTTTCTGAAATTTGAGTATGATACTTTTAAACAAAAAATAAAATAAAATAAAAAATCATAGCTTTCTTTTTTAGATTGTTTTGAGCGGTAAGCTATATCTAATGAAGGTTTTTACTTGAGTCCCTGAGGATCTGCGTCTAGATGATGCTGATCACCTATCTTAATGCCCAAGAGGGATAAATATAAAGTTTAGCTTGGTTTGAAGGACTGCTGCACAGGAATCTAACTTTCTTGTGGTCTTCCAATTATCAATCCTCCAATCAGTTGATCTGTGTCGGTTGTAATTTTGTGATGATCATGTTCTATCAAACTCCTTTTGTTATTGAGAATGTTATATGCAGGTCTCAAGCAATTTCTTTTTTCTTTCTGGGAAATTTCTCTCAAATGTGGATTAATATCTACCGGACTAGATGTCTGTTGCACTACAGTTCAGCTTATTCTTTACATTTGAAACTCCTATGTATTTTACAAGAGTCTAGGCTTTTGTTAACAATTCACTACATATGTCCTGAGCCCTCTGGTTTTGTATGCTATGCTTATACATACATATATTTGTGACTTTTTTTATTTGTTAATTCACACTGCGCAGAAATCCAGTGACAATCCCGACAATGTTCCTATGCCAATAGTTCTAATTGACCAAGACTCAGATTCTGAAGCAACAATTGTGCAGCTTAGCTTTGGGGATCGCCTTGGAGCTCTTCTTGACACGGTGATTTGGCTACAGGAAACTAAATTATGCAATTTAAATTTTTTTAAACCATTTGGATCTCTACAATGGGCTATCCTTAAACTGATATTTTGTTGTTTAAGTGATGCTTTCACTATTTGATTGTTAGACAAGTTTTATCGTGTATATGCAGGTCCCAAGTTTTTCTTCGTTTATTTATATTTCTTCATTACATATGTCATCGCCCCTTAGTAAACAAGCTTCAGTGCTTTATTTCAAGTTGGTTTTATAAAATTCGCCCAAAAGGTATCGAGCATTATAGTATAGTTTTTAAAGAAAGAAAAGAAAATGGAATCATCATGAGTGTTGAAAGGCTTATTTTAGTCAAATAATTTTTTTGAGATTATATTGGAAAAGAGAATATTTTAGGGTTTCTGATCACTGTTTTTTTCTGTCACAAGAGGGCTTCATCTATATAGAATTGTATTAGAATTTTTAGCTCATTTTCTCTCTCAACGTCATTTCATATTTACTGTCAATAATTGATCTTTATTTGTTCATATCAAGGCAGATGAAAGCATTAAAAGATCTGGGACTGGATGTTTCAAAGGGAACTGTCTCTACGGAGGGATCAGTCAAGCAAACGAAATTTTTCATTACACAATCGTAGGTCTCATTTGTCTTCTTCTTCCAGTTCTTTACAGTGTTTTCTTTTTATCGAGTAACAATTTCTGCAGTAAATGAACAACATGAGTGAATTTGCTATTAACTGGTAATTATTTCTTTTCTTTGATAAATTAAGACATTATTCAGTCTTTTTCATCTCTAACTGAAATTTCTCTTATCTGTGAGTCATGGTCATATTCTCTCTAAGGAGACGTGTCTGGGTTCAGGAAAATCATACTTTAACTCAATGGATCACCCTGTGTTCTTGGATGTTAGTTTGGAAGGTGATTTATTTTCCTTAGGTGTTGTTGGAAAGCTTCCTTAGTTGTGGTGTCACCTTTAGCCTGCCTTAGTTGTGGTCTCTATTTGGGCTTCCTTAATTACAGTCTTAGTTCTGGCTGAAAGAATTGAGAAGCTTATATGGGATTTTCTTTTGTATGGGGGGTTGTTACTTATGAAATTTGTTGTAGAACTTAACAGGAAATCGATTTTATCTCTTTGAAATTTGGTTTCCGAAAACTATTCTTTGGCAGCCAAAATGGGTTTTTGGCTTTTCCCTACATGGACCTGTTCTTTATGCCATCAAGTTATCCAAATTAAGTGTGGCTGCATTCAGATGGGAGGGATGTCAGTTCTGTGGTCACTGTTTTGTATACTAACCCATTGAAATTTATATCTCAAGGTTATGCTTCTTCTGGATCTCTTCATTCCTTGGATTTGGGTGATGGTTTTAAGTTTGCGAGAGTCCACCATGAAGCATTTCCCATTTGTAATTTGGTTTCATTCTTCATCTCATTCTGCTACGTTCTGTAATTTTCACTTATTTAGAAATGAGCATGTTAGGGAATTTTCTGAATTACAGTCTTCAATGTCGCTAAATTCAATCAATCTTTCTCCAGAGTCCACATGAGAAAATTTGTTCTCTTGAATGCTTGAGGTGTAAGTTGCTCTTAGTCTCCCACCATCAATAACTTGTAAATGTTCTATTTTTATTGACCTAACTGTCAAATTATAACCGTATGTTACTGAGATTATTCATATCAAATCTTACAAACATTGAACAACAATAGAAAGGTGATCAAATTATTCTTATTTTCGTATTTTCTAAAGTATGTTAAGTTAATCTCAATGTACTTGAATGTATGAAAATTATATCGATCTCACTGTTTATTGATTGTCTATTTTGTTATCAATGGTTCATTGAAGCTTTTTAGTCTTTACAGACTTATTTGATGTTCATATTCTCAGAGATACTGGGCGCAAAGTTGAAGATCCTGATATGTTAGAGAGAATTCGACTTACCATCATTAATAATCTGTTAAAATATCATCCTGTAAGTTTGTCTAGTAGATTCTTGCCTATGGGTTTTTTAAATGATTACTTTTACATACCAAAAGCTTGGTTATAATTAACAATTTCTTATAAACACAACTTTTCCTAGTTACGTTTTCCCAATATACCTTTTTTTTGCTCTTAATTTTCAGTTTTTCTTTACTCACAAACATTATATAATTTTTGTAGGAGTCAAGTGAACTACTAGCGATGGGTGAAGTGTTTGGAATAAAGTCTCCGAAGAAGAAGGTGAATTGTACTCTTCCAGCTTTGGTTTCTTGAATAAAATAAATATTACTTATTTAATGAAGACCTCTGCTTTGTTATTTATTATTATTTTACCTTTTTGAGGAAGGACGCAACTATTTATTATTTGTTTCCTAATTTATTTGATAGACCAAAGTTTTCTGTGCCTGGGTGAATGTCAAGGCCTCGAAAAAAAAAAAATACTGACATCCATGTTGCCATTTCCCAGTAGATGGCTTTGCCAATCTTATGTTAATATTTATTCTATAAATTAAATAGAATGTTGTTGTCGCTTTATTGTTCAGGTAGTGGATACTTATTTTTTCACTTTTTCATTTTTAATTATCCAGTGTTTTCTATTGTTAATTAAAACTTTTGGGACCTACCTCCTGATTTTGACCGGCTAGAGATCAAACATCATTATTCTGAACGCAGACCAATTATACTTATTCCTGTATTTGTGTATCTCTTTCTATTTGAAAAATTGAGTGTCTGCATTGGAAAACCATTTGGGTTTCTCATCTCTTCTGCAATCTTGTCAGAGAGTACGTGATGGCCTCTTTTTTAGACTTCTTGAGATTATTAGTATTAATTGATAAAGATTAATTCTTTACTTCTCGGATTCCGTGGCCACTGTGGCTTTCTTTATATAATTTTCCATGTCTAATTATTGTCTGCATTATCACATAAATTTTCCACTGTGGCCACTGCTACATTTATATACTGGAATGTTCAAGTTATATAACATGCCACACTTTTCGTGTTTTTGGTGCATATTATCATGTATATAGATTGGATTACCAAAAGATGCTTGGTTCTTTTTATATGGAAACAAGGGTTTTGTTAGCTTTTGATGGCATTAAAATAACTTTTATCACTCAAGTCTTTATTAATAACTTGAGTTTTTTTATTAAATGTTTGTAATTTTTTATTAGTTTCTATTCCCATTCCCTATCGAGTGTCCTGGCTACATATTCACAAAGCCCTAGATAAAGCTCGGTTCTACCAGATTCTGCTGGTGGCAAGTAAACAATTCAATGAACTGATTTATGGGTCCGATGCATGGTCTCAGTCTTGCTAATTTAAACGTTCTTTTGCTATTTTATGCAGCGTAATGAGGATATCAAAACTCATATACAGGTTAAGGAAGATGGGCCCAAGAGGAGGTTTGCATCTTTTAACGAGTGGATGCTGTAGTCTATGAGCTGTTTATTACTTGCACGCGCCAAATAATATTAGCATAATAAACAACCCAATTTGAAATAAGTGTCTAATTCTTTTTAATTCAATATTTATCAGCTTGCTGTGTATAGAGACGGCAGATAAGCCTGGATTGCTTGTTGAAATCATCAGAGTCATTTCAGATGTGAACATTGATGTTGAATCGGCTGAGATTGATACAGAAGTATCTTCCTCTTTGTCTATGTCGCCTTCTGTTTGCACCATTTACCCTTAAGTAACTTTACCGCACTTTTCTCTCAGGGTTTGGTTGCTAAGGATAAATTTCATGTCAGTTACGGTGGGGCTGCATTGAACAGTTCTATGTCTCAGGTAACCCTTTGTGTTAAAAGAAATGAACAGTAATGAAAACTATTTATAATCTTGATTTTATACAAGTCGCCTTACCTTTTATCCAACACCATGTCATTCCGCAGAATTTAATTGCACAACAAACTCATTTTTGTGATTTTGAATGAGCAGGTTTTGGTGAATTGTCTTCGTTACTACCTGCGGACGCCAGACACAGATATTGACAGTTACTGAAGGAACCACCTTTACCTGTTAAAGCTAGCCACTATAACTGTTGGCACACCAAATTAGCCGTGACCTCGTGATCACGAGCTAGAGTCATACGGTAGCTTTACTGCTACCACATAATGGAACGGGTACGTGTTGCTCTTGTTGCTTATGGAACCTATGAATGAATACCTGTAACTAATTATGGAACGAATAGATGTTCTGTTGCCTATGGTATGGGATCTATGGATACCTGGAACTTACTGATCACCCCTTAAATCAGATATGAAAGCTAAAAACAATCGGAACATGAATTTTGCCTCATTTGCTTATTGGTTTCTACGATTTTCATAATTTCATTTTGTAGTGAAACACAAGCATTGGATTAGTTTCAATAGAGTTTTTTTAAGATCAAAAGGAAGCAGAATTGGAGAATTTAGGGCCCCTTTGAATACTATTTTCAAATGGAGAATATACTTTTCTGTGTAAAAAGTAAATAACACTTGCAAAATAGAAATACATCAGAAGTCATAGTTAAACACCATCTTGCAACCAACAATCTTCGCTCAACATTTGTCATTTAAAAAACAGGTAATTGCAAATGATACAATAGACAAACTTCACAAAATCCTGCGAACATAGAACTAGACCGGGGTCATGTTATCTTATGTTTGGTAGAGCTAAGACTTGTGTGCTTTCAGTTATCATTGTCTTATAGTTGAGATGTTGTCTTCTTTCGTTCTGACAGGCTGCTATGCTGTGCAAGTCATGGTTTTGTGAATAGTGTTTTTCTATTTAACGTTTAGTATACTCGGAATAACCGCGTTGTCGCTAATAATTTATCGCAAAGTAGAGTTTAATTTAAGCAATATATTTGCACTAGAGTTAATTTGTTATCCTATCTGACAAATCTTTAGAGACTACTAGTATTTTTCAACGAAAACAGTTATCTTTTAAATTGACTAAAACCATGAACACCAATAAATCATAACAATAAAAGTATTAATTTTTACAATAATTATGTTGAAAACGGACCACTTACACCAGTAATGCCTTTGATTTCACAAAGTGTTCTATTTAAATATGTTCTTGCTTGCTTTTCTTTGGAGATTGGGATTCAACGTCCATGCTATTTTCAACGTCGTCGATAGCGCCCTTTGGTTTCACAAATCCATCTTCTTCACGGTAATGTTCCTCCTTTATCAATGAAACATACTCCACCTTTTCAGCATATCTTCTAACAATAATCAAATAGAAAGACATGGCGAAAACAGTGACTCCAATCAACAAGAAGCTGAATTGAATGTTCACCAAGGAGATAGCACGATGAAGAGACTCATCGTCACTGCATTTCACCACATATTCATCAGATTCTTCAAGGTGCATGAAACAACCTTTGGGTTGAAATCCTGGTGTCCAAAGCAAGAACCCCATGATCATAAGCCACACACCTTGGAAGACAATGCTCACAGAACGTACAAAGCAGACCAAGAAGCTCTTAGGCCTGCCAATTCCCATGAGGGTAGTAGCCAAAGAAATAAGAATCAAAAGTTGCAACAAAAAGTGGTATTGGCCTTCTGGTCCCATGTGATCTCTAGAGTGAAGGTGGATAAGAAGAAATTGTTGTGTAAAAGCTATGGCTCCCAGCAAATGAGTTAGCTCATTTTGAGCTTTGCTGCATTTTCTATCAAGAACTATGGCAAAGATGGCATACACCAAGAAAGCCATGGCCATGGAGGAGTGTTCAAAGTTGTGGAGATGGGTGGAGGGAATGGTTCCATCAGGGTCAAATGGTTGGTGATGAATGGGAGCAATGAAGAGCTCCATGGCAATAAAGATGGTGCAGCTTGCCATGATGAAGTGGAGCTCCAAGTATCTGGATATTGTGGTGGGAAACCATAGGGTTGATGTGTAGGACTTGGAACTAAGGGCATGGAGCTTAACGTGGTTGAAGAAGTGCCATAAACCAACTAGAAAGAAGCCAAACCCCAAAAGCTGATGCCCCTCTAGCATAGTGCCTGCTAGGCCAACACAAGAAAGAAAGAGGAAAAGAAAATTCCAACACAGTAACTAAAGAAAAAAAAAGGAAATGTAGTATCGAGTTAGTTATGATGAGTAAATAAACACTAACACAAGTGTTTTATGTTCCAAAGGTCACACCAAATGAGAGGATCTTTTATAGAGCTGTTATTTTGGAAGTGGATGAAATTAGTTATGATAAGTGAAGCCAAGGAACCTCCTTTCACAAGGGAAAAGGTTGGTGTGATTTGTGCGTGTCTCATAAGCCAAATAAAGGCTTTGGTATTTTACGCCAAGTAAGAAAAGCCTTTGGGTTCCATTAAGGAAATTTCAGACTAACAGCCACATTCTCTCACAATACAATTTTGTACCATTCTCCAACTATGGACAAAACCTAACTGTTACATATGAATTTATGATTCAAATTAGTAACATTTTAATAAATTATTATGCTCTACAACGGAATTTAATTAATATATATTTTTATAATAGTTACTGCACTCAAGATTTCTAGGTTATTTAGAGTGAAAATATATTTACACAAACTATCAAAATTAAACTCAACAAATTATACATTGTTAAATAACATCTTTCAAGGTTTATAAGACAATTACATGACCACTACTTTAATGAAACTTGCGGACATATCCATCGTTTCTTGAAACAATATTTAACAACTTGTTTTGCGACACTTTTAAGTAGATTCATATGACACTATTTGCGTGAATGTTTCGTTTATCTTATATATTCGATTTTTAAGTAGATTCATATGACACTATTTGCGTGAATGTTTCGTTTATCTTATATATTCGATTTTTAAGTAGATTCATATGACACTATTTGCGTGAATGTTTAATTTATCTTATATATTAAAAATTAAACTTGGTTTATATGTGACGATGATTATATTTTTACAAATGCGGAGTTTAACACGGCAAGTTACTCCATGTCAGCATAAACAACTTGACTTAAAAGATTTACTCTTCATACAACTAAATAAGGTTAAACTTTTTTATTATATTATTTGTACAATCTTACACCATATGCGTGAAAATAATTGCAAACGAAGTGACAACATTCATATTTGTATTATTGAGCTTTATTACAATACAACTAACTAGGTTTTTTTTTTTTTTTTTTGTCATCTTTCACCTTAACATATGTGCAGTAGAGAATTATCTGAGTTTTCTTTTAAGATAGAAATTGCAACGTTTTGTAAGAAAGAGCCACCTGGAGAAATTTCGCAGAAATTTCGCTATAGTTTGTAGTAGTTTATTCGAATCTTATTTTCTCAATTAAGAAAAACACTTTTTGTATGCATTATTTTGGACATCTTATTGAATTACCTTGTCCATATTGAAATTTAAAAATATGTATTTTTTAAAAAGTATTTGAAATTTACGCTGGCAATAACTCTTATTTTTGAAGGTGTTAGAAATAAATTCTATCAAACTATTATATTCAAGTACCATAGTAACTCCTATACATAATTTAAAAACAATTAGTTCAATATTGAGGAAAGCAAAGGTACTGCATTAGAATTTCTCTTTGCAAGTTTCTGAATTTAAGTCCTACAAAAATGTTTTGGATGCGAAATTCAAATCCTGAACAATACATAGATAGCATTCCGACAGCAACGAAAGTGGTAAGAGACAAAAACAATAGTCCAAAGACGTCTTTGAAAGGACTGAAGAAGGGGAATCTTCGTCTGATTCAAGTTTGAAGAAAAAGGGTTATTGGAATTGTGCATTTATGCTACTTTGCGTATTGGATGGGTGAAGTGCTATGTTCTTTACACAAAATCCACATGTACTTATAATTGTCTATTATAGTTGCAGCAATCTCTCCTGCTTTCTTATAGACACGATTTCACTCGAACAGCAAATGCACATCACAAGGGACAAGGTACATATTATACTCTGTCTCGATGCCTCTTCCACAAAGATCACGATGTTATCAATGCAAAAACAGTCTATTTCAAATCACAATCCTAGAATATAGACTTCAAAAAATAGTCATAAAATTTTTTCAATTTGTACAACACAACCATTTCCAATTCCTTACTTACATACCTAATGTATTCAATTCCTGACATTTACATACATTGCAACCTTAAAATAATTACAAATCACATCCAAACCGCACACCTTAAGTCCGCACAACCACTGACAACGAAACTAAACAACCCTTGAAGTCCATCATCATCTTCGTCTACCTCCTAACTCATATTATTGGTCACAAAATCATTATAAACTTTGGTTCAACAGGTTTCAGTTAATGGTAAATAATATATGTAAAAAACCTGTTAAAGAATATATTGCTCAAGTGTAGTTGCTTCCGCTGATGTAAGTGTGTAGGTTTTTTGTTTATGTTTTGTTTACTTGAATAGATTTGAGAGAGAGTAATTGAAAGGATTTGAGAGGAGTTGAAGATAATTTTTTTTGTTGTTTATTTGAATAAATTTGGAAGTAAGAGTAGATTTGGAAGTAAAATTTGTGAGAATTAGTGTAGGATTTAATTTATATGACAAATTAAAAAACTTTACTTCCAAATTCACTCTCACTTGCTTCCAAATCTGTTCAAATAAACAACAACAAAATTTATCATCAAATTCTTTCAATTACTTTTCTTCAAATCTACTTAATTGAACAAAGCCTTAAACTGAATTTGAATGTAATCGAAGGAGCGAGTTTATGAAAGATGTCGTAATAGCATTCTCGTCTTGGTGCAAAGATAAGCAAGGATTTACTGTACATGGAATATAAGATCATGAAATTACCTTGACCCACAATGAGCGCAAAAAAATTTCTTACCGATCATCTATTTCTCCTTTGAACATTGTTAAATCGCTTATTAGGAAATTATTTAATTTTCCAAAAAAATTGAACACGTATATCCTTCGTTCCACTAATAGTTATTTTATTTTATATTAATTTTAATCATAATGACAAAATTGTAATCTTAGATTTTAATGTATTATTATAATTTTTTTATCTATTGTATTTATCAATATTTCCATAAATTTTACCTCAATCTCTTAAGTTTCACCTCTCTATCCCTTGAAACAAATAACATCACAATCTCCTTTCTATTTCTACAAGTACATTCATTCACTCTCTTTCAAATCTATAACAAAGTCTTCGTTGAGGAATTCACCCCAGCATCGCAACCCTATTATTATTTTCAACTTCATAGCTTTTGCTGGTAAAAAATGTGAAAGACTTTCAAACCCTCATTCAACTAGGGATAAAACGCAGTGCTTAGGATGTGAGTGACTTTGGGACCCAGTGAAACACACCAGGACTCTTTATAAATGTTGTTTAATTAGCATTGTTACAAAGTACTTTTCTAGAATTGATGTAAAGATGGAAAAGTCAGCATAACATGAATGACGCAAGCAAATTCCTGTCACGGAGAGAATTGATTACAATACCCTCAAACAATTTAGGGCAAAAAATTGCACAATTGAAAGTGTAAGAACCAAAATCACACATGTAAAAGGTGATTGAAAGTACAAGTTAGGAATTTCCAGAACAGCTTAGAGCCATACCATTATCACACTACGGAATGATCAACTACAAGTTAGTAATGGTCAATAAGACACGATAACTCTGAAAATATGAATCGTGTGGGATCTACCATTAGTAGAACAAAAGACAGACAGACATAACAACTCAGAAACCCCATCTTACCTTTAATTTCTTTCCACTCAGCTCCATGAGTAAACATTTAATTTAGTAAGTGCATAACGCCATTGAGGACACGAGTGTGATTAAAAAATTAACCAATGCTCATGAAAATTTCATATCAACTATAGCAAGTTACATTATACAACAGCAAGCCTGGTATAGGACCAACAAGAATTAAAACCCAGATGACTCAACTAATGAGGAATATGATGCATTTTCATCCAAGTTTGTAGGCTTCTTACTACCGGTTTTCCTTGATGTGCCATCACTATTATTGCCAAGAGGCCTCACCTCCAGACCAACAATCTCGTACAATTTTAATCTATGTTGTTTAGCTAAATCCACATCACCATCCCAACAAGTCTCAGAAATAATTTCAAGTGCTTTATCAATCTCGTCTTCACGCACAAGATTTCCATTTTCCAAGAGGACAAGGTACAGCTGTTCAGCTGAAGCTTTTCGAATCTGATTATCAAACACAAAGAAATATAGTATGAGAAGCCACAAAGCAAGCAACATAAGTAACATGACTCACTTATTCAAGATTAAAAAAAAAGTAATTACTTTTTCAAGTTTCAAAAAACACACTGAAACACTTAATTTTAAAAAAAATAAATAAACAATGATCATAATTTTTAAATATATTTAGTTAAATTTTTTTATATAAAACAAGCACAAACAAACAATCTCTTAATTGTGAAAAAATAAATTATCTGATTTGCATGGGGTTGCAATTAGGCGAAAACAAGATGCCTAATCGTGAATCTCATACTGGTGAATATCCAGGAATCACCTTAGGGTAGCGATGACCAAGAAAATCAAGAAGTTGAGCAAAGGCCTTCATATTGATAGGTTCCTGCACTGAAGCTATGTAACCAAGTATTGCAATACCAGCATACAACTTAGAGAAGTCTTTTGATCCCTTCAATTCAATTGACAGACAATCCAAAACAGCAGCACAAAAAGTTGCAGTGTGAGCCTGAAAATGCAAATTATTTATCCACATGTTCTCATCAAGCATTTGAAAAATTAAATTCAATAAATGTTAGTATAGAACAAGAACATCTCATATCACGTTTTCATAAATTAAAAATATGCACTATGATCAGTTTTCACTCTATTGCAATCCGATTCTTTTCTTATCTTATTTATTCACTAAAATTTTTAATCTAATTTTAGCTCGCATGATGTTGTGTTATAAAATTATTTTACTTCTTGATTGTCCCAGTTGTTTAAGCACTGCTACCTATTATATATCATACTAGTTAGAAGTACAATAAATATTTAATTATATTATCTTATAATATTTTAGAGTATCTTTGACTATCTCTTAAGATTTATTCTTCCTTTATATTTTTTATTTATTTCCTTATTTAATTAGGATCTTCATAATTATAGGAATATCTTATTAGAATCAGATTTATTAGAATATAATTTACAGGCATATCATATCATGTATTTATTGTCTCCAGCTTATATAAAGTGCCGTCCATATACACAGTTTTCAACATCTCTTCCATTTTTTTTTTCCCTTTCAACAATTCCCGTAACTCCTCTACCTAAAAAAATTACAGTTATCAAATCAATGTCGAAGTTACTAAAATTTTAGATATTTTCCTGTCATGATAAAGCAAAGAACATAAACTTTTGTAAAGGTTGCCACCACTATATATAAAAGTAAAACCATCATATTTCATAAACAACGGAGGTTGCACAGATAACCTTAATATGTAGTGGCTGAGTTATGTATTTATTATTTTCTTAGAGGCACTGTATTCCGACATTTCAACATTATGCAAAGTATATTGGTTTTAGTGCACAAACAACCAACAAGTTTTACACAGGTTAAATAAGAAAAGTAATTGAGAGAGGTTAAATGAACAAATTAAGTAGCTACTTTGGGTGCATGATGAAGCTTTAATGCATCTTAGAGACTTTGCAGAAAGTTTCCTTCTCGTATAGCCATTAGTCTTTTCTTTATTTTTAATATTTTTCATTATTTCCAATAAATTTAAAGGATGACCACACAGCCCACAACTAAATATAAAGGAATACTTGATCACCAAACCAATCCAGAAATATTAAATATATATAAAAGTAGTATTAGAGAACCTACTCATAAGAGATATGAAATATAAAGAATAGAAAGGCACACTAACCTCCATATTAAAGAATATTTTTTTGCTGAACAGAATCTCAATGGTCTGGAGTGCAGAATAAGCGCATCAGTATATTAGAGATTCATGAATAAGCTTATAAAAGAAGAATTAATGAGTTCATCAGTATAAACACGAGTATTATATATGAAACAAAAAGAAAACATGCTGAACATTTAATGAAATCATTTTAGAATTCAGTTTGGGCAGGGCAAGCAGTTCGTTCAGTTCAGCCAGTTGGCATGTGACAGTTGGCTGACTGTTTCTGTTCCTTGTGGAGCAAGCTACTTAATCTTTGTTGAGACAAGATTCTAAAAGCAATGAGGAATAAATAAATTCTTGATTCAATTTCTCTCCTTTCTATTCGCTACGAATTCTAACAAGTACTACACATAACTTGTTACAATAAATAAATATGAACTTGAAACCTAATTAAGATGAAGACACAGAAACATTCCTTCCCTTTCAGGCTTTCTCTCTCCCACACCCTCTTTTATATATTTCTGTATGGAATTGATACTTAACTATCAGACTCCTTCCTCTGTAAAAATAAAAGAATCCATGTTCAGCCTGGAATTGACTGCTAGTCTTGCAATGCTAACATGCCTGTGGTTGCAACTGTCACATAATGGGTTGTTGATATAGAGCTTCGAGCCAGCCCTTTGTTCACATTCAGAATTTTTGTTTTCTCCAAGAGAAAAAATGGTGTGTGTGTGTGTGTGTGTAATAAAATTGCTTGAAGCTTCAATTTCACAAAAGCGGGAATAATGAAGTATTGTTTAAGAAATTTAGTACCTTTAAAGTGGGTACAATAACTCTGTCACTTTTCTTGAATTGTTGGAGAACCCACAGGATGTCAGCAGATAGCATGTAAATCCTAGATGTTCTTGCATTTGGATCTTCAGATCCAACCCCTTCTAGATAGTCTAATAGGGCCAAGAGTGATGCCCTCTTCAAAAAATCTTGCAACCCACCAACAGATATAACCAAACCTGATAGCACATCTCTGCTATAACAACCAAATTGAAGTAACTGTATGAAGCGTGGGTAAGAATAGGAAGGAACCTGCAACAAAACAGTAGTCTTTCAACAGAAAAATTCTATGCAACCAACCCTGAACTGATGAAAGATCTACTTAAACTTACAGCCCATTGTGCATCTGCCTCCTTGGGAATGACTTCTTCTAACTTTTCTCGGAAAGGTATATAGGGAATATATATCATCCGGTTGTACAAAATTCTGTAGAGAACATTTGCTGCTGCTTCTCTCAGCTTATCCATCTTCTCCACGGCTTGCTTACAAATAGCTCCAACTAAATTGGTAGCAAGATTTTCATCAAATAAAGAAAGCTCTCGGTTGTTCTTAAGCATGCCATCAGTCAAAGGATGTGCCGTAGCTTCATTTTCATTTGCAACTGATCTTTCAGACAAACAAATCGACTTGTCTGTCTTACAGAGCATGTATGTACATTTTTCCAGGCCATCTAATGCAGCTTCACGAACCCAAGAGCCTACATCACCTCTGTTATCAACTGAATAGTCATCAAGAGCTTTAAATAAACTCGTCATCACCTCATTCTTTATCAGTATAAACAGAGAAAAATCATCTTCGACAAAAGAGGTGGCAGTATCTTCTCTTCCATCAATTAATGTTTCACACACTAATGTGAGCCCTTTGACAGCATTTACTCGTGCTTCAGCATCTCTGTCTTCAGGGTTTTCCTGCACATGATAAAACATTGTTTAACACAATCATTGAACCTAAGATGGTGTAATATATAGCATTTGCAACATTAAGCACCTCAATTTTACACGAGCCACAAAGCTTCAAAAGCACATTTCTCCATTGACTGGCTAATAACTTATACGGCAAAACCCCTAATGCCAAAGCAGATCCTCTCCTTACAGCTACGTTTGGATCAGTTAACATACTGAGGTACTTTGTTGTCACATCATTTGTACCTTTGTTATCTGAAGCATGCATGTAAGAACAGATGAAGTGTTTCAGACCTTTAACAGCAGCATTCTGAACATCAAATGATGATATTACTCGTCAATTTATAATGCCGAATTAGCATAAGCTGACAATGTTAAACAAAAGATTAAATGGCAACGCAAATTGATTGTATCCAAGGGATAGAACCTGTATCTGAGAATTAGGATGTCTCAAATTCTCGTTGAGAGTATCAAGTAAGCTTCTCTTTATCTTCTCAGATAACACTACTTTATATATGGAGATGCACTCAATAAATCGAGAAACAGCAGCACGCATTATCTCTCCTCCCTTTCCACGATAAAGTCGTGCTTTCTCAATGGCAGGAACAACACCAGAAAGACTTTTCTGTTTATCTGGCAATGACAATTTAAAAAATGTGACAGTTCAGTTGGCAACATCAATATTTTGAAACTAATCACCTTCATTAAAGAAAGGTTTAACCATATGACCAATAGTTGGCGAGAAAAACTAAGCCAAACTTAGCATATATCTAACCTCAACCACAACCACATATCTAATCCCCCAGTCAAAGACTTTTATCCATTTTATTATCATGTTAAGGAATGAACTCAAATAGTTCTGGCTATTTAATTATAAGGCTTCTTCCTGAAAAATATTTTGTTTGAAATAATTGATATTCTCCTTCAGTCTCATACAAGAAAAAAGAAAAAAGAAAATTACTCAACTCGTTTGTGTAACAAATTGTGCCTTGGTTGTTAGGATATAGGGTATTGGGTTATAATGGGAAATGGGATTAGGGTAGAAGGGAGAGGAATTGTATAAATAGTTGGGTGTTTAGTTGGAAAGGGGTCTTTTTCGATGAATTGAGTTGTTGACAGGTATTGACCTGTGAAGAGGGTTAAGCCTCTGTATCCATCATTCTTGCTGTGAATAAAATTCAGTTTCTTTCTTTTCTTGTGTCTTTTCGGTGAGGAAGAGAGTTCTTGATTAGGTTCCCAATTCAGGAACCTATCATTGGTAGTCATAATAATTTAAAACTCAGAAGGAAAATCGGCACATGTACAAATGAGAATATGAAGTTGAGACAGAGAGGGGAAAGAGGAAGGAAGTGCATCTGATACTTTAGTCACTATCTGAACAGTTAAGTCACCAAAGACTGGGGCTCCAAGTGTCTATTTAATCTTAAAATCATCCCTTCAATTTCCAAAAACAAGTTTAAATTATGGACCAAACATATGAATGTGTATAATAAAAAATATATCACCATAAGGAAGACAACAATTCAATATCGATAGCCCCCATTTCTATTCTGATTCTTTGGCTTTGATAGAAGAAAACTCTTTTAATTTCATTACTAACAGGCAGCAACAAAATCAAAAGTCACAAGAAATTATCAACCTGAAGGAAGAGCAAAATTGCATTGGTGTAAAGCTAAAACAAGTTCTCCTGTTGCCATCGTTGCACCATGGCGCATGCATAAATCAGATGAAAGAGTGCAAGGAATTAACTTTTCCAAGACAGTGCTTGCAAAATACTGAGGGTCATATTTTACAAGAGATGAGAGGGCCTCTGCGGCAAGTTCTCGCAAGCTTTTATCCTGAAGGTGTAATTTCCAAATAACTTCTATCAAAATAAATTAAGAAACGGGAAGCAAACTATAAACTGTTGGTAAATGCCAAAATATGAACAAATTTACGCCAATAAATATACAGTGACAAGAAATAAAAAATAAGAAATTAAATGTAATCGAAATTAATGGCCAGACCATCCTCTTAACTCTTTAGTCATACCTATGGAAGAGCAAATGTGTGCTTAAGGCATGACTCCTTTTCATCCTTTGAATTTTTTTGAAGAAAAAGTTTACCGAAAAATAAAACTCGAGAGAAAAAAATCCTAATGTATACTCCTGAATAGAAGAAACTTCGTCAAATATCATAATATTAACCAAAACACATACATGCACTGAAAATACCTGCCATCTCTCGTCTATTAGTGATTTCCCTAACAAAATTTTATTCTATTCAGCACCCAGAAATCAGGCTACAGTGATGTATGTATGGCCTTCAATTAGAAAGTAAACTAAAAATCCATATCGCAATCGCAATTAAGGTCAACATAGGAGCAGAAGAATAGGCAGCTCAAAGAGAAAGAGAGAGACGGATAGACAGAGAGAGGTTTAATCAGAACATACCCAGTGACAAATTTTTCTGTCCAACAGGTCATCTACAAACGGAAAAAGATATCCTTCATACTGAGCAATGGAAACAGCAACATGAAGATAAGAATTTACTCGTGAAGAAAGTGAGAAATAGTCAGCAGTATTCACTATTTCAATTCCATGTGGATAACTCCCTTGTCTTCCAACATTCTCTTGAAATGCAGCTGCCGCTGCTCTTCTGCAGTTAACCTAAGTATCACAGGTTAGTCAGTCATTCTCTCCCCATGTGTGAATATTCTAAAACAAATATCAAGAGAAGGAAGTAGAAAGATATAAGGACCTCACGGTCATAGCATGCAACTGTTAGGAGGTGTGGGGCAAACTCTTCTAAGATGTTCCTCATATCTGTATGATAATACGCACGTCCAAACGCCCAACATACATAAGCAGCAGCATCACGTACATGAGAACCAACACTGTGTGGACCTCTACGAACATCATAATGTAGTGCCTAATAAACAAGTCTTATACTTAATACCACTGCTATACAGTAATGTATCTCTCAAATAAGGGCTCAACTGAAGTCTTATTCAGAAATAAAATTAAATAAAAAGTTTGGAACGGAGGCAAGAAGATCAACTACAAGATGCAAAACTACGAAGTACCATATGGCCAAGGAAGCTTAAGCTTTGTATGCATTACAAAATAAGAATAAGAATAGTGAACATTTAAGGGAAAAATTGCCTTTTTTTCTTTATTTCCAAGGTCAAGTCCATTTTTATCTTCTCCTTTCTTCGACAGCCTTTCCCTCATTTTTTTTCTAAATCATAAACATCTGTTGAATTTGAACACGTGCCTATAAAATTTGGTTCAATTATATAGTTTATTTCCTATTAAGGACTAATTTAAGCTGTTTATGTTCTGAATATTAGGTTGTCATGGTTCTGTTTTTTAATTTCAAGTAGTGTTGTTATGGCCATAAAATAAGGAATTGCAATCTGGTATAGATTATGCTCTTTATATTTAGTTACTACCCCACTTTTTAAGCCGCCAATATAATAAAACGTCGTCAAAGAAACAGTTGTAAACAGCCAAGATAGTTTGTTGTCACAAAACCTACAGCCAGAAACCTATGCATACAATTTATCCATTATAAACCACCTTCACAATAACAGGAACAACTTTGGGAAGACTAGAAGGTAAGAGCAAGCCTCTACGAGCAAGTTCAGCCAAAGCTAAGCAGCCTCCATGCCATGAACCATCACCCTGAAACAAGTGTTACACGTGAGTAATAACAGTGGTCCCAGACAAATAAGTAGTTTACACAGTAAACCTATAATACAGTAACTATATATGTGTAAACCTAGGTGAATGAAAATTTAACTAGTAAACTCCAGTTCTCAAGAACATAAATAAACATATGCTTAGGATCACACCTCGCCCGGAGAAAACAGCTCCAAAACAGACAATAAAACCTCTTGAGAAAGAGATGATGTCAGATGTGAACTTATGCGCCCAATACCTTTTGCTGCAGACCAGCGGACAACAGTGTCCTACAATCCAATGCCAGCATAATTTGTTTATTGAAGTGATAAAAGCACTTGGAGGGATAATACGATAAAGAAAGCATGATCAGCTTAATTACTTAGCACTTTGTGAATTCTTGTGATGTTTAAACGAGTATATATTGGGTAATGGCATGTCCTTTTTATCACCATAATTAATAATTCACTTATTTTCACTTACCTTGCTGATATTTTTCAACATAAAAAAAAAAAAAAAAGCATGACAAGTAGACCAATTAAATATAGTGCACATCAATTTTCAGACAACAATCCTTAAATGAAATGAGCTAAAGGCTTAAGCTTTTAAGCAAGATATTAATTGTGGTTGCTACAGCCTCCAATTCTAGTACTATCTCGAGTGAAAGCCAATAGGGTTTTTGACATGGATGAAGTACATGCTCAGAATTATTTGTGATTGTAAAGTGTTATTGATAGGGCACTAGTACCATATCAAAGAACCACTCATTCTAAGAGATTACACTGTTAAGCAACAGCCCTAAAATTTTATTGATAAAGCAACACTGTTTACTCTACAACTAAGATTATAGTATACAACGTAAATCACACAATACACGTTTCAGGATCTATGGAAACCAGTATAAATACAGTAGCCAGCAGTGATATAAAGCACTACAATTCAGGAAAAACCCAGAACCAGTATTTTAAGTCATTTGAATAGACTTCTCCATTTTCGTAACTCAAACAAAGACAACTGACTTATATCAAATAATGTTAGAGCTCTTCCATATTCAACAGCATTCATCCAGTTCTATTTATAGGATCAGTTACTTCATAAAATAGGTACAATATTGAATAATTAAACATCTCGTATAAATTCATGAGACATCAACATCTTGGTTTTAACAATTTTTGAAATAACAATTTCATGAAGACATTAATTCAACCATCATTTCAGATGCATCGGCAGCAGCAAACATTTAGACATAATATCTTATTTTTCATTGAACCGAGCAATGTAGTATAAAGCTGAAAAACAAAATTTACTACAAAAAATCTCACCCTTTAGACATACCATATCCCTCAAACCAGATAACAACAACTCAATAATCTCTTCAACATTTTCTGGAACATCCATATCCTCATCTTCCTCCCTGTCTGACATTTCATTTGGATTGAAATCATTTTCGTTCACACCCAAATTAGACTGATCAGCTCTATTTGATGTACTCAAAGAAACATTTAGTTTGGCAACTCTTCCCTGCATGATGGGCATATAGTCATTAGATACAAAAAACGGTGACAAAAGTGAAGCTTCTAGAATTGTTTATGATGCCCAGCTAAAACTAGCCATAACACCTAAATATTTGTAACCCAATACTCATGAATAAAGTACAAATGTATGTCACTGATAGAGTTAGCATAGATGAAGGGGCCGAACAACTTAAACTAAGTTTCAATTTAACTGTTAGCGGTTAGCACAACTCCATTGACTTGGGTATGTAACATAATAAAAATTATTTCATGAAAAGCAGCCAAATTTTCTGGCTGACAAATTATCCAAATTATATAGTGTGATACCATAGCCAAAGTGCCTAAGAAACCACTAAGTTCAACTCTTCATATATCCATTATCAATAATGGCTCTAATTTCATCCCTTTCTAGACTTGCATGATGAGCATTTTTTGTTTTATCAGCATACCATGCATGTCTGAGTAATGCATCTAACCATAAATTATTAATTACTGTGGCTTTGTATTCCACCAGTTAAAAGTAAAAATAACAAATATGCACAAGTGATCAGAAGCAAAGGTGTCATCAAACATTTAAGAAACGAGATCCTATAAAACTTGGATAAGAGAAAAGCTAACCATATATCGCCATGAGGGCAAACGATGAGGAAGAGCAGTAAGCCCAATTCGTTGGGTTAATTTCATAAGATACTTGCGGAGCAAAGGGCTTCGGGTTGCATCTGAAGACTTGTACAACATTGAAGTGTCATTCCAAACAACGGGACTTGCATCAAGCAAGAGATTCCGACTACCTGCCTACTCAAAGATTTATATTATAACAATTAGAAACATTAAAGGTAACAAAGGGATATAGCAAAAGCAATACACAAAACTAGACATGCTACCTTGTCATCAAGAAAATTTGTTCACCTAATCAATTTAATTATGGTATTTGCCTCTTTGTTCGCAGTTTTTTGTTAAACTCCAGGAAAGAGAGAAACATTTAGCTGAAACTGTGTTTCGGAAACAGCATGGATGCTTTATTTATGATAGGAAAAAAGAATAAAAACAATAAATAGAAGAGATTTGAAATAACAACATTATGATATGGGAATGAACAAAAACGTTCTTAATAATACATATACAATCTAGATATTCCTGATTATGTAGAATCAGTTGATTATTTCTATAATTATAACAGTTTTGAAAGCATCATATTCGCATGAAGGGCTATAATAAATCATTAATATTGCTGGAATTGTCAGGTCTATCTGTCTTAGGTAAGGAAGTAGAAAATCGAGACAGAATAAAAGGATATTAAATTGAGAATGTATTATAACAAATCCAGTAGCCTTACTACGTTTTAAGCTTGCTCCACTGCAGTTGGATGGAAAACAACTTAGAGAACTGTTAGAGAAGATGAAGAGACTACTATTGTTAGAGAGATTCTTCAACTTGACAGCTGGAATGACCACAAACAAAATAGAATTTTCTTGGCAAGTAATCAAGCACACCACAACAAGACCCAAACTCCTCCAATCGAACTGTTCTGGACAGACAAGAACTTTTATCTTAACAGGATTGTAGCTGAGTGACAGGACAACTAATGTTTTTCTCAAGCCCAAAAAGTAAGAATTTCAATAGCAACTTGAAAATTTACTTGTGAAGTTTTTGCATTTATATTTACACCATCACATTATTCAATTCCAATGTTTTATGGAATAGAAAAACTATTTATGGCAAATATCCTGTATTTCCTCACCTATTTTTGATATATACGTAACCATATTAGAATGTCCAATGAAATACAGACATCTTAACACTCACTCTCAAGTTGATAGATATATAATATATCCATCAGGCTTGGTACGTATATATATTATCCCACAGGAGAATATAACAGTTGTTCATTACAATTCAGAAATGTATTGATTTCTTGGGTAAGAAATTTTTCACAGATGAACAAACAATCTTTTAAGTTAATACACACATGGAAAAACCAGGATAGAGGCAATGTTGTTCATGGTCACGTGATTATGATTCATAACATGGACCCTATTTTGTAAACTCACAATCAGTATGGTTCCAATGCTTTGCTGACACTATGCAATCCAAGCAAAGAAGAAGAAAATATAATAGATACTCAAAGTCGGAATATTGAATTGATGCAGTGTGTACTGAAGATGAGATACAAATACTAACTTAACAGTCCTATTTATACTAACACTCAATAGTCCTATTAAATAAGCGAACATGACATGTGTAAGAATAGCTAAGCTTCGTACAAGATAAGTTTCCTAAATATAAAGTAACACAATTAACCACAACATGACAAGCTATCCAAGACAATTATGCACCATTATCTACCTCAAATAATTTGCAGAAATCCTTACACAAATGATAGATGAAAACATTTTCATTTGAGGGTCTAAACAAAACAAGGCAAAAAAAAAAAAACAAACCTTGAAAATAGCAGCCAGTGCTTCAACCACACCGAGTAACTGGAAATGATGGAGTAAATCTTCAGTTACAGAGGACATGACCGTATGTGTCCACTCAACAAAGCTGAAGCAATTAGAAAAGCCAGATTAAAAAGATGATTGGCAAAACAAGAGGTTTTATACAATACAAATGTGAGCATGCACACAACCCAAACATGTCTTTAGTGATAACACATAATGTCGTAAACTAACAAAACTCAAATCTAGACATTTTCAAGAGATCAAACAAAACCATTCATTATATTTGTAAACTCAACCCAAAAATCAAGGAGTTAATTGATGATTTCAAATAAGCTTTGACTAAGACGAAAATCATATTTACATAAACAACACCGCGACAAGAGACAACGCAAATATATTAGGCAGCCGGAGAGAAAACTTAACAAGCTAAAAAACATGCTGAAATAAACCTCGTAAAGGCTTTCGGCATATCAGGACGGGTAAGCAGCCTCGAGAGAACTAGACCAGCCATAGTTCGCATAGGTCCAGCAGTTGAAAGGTAATCCTTACAAAACCCTATAATTCTCAACACAAGAGGACTGAGCTCAAACTCGGTTAAACTGTCATCATTGGCAATACTGGTGTCAACAGTGGAAATGTCAAAAGGAACCAACACAAGTATATAAAGCCACAACAACGTCACGCATTTAGCTTCCATTTCTCCCGTGCTTTCCTGCCTCAACGATGTCACCGAATTTGTGCTGTGACACTTCTCCAGCAGAGACACGGCGAGTTCGAGATCGGAAACTTGATGCGGAAAGAATTTAATAACAGATTTGTAGCCACAAACCGTGACTAACGAATATACAATTATACATATAGGTTTAATTATTTCGAGAATTTCATCCGAAGCTGTCCCGAGCTCAATTATTCTTGAACGAATAATGTTCATCAGAGGAGAAACTATGGTTTCGAGGTAGGGTTCCAGAAGCTGACCTTGCTCCTGGTACTTGTCCAACTGCAAATAAAAACAGATAACTGTTCTTCAATAACAAAAATTGATAAACGGATGAAGATAATCGTCATGAACAAAGAAGAGTACAATGGATCTGATTCTGTGGACGGAGGAAGAGTCGGAAACGCGAGCATTGGAAACGATGTCGTCGAGGAGCGACTTGACGATGTTCCATTCTTGGAGGAAGTACTTTTGGAGCACGCTCTCTTTGGAATCCAACTCGTCTTCTTCTTGATTCATCGTCACCACCGTCTCTTGATTCGCTTCCATCCCTCTGAGGTAGGTGAAGTTTTGGCGGGATCTTCAAATCTTCAGTGTAAGTTTCCAAGACAAAAGCAGCACTACTCGTCGGAGTGCCGAGTATGTGTTTGATTTGAAGAGAAGGAGGTGATCATGGGCCGGGTCTGGATTCTTCACCGCCGGTTATAAATTTTTATATTTCAAAATATTGTTCTAATTTTTATTTCAATACAATTATTAAACACTTCGTTATTTATAAGTTTTGTTTATTTTATGCTGATATTATTGAATTCTGTCTGAATATTTTTTTTAATATCTTAAAACATTATTAACCACGTAGAAGTTTATGTTTATGTTAGTGACATAGAGGTCTACAATGGGTCGTAAATTTAAAATTACTTAATAATTTTTTTTAGTATATTTTACCAAGTATCAATTCCTTTCTTAAAAATACTCTTTTTAATTTAATTTTTATGAATTTTGAAATATTTTTTTATTAATATAGAATGAGTACGTGTTTAAGAGTGTTATTTTCATTAATATATTTGGTTGAAAAATAATCATCTTTTAAAATTAAAAATTTATTAATTAAAAATAAAAAGCGGAGGAAGAGTCGTGAAGAGATCAATTGAGGACTATAAAAGGTGACTTTCACTTTTATATAAATGAAGGATTTTTAGTTTTTCACCATAAAAACAAAAACTGGACGGATATGGCGCCTTCATTGCCCTACTATAAAATACCTTTTTATTTCTCATAATAAAATAAAAAATAAAAAACAAGGAAGTGTATAAAGTTGTTTAACTTTAAACTTTATCTTTGAGTAAAATATTTACGTTTCATTAATGTATGTTATTTGTTTTTGAAAAAAAATTATCTTATTTTACTACTTCTGTTTTTGTTTGATAAATATTATTTTATTAATATATTTATTGGTTTTAATTATTTTTTATTAAATAACTATCTATCTATATAATTATGTTCACTATTTTATCTTATATAATTTTTTATTATTATTCACTCCGCTACAGAGTTATTTAAAAAAAATGAAAGTCATAGTCAGGATCACTATTTTATCTTATATAATTTTTTTTATTATTATTCACTCCGCTACAAAGTTATTTAAAAAATAAAAATGAAAGTCATAGTCAGGATAATAAGATCGTGGTTCGTTATGGGTTTTAGTAAATAGTTAACTCCGTTTCTAAGAGAGTTGGTCCTAAAACACTGATGTAATATTAATCAAAGTGTGTCATAACTTATGTAAAAGGAATAATGATATTTACACAATATTTTTTGACAATACATTATTGATCCATAATGATATTTATAATTATTATAATTAATTGTGAAGTAATTTTAGATCAATAACAGAATGATACAAAGTTCAAATGTTATAAAAAAAATGTTATTTAAATATCATTATCTAAATATCATTGTTAAAATATGAAATTTTATTTTATTTTTTTCTCTATATCTCATTGCATGGTGTTCAATCCATGCCCAAATGAAAATGATAATTGTTTACAAATTACAATATCAATTTTTTTGAGTATAATGTATATTATATATAATTTTTGGGTTGTCATCTAATGGTGGGTGTTATAAGACCACCCATCACACTTACAAAAGTAACTTCCAATTCATACATAACAAATGCAGTTTAAATTGATACTTATTAGTTTCCAAAATAAACCCTAATGTCGTTTTCCTTTTCTGATTACTTCTCCTGACTTTGTCAAAGACTACTTTGTAGATAAGTCGAAGTATTATGGTTAAACATCAACTTAAGTCAAGTTTAGTTTAACATTTGAATGTAGTCGTTATTTTATGTATATGTTATTGAAATACTCATTGGAGTTGGAACGAAGAGAATGTTGAAAAAATACGAAAAAAAGTCGAATGTCGTCTCCAAAAATATTTATGGGTAATATTATTTTTTTTCAAGTTAAAAATTAGTTTTTCTTGTTCATTTTGTTTAAACTTATGCTGAATTTAATATATATATATATATATATATATATATATATATATATATATATATATTATCTTTTCCATTCTCCCTTATGCTGAAGGAGGCGAAAATGACAGAGCGAGGAAGGGGAATGAATAACGATCCATAAAATAATAATTATAACAAAATAGCAGTTCCTTACTTCCTCCACAGTTCTAGGGTTCATTCCTTCTTCCCCTAGATCACCAATCTCTGAAAAACGTTTCAATCCAGAATCGGAAGAACAAAATGGGGGTGGGAATATCATTTCTCATAGCGGTGAAAGCAACAACGCTTTTTCTATTCTTCGTTTACCTAAAGAACCTCGGTTTCACTC
The DNA here is from genome assembly GCF_000741045.1 of Vigna radiata var. radiata. Classification (NCBI taxonomy): domain Eukaryota; kingdom Viridiplantae; phylum Streptophyta; class Magnoliopsida; order Fabales; family Fabaceae; genus Vigna; species Vigna radiata. The sequence goes on along the minus strand of NC_028358.1, from coordinate 43,971,460 downwards.
TCTTCTCCCTCCCCTTTCTCTACGCTTCGCTCATCTCGTTCTTGGTCTCAATCGCCTCTCACCCTTCCATCGACCTTCCCATGCTTCTGGGAAAAACCACCGATGGAGCTTTCCCTCTTTTTTCACTGATATTTTTCGGCCCTTACATCTACTTCGTTCGCTTTTTCTCTATGCTCCGAAGACTTCGAAGCGGAGAACCTCCTTACACACAGGTTCACGACTATCTCTATGTCGGTGGCTGGCCATCCTCGCCTCACATGCTGCCACCTGGGGACCCTGCCATTATTGATTGCACGTGCGAGTTCCCGCGTGTCAAGAACTTCACTGCCGGGTTGCCCTACCGCTGCATTCCGACTTGGGACACGAGGTCGCCTCAACCTGCTGATATCGAATCCGCAATTAAGTGGGCCTCTCGACAGAGAGACCTCAACAGGCCCATTTTCGTTCACTGTGCTTATGGTTAGTCAGTTTTATTAGCTTGTTCAAGTTAAATTCGTGGTGAATATGAATGCGATTAAGATTGTTCTTCTGTTTGCTCTATGTGATCTGTAGTGAGAAATGTGTTGTTTAGAATCTGGGTGGGATGACTCAAAAGTTATTTTTATATATAATCTTAATCTGTTTTTGTGTTGGTAAATTTATTGATAAGTGGTCTCAAGGTAAATTATATTCATATAGATGTAATATAAATCAATTTTTACTATGTGGAAAAAGAGCACGTGTCAAAGCTGAAGGGGAAAAAAATTGGGGGGAGGGGAGTCATTGTTCTATATATATACCCGAAATTGGTAACAACTTTTTATCCCAAACCAGCTGCCGAAATCTCTATAAATAATATTTCTTAAACATATGAAATCGACGAGGAGAGCTATGTGCTTTCGAAGGCATACATTTTTTTTTTTTATTAAAATTTAAAACTTGTGACCATTTTTTCATGCCCCCAACCATGACTATTTGTTATGCAACCATTTTGTTGTAAATAGTTTATGCAAATTTTAACATTGAGACCCTGTTTGGATAACAATCTTTTCGATAAGAACTTATGTTTTTACTGGAAATTGAATGGCCTCGGACTGAACTATTTGTGGGCCAAAGTGTTGATTCTAGTGAGGATTGAACATAACACCGAATGTAGATCTACTTGTGAAAGATACTCTGAAGATCAAGTCAGAGTTGAATAGGAGAGAAATATGAGTAAAAAATAAGATTGAGATTAAGTTGAAGTTTACGTCTCCTTGTTGTGGACATACAAATATGAGATTTGAGAACTTTATCCAAATAAAACATACATGAAACGTGACCTCTCAAGTGATGATTTTCTGTTTTTATAGACATTAATAGTTCAATTTGTATTCTGTAACTCAATGATTATATGACGAATGACCATTTATTCTGTCTTATGTTTGTTTTAATTGCTCTGTCCAAACAAGGGACTTGAATTCAGTAGACTTTTGAGAAAACCAATGATGTACATCCCCTACATCATCTTTTTAAGAAAACCATGTTTTTAAATGAAGATCCAGGGAAAATGAAAACTAGGAATAGAATGAAAGGTGTCATTGGAAGGTTGAAAAACAAATTCTCACTAAGCATCGATCCATTACCAAGTTTAAATTTTTTGAGTCATGAGAAGTTATTAAAGAGAAACTGGTTTCTTTGCCGCTCATTATTAGTAGCATCAACATATTCTTTTATGTGTCGTCTTTTAATGGCCACCCGTGCTTTTAAGTGGGTGTCTGTCACTTCGTGGTTGTTCTTCATTACCATGAGCACTGCATGAGCCTGCAAATATGAAGATATATTTTGGTTAGGCATACTATTAGAGCTGCAATTTTATCAACGAGGTAGATCATATGACATTATAAATGTTGCCTTTATACTCATTTTAGATTTTACGACCATCTTTAACTTTTTTGTTTTTTGGTGTAAAGGTCATGGAAGAAGTGTAGCAGTTATGTGTGCACTGTTAGTAGCACTAGGCATCACCGAGGATTGGAAGACTGCTGAGAAGCTGATCAAGCAAAAGCGACCTTACATTCGAATGAATGCTCTCCATCGCAAGGCCCTTGAAGAATGGTCCAGACACCGATTGTCTGCGCCGAAGAAGTAGATTAGACATACGTGAGCGTGGGTTCCTCCTGTTAATCTGATTCTTTTGATAATTTTATAGTATCATTGTTTTCCATACAGTTGCAAACGAAGAAAGACTGTAGAAACGTAGATTCTCCTCGTGCCCTTACTTTCTTAGCGTTCTTGTTTTCCAGTGAACCCAAAATCTAATATCTGGTTCTAATTCATGGTTGCCAATTATTCTGTTGTCAGCTTCTTCTGCTTTGGTCATGTTGAAGCTGATGCGCGTAATAGTGGGATTTCATACCATGAGAAGCTGTAACATCATCAATAGATATCATTTCATCGTGTAATGTCGCATGAACGATGAATCCTTGTGTAGTTTTTGATAAATACGAGTCATGTGTCTTATGTATTGTTTTGAGTCTAAGAACTATACCAAAACGAGGCATCAGTTTGAAAGTGATGCGTATAAATGCTGAAGAGAGTTGGAATAGGATACACCAAAGTAGAACGAGATAAATCATTTTGTTTCTTTTCGTTAGTTCTCCAAAATTTTTTAGTTTTTTTCATTTAAACCTAAAAGCATAACAATGTAAAACAAATATATTTTTCTTCTAATAATTTTTTGTTAAAATATACGAAAACATAGTATATGAGAGGATATACTATATTTGAGCTGATTTTCCACTATATAAGAGGATGTAGTCTTATATCCTTGTTTGTGTGAATATTTTAAAAGGTGCGATTTAGTTATTTTTACAAAAATCATCTAAAATTTAAAATATATTATTTTTCTTTTCTGTTAATGAACAGAGCAATACAGTAAAACAATTTTGGACTCATTTCTCAAATAGAGATAAATTGTAGGGCTATATTACTTAAGACGCATTAATTAATTAGATGAATAAATTAAGAAAATAAATGAGAAATTTAATAACATTAAATGATTTCACTAAACTCATTGATTTCCATTAATTGATTAAAGAGGTCTAAATTAATTAGCATAAACTCATTGATTCCTATTGAATGATTAAGGAGATCTTCAAATATCAATCTTCCTCAGAGGTCACACTCATCTAAGTGTTACTCGGTTAATGCACTGAAAATTAATTTATGCTTAGCTAATTGTTCAATTCAATACAGCATTCAAATTGGAACCAGGCATTCAAATTCAATAGAGTTTACTTGGTTTATTTATATATATATTTTTTAGTGCTATTAAAAGGTGTACTATTTTGACCTCAATTCCAAAGTTATGTGTTTGATGGTAGCCTAAAAATTATTGGGGCTTCTTTTTATTTATTTTTATCTATTAACCATTATAATTAGGAGACTAATCTTCAATTTAAAACTTAATCACACGTAAAACCCCACGACCCCACATGGGAATTCAATGAACTTGGGCCTTTTGCAAAGGTCACATGAAACATAGGCCACAGTGGTCTTAACTTCCTGCGCCGACTTCACATCTCTGACTCGCCGAGCATTCAAAGGGTCACTTTCCCCATACCCACCCCATCTTTTGTCCATTCCACTGTCCTTAAATATAAAACTCTCTTTGTACCCTCATTTTCGTTCCCACTTCTTCAAAGTCACAATCTTTGTCATCTCTTGACCGTAAGTCTCTCTCCCCACTTTCCTTGGCTTCCTTTTTTCAATCTCTTTCTTGATTTTGGATTTGGGTTTAATCTGTTATGCATACTGCTTGCATGCTTTTGCTTTTCTATGTTGTGTTTGCTTGTCATGAAGTTTTGTTTTATTGGGTGGTCTTTTTTTTTTTGTCTCATGCACAGATCTTTTGATGTTTCGATTTTTTGATCCACACCCTCTTTTCCATTTCCGTTGATTTCTTTTTTTTTTTTTTTAATTGTTCGTCAAATTTTCAATATCTGTTGCTGGGAGGAAGAGGGGTTAAGATGGGGATCAAGATATGGTGATAGGAGGGCAAAACCTTTGCTGTGGAAACAAAAAAGTTGCGACCTTTTTGGACGGTGTTCACTCTGGAGGAGATCTCCGAGTTTATGATTACTGCATCGTTTTACAATTTCATCAACAATCCCTACTATTTTGATATGCAGTACTATTTACAGCTGGAATTCACGACCAAAACACCTTTTTTTATAAACTTTGCTTTGGTTACTTGAAAATATTTATGATGAGAGTTAGATTAACCATAAGGTTGTGCTTATATAGTACTATCCTCGTCCTACAGTTTCGTAAACTTGTGTAGGAGGCTGGTGATGTTTATTTCTAGTCCAACTTCACCAAGCATCTTTTTACCCGCACCAACACTGATTTTTAAGATGCAGCTGATTAGATTTTCATAATTTAGGCTTAATGTATATAATATACATTCAAGGTGTCTGGTAATAATACTTGATCTGGCTTCGTTATTGTGAAGCAATATCTGGTAATCTGAGTTACCTTGTATCCTAGAGTGGAGCAAAAGCAAAACCAATTTCTTGAAAAATCTACAACCTTCTAATTTTTAGTGCATGATAGCCAATCTTGTCGTTTTTTACTGGAAAAAATTCCCAAGTACTATCAGTATGTCGCTGATTTTATAATTAGTTCGAATATTGTCACCTTATCTAATCAGTAAGTTGTTTGTCAGTTCATATAACAATCAACAAAGTTGCAAGAGCATATCAGTTATGTTTTTTTATGTGAACTTGAATAATCAAGGTTTGTACTTGACTGTGTTGAGTCGTTTTAATGGCAAGTTCTTGAGTCTTTCACAGTTTTACAAGGAAGTCCAATCTTGACAGTTAAATATTTTTTATGTGCTGTGTTCCGTTTTGGGGTAAATTGTTTGCTGCTCACTGTGCTTGTGCAGATTACTTTTATTTGGATTGAATTTGAAAACAAGTTTTCTATTTAATCTGTACAACAGTTATTGGATTCAGGTATAAACATGTCAGCTGTGAACATGTCCACCATGACACTTCCAAGAGCTTCCTTGTCTGGAGTATCTGTGCCTGCTGGGAGATCTTGTGCTCTTTTTAAGAGTCCATCATCTTTTAGTTCTGTGAAGAATGTGTCTAAAGTATTTGGACTGAAATCATCATCCTTTAGAGTGTCAGCAATGGCAGTATATAAAGTGAAACTGATTGGACCAAATGGTGAAGAGAATGAATTTGAAGCCCCTGATGACAGTTACATTCTGGATTCAGCTGAAGATGCTGGAGTGGAACTACCATACTCATGCAGAGCTGGAGCCTGCTCTACTTGTGCAGGAAAACTGCTTTCAGGTGCTGTGGATCAGTCGGATCAATCCTTTCTTGAAGAACAGCAAATGGGGAAAGGTTATCTTCTCACATGTGTCTCATATCCGACATCAGATTGTGTGATTTACACCCACAAGGAGGAAGATCTATGTTAAGTGATCATGTTTATCTCTTAATAAGGTTTATGGTCACTACTTCATTGATGTTTGTTCAACATTTTTAGTCGTTCAAATTTTATGTAGAACTTTAATCCTGTAGTATGCAGCCATTGGATTGGTTAAGCCAATAATAAGGCCTTGTTTACCTATACTATTTTCAAACTTTACTTCAAAATATGTTTTAAAATTAAGAAGTTGCTTTGGTTAGTATTGTTAAGGTTGTTTCTCCCATAAAAAATAATTAATTTTGTAGTTTTTTTTCTAATTTTTATTTATTTTTTCATGTGGGTTTTATTTCTTGGAACAAACCATTTACACCCTTTTTTTCTTTTCACAACCACTTTTTTTACATTTTTTAAATATCTCCACGGTCATTTTTCACATATCTTAACACACATTTTCTGTAAAATGGCTTCTAAATTATAATTTGAAAACTGAATGACTTCTAAATTATATAATTTAAAGGTTATTTTTTAATTAACTCTTTTTACCTTTAAAAAATTTGATTTTAATTTTTAGATTAATTTAAAAACCATTTTTTATTTTCATATCATACAAATCGACAAAGATAAACAAATAAAAAACAAACAAACAAAGAGCTATAAGTGTATGCATGAACCAGGTTGAAGAAGCTCAAGAAGTTTTACAATCCAGGTTGTAAGTGTTGGTTACTAATTCAAATGTTTTTTTTTCTTTTAGAAAACTACCAAATTAAGCACATATTATATTAAAGTATTAAGATGTAGACTTTAATTTTAAGTTAACCTTATAAATTGACTTTTAAACCTTACAATATTGTAACATGGTTTATGTTCAAACTGAATGATGAAAGTAATCAAGAGTAATACGATGAGTCATGATCTACAAATCAAAATAGGAGGATCATGTTGATACTTTAATCCATCAATTTATGTGTGTCCAAAATAGGATATATCATGTTAATATTTGTAACCTATCAATTTATTTTGGTCCAACTAACTTAACCCACCAAATTAACAGATCAAAGACAGAACACAATGAGCTGGTCCGATGATCTTATATATCTGTGTACCTGTGATACGAGATGGAGATGAACATATTTCATTATAAATTATTTGTGAAAATTTCAGGAATTTTTCACAAGACATGTACTCGTAAATGGTTTAATTTTGATGTCATTGATATTAAATAAATAAATAGTTTTATTGCTTGATTTATAACTTTAGTGCGATACATATAATTAACACAATACAAAATGTATGTTTTTCTAAATTACTAATATATATAAAAGATTATATTATGACTAATGTTTACTCAATCTTAAAAAAGATATTCTCAATTTGCAATTAAATGTATATACAGTAACAAGAATACTATTTTAACATATAGTTACTAAATGTTTTAAGAATAAAAGTACATCAATATAAAAATGTTGAGTTACTTAAAACACGGTTTAATAAAAAAAATAAAAATACAACAAATTCATGAAAGAAAACTTGTGTACCCCATGGAAACCATAAAGTCAAACAAATTTTTCAATTAATAAAAAAAAAAGAAAAAAAGTTGTGTTTTTTAAGTTTTTTTTTTTTTTTTAAAAGAAAAATGAGATTGAAGGAAATATAAGCATATTATAAATAAATAAATAAATAAAAATGTATAAAAGAAAGAGCGTTGGGATCTGAGGGAGAAAAGGGTAAAATGAAATACAGTAGTTTCCCGCCAAACGAAGAAGCAATCGTTTGAGCTTCCCGCTCCTTCTTAAGCGCATTTTCCGTTTCAAATTCCATTTTTCAGTGTCTCTGCCAAACTATTCAGCAAACGCAAAGGGTTTCTTTCCAATAATTCAAAGGTTCACTCTTCGCTCTCTTATTCTACTCTTCTTCGTTTTTATTTTTCATTCTGAAACAATCACTACAGCGTAATTCTGAATTATCCACCTATTCCGTTAATTTCGTTCTTTCGAGTTTTTATAGTTAGATTTTTATTCACTGATTTGCATTAACTTTAGGGTTAGGCGATCATCTACAGACAACACTTGTGTTTATTTTTTGTGCACTCAACATGTTTGTGTAAATTTCTCTCAGACTATAATTTGTCACAGTTGTTCGTTTTCTCTTCCACTGTTAAATGTATTTGTGCTGTGATGACAATGGAGACCAGTTTATTTTTTCAGAACATTCAATCATTATTGCCATGTAAGGAAATAAAACATTTGTTTAAGCTTTGCCTTCATAGCTTGATTTTTTTTTCCTTTTTGTTTCAGGCCATGGACACGTCAAATCCTGCTGTGTTTGTGAATGCCCAGTTGATTCCCAACTTTATAGGGAAGAGAGTAAGAACAGTGGTTCAGGTGAATCAGTATGGTGGTGGAGTTGCCACAGCAAAATCCACCGATGACTCTCAATTAACAATAAAAGGGTTGCCGCAAGTTCCCATTATGAATTTTATTGAGGTCATCGGTATTGCTGAAAGCAGCAACTCTATCGATGCCGAACTATGGACCGACTTTGGCAACACATTTGGTACGAAGCATTACAATTTACAATTTTTCTCACATGTGGTCAATTGATGTGTTCGTTCTTATGTTCTCAAAGTAGGAAAGGATTCACTCGAAGTAAATATTTCTCCAAACATGTGTTTTTGTTCAAATTTGAAATCCAAATTAGATTTATTTGGCGATTGCTCTCTTCCTCTGCCGCTGGCGCAATAGAAACTAAAACCAGGAACTGCTTAGCATTTCTAATTTTCTAGTGTTCTGTCCTGCTCATTTATGTTTGTTTTGATGTGGCACTCTCTGTAGATACCAACTCTTTCAATCAGTTGTGCCAACTAGCAAATGGTGAATTCAAAGGCCTGTTTCTCTAGGGACATCAAAGAATGCCGACTTAGCAACTGGATGACGTTTGAAGCTTTTGTTTTTCATGCCAAGGCACCCGTTTACATGTAAATCTAGATATTATGCCCAGAATAGCCGAGCAAGCATGCTTTCTACAAACTATTACGTTTTTCAAAATCTCCTTTAACTTACATCGTGTTATATGTCTAGTTTGGCTTATGTAGTGTCTTCAATTACACTCCTATGAAAAGGTATTATTTAGATTATTTTACTCTTCACCTAACTAAAATATATTGGATATTTTACCTTCCATTCATGTTTATTGTTGTATTTTTTTTAGTACTGTGTAGATATACTCCAGTCCATAGATGCTTTACTTTCTTGCGTACCTATGTAGCTTGTGGCAGTAGTTTTGTTCACTATTTTAATAATTCGAGATCATTATGCTCATTTAACATTCAAAGCACAAAATTTTAGACCTCAACTCACCACACTCCTAAATGTATGCTAAGATAAAGTTAAGAGTATTGCTCATGGTTGGTGCTTTTATTGGATGCATCCCAACTACGTCATAAACTTCCTTCACTTGGTGTGTTTTACAGCGAGTCTTTCAGGAACAAATATAGCTAGTTCAATTCTAGAAGGATATGAAAATGTCAAAATATTCTGATAGTTAGCAACTTCTTATTAAATTATCAATATCTTCTGTAGTTTTATCCCGAATCTTTAGTGCTTCAAAGTGAAAGAATTTGGTGGTGCGAGACCTTTCTCTTTACCATATCTCTTATTTTGTTAGGCAAGCATCTAGCTTTCTTTACGCCTCACATGAGTTTTTTCACCGATCAAGGATAGGAAGTGATTCAACGCATTTGATAGTTTCTTTGTATTGAGAATATAGTATCGTCGTCCCCTTCATCAAGGTAAGTTCCCATTCCCACACACTTTTCGGATAAGAATAAAGTACGAAGGAGGGCAACAGCAAGGACAAAAGTAAAAGGAAAATAAAGTAAAAAATGACTATTGTTTACATAAATAAAAAAATAAAAGAAAACTCTTTATCAGTTTTTATGATTAAAAAAAAGGCAAAAGGTAGGAAATAACTTAATAACTTGCATTATTTGAATGTAGAGGATATTCTACCTTTAATTTAGATATAATCTTCCGTGTATCAAAAGGATTTTTATTCATAGAATAAATAGTTATATTTAATTTTTAGTAAAAGAAAACTCAGTCTTAGCTTAATGATTACAGTGTAGGAAAATATGTGTATTTTGAATTTGTTCTAAAGAAATTATGGAAACTAAATAAATCAATTTAAAAAATGTGTTTATTAACTATATTTATAAAATTTGTTTGTAAAATGAGATGTATTATACTCATATATTATAATTTATTACATTTTTAGATAATTGTTATTATTATTTTATTAAATATTAATATTAGAGTAATTGTTTACAGAAAATTTGATATGGAATGAAGTAATATGTTCAATAAATTTGTTATGATGTGCTTTAGAATCATGTTAAAAAATAAATTTAGGGTAACTTAATCTTATAACCGTAAATTTTAATCATATATTTAGTTAATATAAAATCTGATTCAAATCGTTTCATTTTTTTTTGATCAAACACACTTAATCTATTTATCATAGGATTTGGTTTACACATTATAAAGATTAGTCATTATATTTAAATATTTTTTAGTTAAAAATATGGTCTGACTGGCAACAGAAATTAATCAACATCTTTTGAGATTGCACATACAATTAATTAGCAAAATAGTTAGTGAATGTTATTATTGACTGACTAATACTAAACAAAAATTGAGTAATCCTACAGTGAATAAATTTATGGCTAAACAAATTGATTAATATTATTGACTGAATACTTGTGCCTTGGATGCTCACACGTAGGAGCTAAAAGGTTTGGAAGATTTCCTCACCACTGAATCTCCAATATCACAATGCTGCCAATGACTTTCTTTTTTGGCTGTTTGCCTTTATGCTATTCTCTCTGTAAGGACTTTAAGGAATCTTAGTTAACATTCCTCACCTTTTCTTTCTTTCTTTTTATCTCACTTCACATCATTTAAAAGGAATACAAAATTATTTAACTCCATTCATTCATCAATACTTGATGTTACATACCTATTACCAATTGCCCTTAATACCTTTTCAATTAAATTAATAACATTTTAGGTTAATTAAATTAATAATAGTGATTAATCATTGATTCGGCTTAAAAAAAAGGAGAGTACTATTATAGTCACACAATCCATCGTAATAATTTACGAATAAAATAATAATAATAATGTAGTATTTGCTAATTGCAAACCATAAAAAATCTAAGATAGAAATAAGTGAAAAATAAACGTAAAGATAGTCATTTAAAACATAAGTCAAATTATTAATTTCCTTCAATAGCAGGCACTCTTTCTTGCTGATCAGATGGAAAACAAAGTAATTTCTTACACTCTCTCCATATTATTATTTTTTTATTTTTATAATTATCTATAGTTATAACAGCATTCTTAAGTAGACCTGTTTTCATGAGTTTTTTAAATTCTGTAAAATCCACTTTTATGCGAGTTTATCGTAGGAGCGAACAATTCTTATATGACAGTTTTTAAAATTTTTATTAATGTATCATTGAGAAGAAAAATCTTAAAATTGTTAAATACTATGTAATAGGACTAAATAGAGTTATAATTGACGATGATGTTATTGAAACAAACAAAAAGGTGTTGAAAATAAGTGGTAATGACAGTCTGATTGATTTTCAACATTGATATGTATTCAATGTTTTGTCTCTTATGTTTCTTATTGTTCTTTATTGAATTCTTATGTCTAACATGAATGCGACATTGCGTGAGATTTCATACTATTACAGCTAAAAGCAACTCAGCTTAACGTGCACATTTCACGTGAAAACATGGAATTAATTATCAGTTGGATTTGGAGTTATACAATTTCTTCTGTGAATTTCATCATGACAAATTATTTTATTCAACTTTATAAAATTTAGATTATCTCTTCTCTAATAATTCAACCTGTCAAACGAGTGACATTGTTTATTATCTTTTCATCAAATGAATGTGAATCCTAGTGATATATACTCTCTTTTTTGTCAAGCAAGTGTCATCAAATGAAAAATAATAAATAATAATTTGAATTTCAGAAATCTACTGTGAAAAACAAAACTAACGTGATTATGATTCAATCCATGGGATCATTTAGTATGATTCAATCTAGTTTATTACAAATTTATTATTTAATGAGTTAATTTAATCGATTTACTTATTAGTAATTTTAAAAAGATTTAAATTTGATTTAATTCATTATATATAAGTGAATTAAATGAATGGATTCAATTAATTTTAATTTCTTTTTTTTAATCTAAATAAATAACAATTATTTTCTAATTAAAAAATATAAATAAATCTCAATCAAAATAATATAAACTTTGTATATAATCCAAAATAAAATAAAATAAAATATTATTCAAAATTATGTTAAACTTTTAATAAAATATAAAAATATAAAACAAAATTTACATCAAATTATTATGATTGTTAATCTATTTATAATATTAAAATTTTGAATGAATAAATTGAAAAAAGTTTAAGTTGAAGATTTTATTTTTTAATATAACATAAATTTATATTTGAATTGATGACTTAATCAAATTCATTATAAGTTCAATCCAAACAAAATTTGATTCTTAATTAACACGAATTTAACTTTAATCCAGATCAAAATTTATAATTTTTTTAAACTCATTTTAACTGAAAATTTTAAGATGATATGAGGTTGTGTGGGACACGTAACGTAACGATGGTGGTTGAAGATTGTAATCAGTGTTGAGTGTTGAGATGAGAGTGTGATTGGTGAGAGATTCGCGATTTAATATTTAGATTTTGGACCACTCACTATACTTTACTTTCTTATATTAATTAAAAGGTTCACAGTGAACCCACTTTCTTCAAAAGATAAGGCCAAACTTCCTTTTATATATTATTCTTAATTCTGAAAAATCATTCATTCATTTTAACCTGCAACCATCTCCTTCTCCATAATCCCTCTGACCCAGAAAGTGAGAAGATGCACCAACAATTTTTCATTTTCATTTTCATATAAAAAGGTGTCATCTTTAGCTAGATTACTAGCTAGAGTCCTATACCTACAAATGGGTTTCAAAGTCTTAGGATTTTCTCTTTTCATCTTCATCTGCTTCATTGCTCTTACTTCTTCTGCATATCCTCTTCACACCACCTTCTCTTCAGGTACTCTTCTAACTTCTATCTCTTTTTAGTAACTAAAACATGTCTTAAACTTCTAACTCAATCTCAAATTTCTATGCAGCATTTTATGTTTTTTACTGATTTACATTAAAAGAATGTACGATGATCGAAGTGAAAACTTTGATTTAATTTAAAAATAGTAAAAATAACACTTCGATTATTGTATTTTTAAGTGCTTTCCTTTTTTTTTATAATTTTTCTTCACTGCAGAAACAGATATGAATTCATATATTGTTGTTTATAGTTATAGCTATAGCCCTTTATTGCATTTGTGGGTACCTGCTGTGTGTATGCCAGCTAATAGCTGTGGTGTTCATCTCACAGTAAACGTACTATAAGTAACAAAGACAGGAAAATATCATATCAAGATTGTGGAAAAGGAGCTTAATAATAATTTATGAGGTTCACATGCATAAGCTTATTGTTTAATAGAATTATTATTACAGGGTAATCAAGCTGAGTTTTCTAATTGTAGAACTGCTGAGTAAGGATTGACCCTCTTTTCCAGTGCTAAATATCTCCTATTCTGTATCAAGAATTTCAGATGGTTTAGTATAGTATTAGTTTGATTCTATTACTGTCCTTCTTCCCTTAATATACCATCTTCTTTTCTTTCTGTGCATGGACTGTTACCTTTTCAATGTTCCTTGTCTCCCACTATTAGAAATTTCAGATGCTATAACAACCTTTTGTTGAATTTCCATTGCGAGATAAGGCATATAAATTTTACTACAGATCGGTTAGAAAAGAAAAATATGCTTTTGAAAAATATTAGTGTTCTTTTGGAGGTATCCAACATCACATCAAGAACTCACTTTGGATAACTTGGTTGCTTTTGTATACTCTACAAAACTTTAACTGGTGTGAGGAAGTGAATGGATTTGTCACCCTTATTTTCTTACAGCAGTCTGAGTTAGATTTCTATGTGAAGGGGTCCACTTTGAAGTCAACACTTTAACAAAAATGTGAACTTTAGTGTTGTTAATAACAGACCACGTCATTTTCTGCTGCAATTCTCATTTGGGCAGAATTTATGACCTTGTTAGTTTCTTTCTTGAGCATGTGGTGATACTTTTTTTTTAACGTAGAAATTATGCAGATGAGAAAGTTGGAAGATAAGGTAATAGATGGAAGTAAGATAGAAGGAGGAGGTGGTCATCATGGTGGCAATTCACACGGAAATGGAAATTCAGGATCATCTGACACACGAGGAGGAGGTGCAGCAGTTATACCTGTTTATGCAGCAGGTGCTGCAAATAAAAATAACCAACATCAGACTCGTCATGGTGCTGCAAGCTGCAACCTTAACAAAATCAGATTTTCCAATATGCTTATGATACTCCTGATCTATCCTTTCATACTGTCATTTCTGTTGATATAGAAAGCGAAAAAATGGTTCATTGTATATTCTGTAACAACTGTTACAGGTTCTTTGAAGGAATAGTATTTGGTGATCTAGCGATGTATTTTCATTAGTTTGAATTTGTGACACAATTTATGTTACGTGTATCTGTTTCTTATGAATAAAACTTATTCGGATTGCACCAAATATATTCAACACTCAAAGTATCGAACAAGGCACTTACAAAGACCATGAACTTTTGAGAATCTGTACCAAAACGAACGGTTTGCACGTTCAATGTGGACGGAAAGGGCAGGGTTGACTGAATTATATGCCTACCGGAAATTGCAAGTCTAGACTTCATAAATAGTATAGGTAAATTGTACAGAATATTAACCTTCCTTTTGATATCCCTCCACTTAAAAGAATGACACGTGGCTACATTAGAATTCTCTTTCAAATGTCAAATTTTCTATCCTGACTATTAATTAAAACCATTTAGACGTTCCTATTTTCATAAGGTATTTCTAATTTGGTCTCCTTTTAAACTTTTCCAATTGAGTTCTTATAAGTGCTAATTTGAAACAAATTAGCTCCTACCGTTAAAAATTATTAACGGTGTTAAAATTGTGTAGAAGTGAGTTAATGACGTGATTAAAATTCTCTTTTTGAAGTGTTAAAATTGTGCAGAGGTGAGAATGGGAAAAATTTGAACACCTCTACACAATTTTAACACTTCAAAAGGAGAATTTTAACCACGTCATCTACTCACATCTGCACAATTTTAACACAGTTAACAATTTTTAACGACAGGGGCTAATTTGTTTCAAATTAACACTTATAAGAACTCAATTGGGAAGATTTAAAAGAAGAGAACCAAATTGAGAATATCTTACGAAAATAAGAACGTCTAAATGGTTTTAACCTTTACTATATTCTTTTATTAGAATGAAACAAAAGACAAACCCAGAGTACAAGTGAGTTGATTTTAAACAAAAGGCTGCATGAACAAAACTGAACACAAAGTTTTGCTTTGCTCCTAGCACATTAAAAATATATTATCATTTTCTGGAATCTAAGTGTATATGAAAGTTGTTTACAAGAGTTTCTTATATGTATAAAAAAAAGGCTAATGTCAATTTCGGAATATGAATTTATTTTATAAAATTGAACAAAGTTCTTTGTGTAATAGTCAATTTTCTTCCATTAAAAATATTATTGTTAAACTTCACATCAAAATCTTGCTTATATTATTAAGAACCCATGCAATGAATTTGTTGAAAATGTTCAAAAGATATAGAGTTTGCAAGTTGAATGCAAGCATTTCAAACTAAACAAAATTTATTGTTTGCCATCTTGTTTGCAGAGGGGAACACAGGTGATTTGGGAAACAATCATCCAAACAGATGGTGTATTCAATCAAAATCACTACTACAAATTCCTTAAAGAAACTCTAGATTTTAAACTCCAGGACCAGGAATTGACGCATGCAAGCCTGTTGGGGAGAAATAGTATATCCCCGGGTATTTTTGCCTGGGGAGCTTGGTAGAAGACATTGAGTCATCAATAGAAATAGATGTTTAATAAGAGGGTTTAAATTTTAAACCAATAGATATACTAAGTTAAAATTTATACAATACCCAAGGCAGGTCTTGTTAGAGTGAAGTATCATCTAAGAAAGTCTATATACAGAAAATGTTACCCAACGATGAAATTGGAATGTTGACATGGCTAAAAATTACTGGAACAACGCAAAGGGGGGACAATATTAAAGCATCACTCTTAGAAATTAGTGAGGTGCTCAAGTTTACGAGCCTGAAAAAACCTACAGCGTCCTTTACCACTAGATTCTATTTCTTCACTTCCCCTCTTGGATGAGGTGAAACCCACATTACTTAATTTCAATTGTCGCTTGCCATTACTATTTTTTCCACCTCCGCCATCTTCATCCAAATTGTCAGAGTCCCTGTAAACAATAACAAGTGTTCATGAAGAGTGATAATCATAAATAACTCTTGCACGAATCTTGGAACATTAAAACAGAGAAAGTGGAAAGATGTTTTCGCCCATATCCAGGGTGGGTGACCATGCAGGTGATTCAAATTTCATCAAATCATGGATATGATTATGATGGGAGGCAATAAATTATAATTTTCAAAGGATTAAGCTATCAATTTCAAAGAGGGAAGCCAAGGGGGCTGTGTTTCAACAGAGATTTACAAATGGCCAGGAGTTCAGAGTCTTCCTACCCACTTCATAATTAAATTAAAGCAAAAGGTACAAAGGCCCTGTTCATTTTGTATGCTTCAGGCTCAAAGCTCAAGTGATGAGTTTGTGTTAAAAAATACTAAACCACACCTAACACCTTAGGTTTTTACAAGATTGCTAATGATGGTAGCAAGTAAACCTTGAAACCTTTAAAACACAAAAATAGTATTCTTTGGAAGATACCAAAGAAATTTAAAGTAAATAATAGTGAGAACAGGTTTTAGTTTGTAAGTTGAACCCAACACAGGACTTAGGTTGCCTATGGTTGTTACAAACAGCACCTAGCAGTATGTTAGCATGGTTCCCGAATGATCCAGGGTAGTCAAGTAGACCCTAGTTCAGGAACACAAATGGAAAGTGTCAGTCAACAATATATGAAAAACTCTTATCGTATCTTAGAATATCCTTTAGAACTTGTTTCCTCATTCCGAATCATCTCTTAAAATTGGCTACGTTATTTCCTTATCCAATCATTTGTTTCCTGTTTAGTTAGGATTAGGATCAGTATATAGTAAGGGTCGGTGCTTTAAGGGTTAAACTAATAATTTTTTTTAGCAGATCTCATTAAGAATCAACCTCTTTATGAAAACCTTATTCCTTGGAGGGGGTATAATGACTAAAGTTTTTCTGGGACTAAAACATCAGAAACGTAGTAAAAATAGGGGTCAATGACAGTAAGAGGCTAAAACTAACTTTTTTTAATGTAGGAACTAATTGTTGAGTGTCACTTATAGTGACCAAATGATTAATTTGACCATATCCTTAAGTTTGGCGAGCATATCACCTTGTAATATATATATCACACCATACTAAAGTAGTAACAATTTAAAAAGTATTTAGTGTCTTTTATCACCTTTTCCTTCCTCTATACCTAAAACCCCATAATCCATGTTAAAATTGATATGAAGAATGCATTAACATATATTAAGCACAAGAACCTACGGAATCTTGTTCTCTAAAGTTAAAGACTTCCCCAAGGCTTAAGAAAGCAAGTTTACCATAGCACTTGTGCAATGTCTTTAAAATAAGAGTTGCAGGTTCCCCAACTAAATCGAACCAAGGTTGGAAATCCAAAGATACGATGTTTGTGATCCTCCAGCCAAGCTTTGGTTTGAGGGTCTATACAAATGAAAACATAACCAGATTTATTGTAAGTACCATCTTAATCGGAATGATAGGTACAGCAACATTTGATAGAATCACAGCATTCTCACCTCCAGGATATCCAGAGCCAAAGTCCCTCTTCATGTTTTCTGCAGTCTCATCAAGTACCCATTCTCTTAAAGCACGGTCCCTTGTGACCTGAAAGATTGGATTAAGGTTGTAAGTAGGCTATGGGGCTGTGGGACTTCACCCCAGGAATTTTTATAAAGGAGATCAGTACCTTTGCAACTATACTTGCACCACTGACAACGGGGTAAAGGCTATCAGCCTTCTTTGCAACCACAAATTTGATGGATGGAAATTTTCTAGACAGCTTCATTTCATATTTCCCTGCATCTCCAACTGTGTCTATATACACCTGAAAGGAACAAATTATGTGTTTCTCACATCAGTAATTGACTTACCATTTTCTTAATATCACCCCTGTAGACTTAACGATGACAAGTTATAACAGACTCTCTTTCGGTACACAATTCCACTACATGTTCAGAAGAAAAGAAACTAAACAACCAGTGCCCATTGAAAGTGAAATTCATGAATAAGAGCTTGTTTGAAAGAAAATCCAGTTGAAGATAACTAACATCTTTCTCAAATATATCAACATTGTAGCGCGTTAGTTTTTTGAACTGAAAAATGGCCACGTGGTAGGGAGAAACGGCCATCCAAAAACACACAAAAGAAGTGGCATGGGCACCAGCCTTATTGAACCTCAAATCATCTGAGCAATAGATGAATCAACTTATCATATAAATTGGGCAAAGTTTTAACCTCAGTTAGAAGCACTCCCATTTTTAACACCCTGTCAATGAGGCCCATGGCAGAGTCATGTGAAATCTCATTCAAGTTTATCTTATTCCTGTCAAAACACAACAACAAAAAGTCTAGCCAGGAAACAGAAAACCCAGTGAAATCCGGAATGAATAAGCTTGATCAGTTTTTACTTCTTAAGCATTTTAGCAGAGAGTTCCCGGGGATCAATGACATCAACAGCCCATCCAATAGAATCATTAGTCTTTAAAGTTTCAAACAATTCTTCCCTCTTCTCTTCCTTTAGTGTCTTAGAATCTGCACCAACAAAATTGCGAGGGTGAGACCTCCAATTTCAATCGATTAAACTACTAAGTGAAAAATAGTAACAAATGTTGTAAAAATCCTACCAATAATATACGATATTGAGAACAAATAATAATAATTTGTCATGGTATTGTACCTGCGAAACTCAATGTGGCTAGGGTTTTCAAATAGGATTGAGCACAGTACAAGCAACCGTAAACCATAGGTCCTGAAATGATTTCCAAAATATGTTAAAAGTGAAACGAGAAAATGAAAAATTGGAAAAAGGGAATGCAAACCTAAAACAGGGCCTCTTCCAGCTTCGTCGATTCCCATGGCGCAGGGTTTGGATGCCCATTGCGGAAGAATTTTGGACCCCATTTTTTCTTTCTCTGTAGTGAAGTGAAGAGGAAAAGAAAGCAAACAAATATAATTTTGCTGTGAAATGGTGTATTGTCAAGCCAACTTTGTTTTTGTTTCCCGCCACAACCAGGAATTAGGGCATCCGGAATTTTTTTAGCAACACGTGACAAATTTAGAGTTGTGATTGGACATTTTCACATTAAAAAGTTTTTCTCTTTTATATGTATATATATATATTTTCTTGTTTCAGTTTTTTTAATTTGAAAATCGTTTAATCATATTTTAACACGTGTACAGTATCAAAATTGTGTCAAAAAATAGTGGTAAGATATCATTTTCCTTTAAGATATTCTACTCAACTACTTTTTGCTCTTATATGTAAAGAAAAAAAATAGAACCAGATTTTCCTATTGGACTTTGAAATAGAAAAGTATATAGTAAAAGCATAATTTCCAACTCAATCCATGTAGTATAATATTTATAGTCTAAATAGATGTAGTATATGTGATTTTTTTTTTTCATTGATAATATGAATAGATGTAAACAAACGCATCTGATTTAGTATTTTTTTTCTTTAATAATTTTAGATTATTTTAAAGATTTATATCATGGTTTTAATTTGATAATCCCACCTTGAACCAGAGTCAATTAGGTTAAATCTCCAATTGATATAAAATAAAGACACTTACAAGGAAATACTAAGTATTTGAACTAACATTAAGTGTTGCATCTGAAGTGTTTATTGTGCAAGACAGTGCAATAGACTAATAAAGGATAAATTAAATTTAAAATATCGTATTTGTTCTAATCAAACAACTAAAAACTTAAATTATTTTAAAAATTTAAATTAAAAAAAAAGTAATTACATCAAAATTTCACATCATTATATACATAACTCAAGAATAGAACATTTTATGACCTTACTACACTATCATCATCAACTTTCTTTAAAAGATTTTAGCTTCAAAAATTGATATATAGATAATTAACTGAAAGTATCCTACTACAATATTTTTTGTATTCTATAAATTAACAATAGTATCTTTCAATAACATAATCTCAAATTTAATGTTTTTTTTATAAGTTTCCACCATCGCTCAAAAGCTTTACACAGATAATGAGATCACCAGAGCACGCCTTGGACTCACGAGAGTAGTTTCAAACATTACCATAAATGAAAATTCAGATTTCAGAGTCACAGGAACGCATGCTGAGCCTGAGCCGTTTTGAGAATTGCATGCACTTTGTTGTATTGGAACACATACTGTCAGGTTCGCATGCTGTCAGGTTGAGTATAGCAGTGCAAAACTTTATTATATATATATATATATATATATATATATATATATATATATATATATATATAATTCTCAACTTCAGATTCCTCTCATGGCTTGTCATCTTGGTCAGATGAGTGCAACTCTTCCAATCCATTTTTTCAAGATTATTCTTGAAACTAATGCTGAAAGGATAGTAAGTGTTCTTCATATTTTAGTATACTTGGCCTTTCTAAGCAAAGTAACTTAGGTGTGTTTGTATGAGATGTATGTATCCGCATCAGAAGTTTCATTTTTTTTTTCTTGCTTAATTAGGAATAGATTACACCTACATAACATGCATTATATGATTTATTAGAACAGAAGAAAAGTTAGGAAAATTTCTTCTTGTATATTTATGATAGAAACATGAACCCTTGTTTAGGATACTAATGCTTGGTTCTTTGCAGAAAGTACCTTGTAACTTTACAAGGAAATATGGGAGTTTTCTGCCAAATCCAGTGTTTCTTAGGCCTCCAGATTCAAAGGAATGGGTAGTATATTGGACAGAAGAAAATGGTGAGGTTTGGCTAGATAAAGGTTGGAAAGAGTTTACTGAAAATTATTCCTTGAGTTATGGATATTTTGTGATGTTCAAATTCAAAGGAACTTTTCAAATTGATGTGACCATACTTGATCCAAGTGCTGTAGAATTAGATTATTCTTCTTCTTGTAAGGGATCAGTTAACACCATGAATGCAACTCAGATGGGGCAAGAGGCCAGACCAATGCCATCAATGGTCTCTTCTCAACCTTGTGGAAAAACCCAGAATGTGGAAAGAGACGCCAATGTGCAGCAGCAACAAGTGTATGCAGATAAGGGTGGTCCTTCTCATCAATGGACAAATGTTCAAAAAATAACCAAGCAGCAACCAAATTGTATGTTATTTATGAAAATATATCTACTGCACATAACATGTATGAAGAATGAACATACAGTAACTAGTTAACATTGTCAAATTCAATAGGGGTGTAAAATTTCAAAATGACTAATTCTATTTGTGCAATTCACAGGGGTGAGGTCTACTCAAAGTGGAAAATGTCTGAATAAGCCAAGGTCACTAAAAGCTCAGAAAATAAGCAAGAAATTTAAATCAAAATATCCTTACTTCACGCTTTTGATAGTGCAGGCTAAGTTGGAAGAAAATGCTATGGTATATAGGTTTTGATACCGATGCTGTTTATCGTTTTAATGAGTTTATTATAGGTTCTGTTCTGAGTTTCTTTCTAACTGTGTAATACAAATACTGTTTCCTTATGCAGAAACACGTGCCCAAGTTTTTGAATTGTATGAGTGGCCAGAAGGATGTGATGTTGCAGATGGAGAATAGGGAGTGGTGGGTGAAGTTAATCTGTTGTCGTGAGAAATATGATGTTTTCTCTTCTGGTTGGCCTAAGTTTGCAAAAGAGAGTAATATGGAAGTTGGTGACGTTTGTGTCTTTGAGTTTATTGATCCTGCAATTCCGCTGCTTAGAGTTCATGTTTTCAAAAGCTAGCTATGCCCATTTACTTACTTTGTGTTCTTGTAACTCTTTCAATTTCTGTCATTTCAGTTTAATCATGCAATGCTTCTGAGAAATTTGAATGAAAATTTTATGTTAACCAATTCTCTTACTTCATTAATATCTGAATTTCTTATTTTGTTTAAGTACTCGAATACATAAATAAGCCCTTCCATGTACCCTACTGCAAGTATTCAGTGATATACAAGATCATGTTCTTCCCCAAAATCTGAGTGGCCCATGAAAGAAAGTGTGTTTTCATACAAGAATGATACGGAGAAAAGTTTCTTCTAATCTTTGCTCTGATACAAGCATATGTTTCAGTATCAGTTTGTTTATACTGATAAGCATAGTCATGTGTATTCTGCAGAATAGATCAATTATATTAATTCTGTGTATTCTGCGAATTATATTAAAAGCAATCAATTATATTAATACAGCTTCTTCAAAATAGATAAATAACTCGCTGTAAGTGTCTGAAAAATAAAACTATTCATTAATTCATTCTGCAAATAATATTAAAAGTAATCGACTATATTAATATAGCTTCTGCTGCAAAACAGAAAAATAACTCTTGTAAGTTGGATACTACTCTTATAGTTTTTGAACACTATGTCATTCAATTTTTTATTTTATTTTTAATTCATTGCAGAAGACTGTAATGGCTATTAATGTTATTACGGTGAATATATATTTTAGTGAAGGATGATGATATTTAGATAACATTCTTTTTGACAACATTTGAATATTGATTACGTATCAATCTGTCATTGGTCAAAAATTACTCCAGAATCAATAATAATAATAATAATCATAAACATTATTGTGGAGTAATTTTTGACCAATAACATATTGACACGTAATCAATGTTCAAATGTTGTCAAAAAAATATTGTCTAAATATCATTATCCTTTAGTTAAACTAATAAACTAAATCAATAGATTTTATGCAAACTTTAATTTATTTAATTTTGTAATAACTTGTTAAACTTTTTATAATTAAAACAATCTCAGTGATGGATCAAAATAATCGATACAGTAATTCATTTAATGAGTTATAAATAACAGATGTGGAAATAAAATATTAAAAACATGTTCATGTTCTTTTTTTAATGCTTTTATTTATTTTATTTTTTTGCAAGTATTTTAGATATTTTTATTGTTATTTGCCCAAATGGTCATAGTGTTTGTCTAATACAACCTTTAAATTTGTATGATTATTAGTTCTATAAATACTTTAAAATCTGCTCGTTATATATATCATCAGAATAAAATTAATCAGTTTACGTTTTTTTTTTGTTAAATTTGTATCACCTCTTAATAATTTTGTTTTTACACATGTATATTTTAGATTGTTTTTAGTATTGCTCTCCTGTATGAATTTTGGGACATGTCAAGTGTATTGTAATTTCTACCTATACATGCGTATCAGTATCTGTCTTATCCTCGTAGTATCTTAATGTTTCCATCCTTGTCCTTTTCCTTCTATCACACTTCGTGAAACTATTAAGATGCCATACTGAATTTCATTTATGCATCATTTTCCCACTTTCCGTGGTTTTTACCCAAAAATGGAGGATGAAACCTTGAAACAGAAGTAAGAAAATAAAACAAGACAGGTTACACTGACGAAAGCATTGTAAAATATTACACGATTGCTTTGTGATAAGTTCACCATTAGGGCAGAGGTAACAATCAAATTTAGGGAGTTTATGAATAATAGGTGAGAGTGTTTGGTAGTACTGAATGTTGAAGCGGTTGTTAGTGGTTGGAATGGTTCTGGTGACAGTGAAGCTTCTCCGGTGGTGACGTTGTGTGATTGTAATGAATGAAGATGAGTGGAGTGAAGGTAACAATAATGAGGTGATGATAAAAGAAGTGTGTGGTATATTGTTAATAATGACAGTGAGGTGGCTAAGATAGGGAGAGAGTGGATTGTAGACACCAGTGACAATGATAACAATAGCATAAAAACTATGACAAAGGTGTGGAGGTGATGGAGGAGTTAATGAAATTTGGTAGTGCCGTGTTGGCAATGTTACTGGTTTAAATTGGTAGCCAAATGACCATGGTTAGTTATGATGTTATGACTGACAAAATTATGCAAAACATTTATAGATAATAATGAATTTATTCTTCTAGGTACAGGAGTGTGCCTAGTCATAATCCATCATACTTAATCTGTCAAATATCTCAACCCTTGTTAAATTAACACGCCATTGAAGTTTTACACCAGTTATTTGAATCTGTAAGGTTTTGAACAGTGGATCCAAGAAAAAGAAGAGACTTACAGTTTTAATGTAGTAAGGAAGCTAGCTTTGAATCTGATGCTTTGGAGATCAGCTAATGGACAAAAAAGAACTTGGCTAAATAATTTCAACAAACTGTGGAGTTACCAATCAAAACAATCTGGCAAACTTAACTTACTTTTGAGTATATGTGAATGTACATTATTTAGGAACATGTTCATGACAACCTTATCCAAACTATGATGAGGAAAAGGAAAAGAAAAAAGCAAAAGAAAATGCCCTGCTTTTCCAAGTGTTGTCCTTGCTTTCTGTTTCCTTAACCGAAAGGCCAGGCTGACACGTTGAAGCAGAATGTCACAGGTCACAAAAGCCGAACCATGAAACCCCACACATATGCTGGGTACTTGTTTCCTATAGAAGAAGAACTCGCTAAAAAAAAGCAATTTTACATCTATTGACAAAGCAAGCCTGACAGTTCATCCATGTGTGCACAACCATTGAACCCATTAACAAGATCTGTCACTTAACTATCATCCTGAGCATAGATTCCATTTTTTCTTTGTCCCTACACTTGCTGATCAAGTCTAGATACTTCATAGCATCACAAGAAGGGAGACCTTCAAGAAGAAGCTTCAATAACCGACTGTGTGTTCCTTGCATCACGTCAAAACACTGCTCTAGTGCACTCAATTCCTGTTCTTTGCTCAACTCCAAAGCCTCCATCAGTGGAAGTATTTCCACCTCCTCTTCCGCAAAATGTTGTTTACATTTCCCCTAAAAAAATTATCAACGAAATCACACCCCAAATAAACACACACAACACACCCAGATATCAAATTGACATCGGTAAACAGAACAACAGAAAATGCAAAAATCAAGTACAATTGACAGTCTAGTCTTTTCTTGCTGAGTAAAATCAGTTGTATGGATCATGATAGTTGCGTTTGGTTCCATAATCCAGATGTTTTTCACGTTTACTAAGAAGCTAATAGTGTTATTTTGGAAACACGTTTTGCCCTTAAAAAACACATTCAGGGTGCGAAAAGCTCAAACTAAAACCAACGGTGTTCAATTTTAACCTAAAAAAAACAACACTTTCAGATCCGTTTCCAAACACAAAGTAATAGTTACAGTTTCCACATCCCAGATTTGATTTCCTATTTCTCAACAGGTTTTCAACCACGGCAAAGTCAAATAGAATTCAAAACATCCAAATTTAGAGCATGACAAATAAAATCATCTGGGTGCTGAACATACCAGCAATGACTTCAGCCGAGTAAAAACACTGTACAAAGCCTCTTGATAATCAGGGCTGCCAGAGTCCAAAACCCCAACAGATTTGATGACTTCTTTTATGCCATTCATAAGAGGTAGGTCCCTAGCATGTTCTTCTTTTGCAGCTTTAGCAAGCCCTGCATTTTTTTTTTCTCAAAAACAATTACCACATAACAAACATACATTCGTTCATCCACTCACAGCATTGCTTCAAAGGCAAGTAAAATTTCACATGGCCTATACGAATAAACCATACACAGCAAACTATGTGACAAGAACTTTATAAAACCATAACTACAACAAAAAATATACAAAAATAATGAAAATTGTGCCGGTAGCTACCTCGATCGGCGTGATCGAAAATTGGGAAGAGGACGGTTTCTTCCATCTGCGCGTGCTCCATCATGATCTCAAGCAGCTCCGAGTAGCTCCTGGCGAATTTCCTAATCTCCATCCTGGGAGTCCCCATGGAGGGATCAACCGTCTTCCTTCCGCCACGTGTCGTCAGATCCTCCGCCCACCTAACCATTCGCTCCACGTGCCACAGCATGCTGGTGTGCTGCACCCGCGTCAAGCTCGTCAGCAACGGCGCCGTTTCGTCCTCCCTCGTGTTCCCGCTCCCCATGGAGGGCCCTGGGAACCGCGCGTCGATGAAACGCAGCAGCGTCTCGCGTGACCCCGACACAACCTCCGATCCCACCTGCAGCGTCACCGCACCCTCCTGTTCGTTCCCTCCCACGCGCTCCGTCTCCACGAAGTCCAACGAAACCTCCCTGTGGAGAAGCGCGAACCGAATGTACGCCGCGAGAATACTCTTGGGCGAGCCATGTAACCGGACGGTGGGATACACTCTCGCCCCGTCGCGTGGGACTATCTCTGCAGTTAATTTCTCCGACTTCCCGCAACAGTTCCCCATAAAAAAAAAATAATAATGGTTGGGTTTAGGATTGGATTGGATTAAGATACCCGTTGTAGTGGAAGTGTCTGTGCTTCCTTAATAGGAATAAAATTGAGATAGATGACGCTTAAACGAACTGAAAACGACACCGCATTTGAGATTCTATTGTCACGCTATTGCTGTGCGAGTGAAGAGAAGGATTTGATATGGTTTTGACCCGAGTCTGCTGCGTTGGCTTCCATGTGAAGCCATGAATGGATACTATAACTCTGTTTTATGCTTCGTTTTGAAGAAACAGAGAAAGCAAAATCTACTCCCTTTTTCTGCACTCAATTTTATAACTAGTTTTGACCATAAACATCTACTAGATGCAATCTCAATCTTACACTTCTAATTTCTTAATTATGCAAAAAAAAAAAAAAAAAAAAGTGTGTGAGAGTGGAAGCATCCACTGGATCCTCGTCCTCAGCACGTGCCAAGGTTTTTGGGCTTAGTTGATCCTTGAGAGATACGTGATCTCGTAAACTACGTCAATGTATTATTATTATTATTATTATTGTATTATTATAAATAATATAAAAAATACATTATAAACAGTAGACGAGGAAACAAGAAAACTGGGTCAGATTATCTGATGCAAAATACTGGTGGTCAACACCAAACTTTCCATGCATTTAATACTCTCTTTTTCTGAAATTTCTTTAACAACTTTCTTTACTACATGCACAAGTTACTTTTTTAATTTTTCATAATGTAATTTATTTCTAGTTCTTTTAATTATTAAACAAATGATATATTTTTCTTTTGAATAATGATATTTTCACAAATTGTAACAAATTTTTGATACCGGACACGTGTCATAAATCAATTTATTCGTATGTTTAATGTTTAAAAAAATTAAAATACACGGATCAATTGACTTATGACATGTCAAAAATTTGTTAAAAATTGAGTATCAAAGTATCTTTATCCTTTTCTTTTTAATATTATATATCATTTTTAACTGTTCATGAATTAAAAGAATGTGAATTTATACTTTTAAATAAATGTTTGTGATACATACTTACAATTAAAATTACTGGATTTGCATTAACTAATTTCAGTAAAAGAAAAAGTCATTTGAGAATTAAAAGTGCTTATTCAAGTGCATTATTTAAGTGAGTCAATGGTATTTTTGTAATGAAGTATTTAGTATTTATTAATTTTACTTGTCACTTTATGTATTAGTATTAAGTTAAAACAAAATATTTTTTATTTTTTATTTTAAAAATTATAGAAAAATTAGATAAAAAATTATATAATTATTTTTTCTTAGAATAGTGGATTGCTTATTGTCTCCTCGAAGTAACCGTCAGACTGTGTCCTGTTGTTTAGTCATCCTTGGCCCTGGTGCCAACATTTAATGAGCAACAAATTCTTTTATTTCTTATTAAAAAACAATTTTTTATATAAAATACAGATAAGCATTTTATAATTTTAAATTTAAGAGATAAAATTTGGAAAATGCTGATAAGCATGACAACAAGTTGTAAACCTGAAAGAGCTATTTGGGTTCAGTGAATTTCTTTCAATTTCTAAATCATTTTTTTTCCAAACAAATAACATTGAAATTTAATACAACTATATAAATTTACATGGAAAATATTCTCCTGAAATCCAAAATTAATGTTTTGCAGATTAAATTCTAGCAAAATGCTACTCTAACTTTACTTTTCTCCTTCTCAGGTTTAACCAAATCTTAAAGATAATGATGGTAATTGGAGTCATTATTTATATTTAATGTAACTAAATTACTGTTTCTGATGGAATGAATCAATCAAATTATTTAGAGTGGTAATCTTATGATACTAAAACTATAATATTTTAATTAATATTATTTAACACTCTAAAATAACGTTTTTTTTATTTATATTTATATTATTTTTAATTTAAAACTGATGATATCACTGCAAAAATATCTAATTTTACCGGCGATTTTTTTTTTACTTTACCGGCTGTTATTGTTTTATTAAAGAGAATATCTATGTATTTTAATGAGTGTCAAAGTATTTTTTTTTAATTATTTATCATTCTACGTAGCAGTTTTGAAAGTGAAATAATTTTGTTCATGGAGCTGATAGAAAAAAAAAAAAACTATTCAGTTAAAAGAAACTGATTTAATGATTGAGAGTTAGGTCTAATATTACAACAACCATTGTGTTCTAAAAAGTTTAGAAATATATATATATATATTTTATCTCTTTTATTAATGGCAACATAAATGTAAGAAAAAAAAACTCATAAATTAAGCTTGTTCAGAGTATTAGATCTTCATAATAATTATTATTAAACTTATATATAGAAGAAAAAGTGATAATTGAAATGGCATAATGAGTGGTTGAATACTTTATGTGATTATTATTAATCACATACATTTCCACTATGAGACTTGGTATTTTTCGTCAAACTATGTTATTTGAATGGCTAAAGATTTGATATTTATACTAATTTTAAATAATTATATATATATATATATATATATATATAATTTTGCAAAAACGGAATAATTAAATATATTGCTCGTTTCTACACTGTATTATACTAAAGTTGTGATATAATAAAAATAAGTTAATTATAACAAGAATAAACATTAAAACACATAGATCACAATTAATTTTTTCTATTACACAACAAAGTTTGATATTTTATTAAAGACTGCATTAATATTTTAATCTAAAATTTTTGTAGTAAAACTGAATTGATAAGCTTTATAAAAATAAAATAAAAAAGACTAAATTTATATTTTAATCTAAAATTTTTGTACATTGACACATACAAATACGATTTATGTAAACTAAATAGGAAAATCTGATTGCATATGGTTATAGATAGTATTAGTAATGTGTATTGGTTGAAAGTAAAGTTGATTTAAGAGAAATGGAATGGACGAAGTAGCCGTTGTAGGGAATGAGTGGATGATAGAAGATGAAAAAAGCAAGTAGCCATGTGAGTTCGGTATAAGCTATGAAGTCAGCATATGTAAGTTTCGTCGTGGATAATAATGTCCAAATAGTGGACCATGTTTAGGTTATTGTTGGCCATTTCAGAAATGTACCTCTCAAAAACCATTCTTTCTTCTCTAATTCAATAAAAACTAAAGACTTTACCCTTCCAGCAGTTATTACAAATGTTGCTTCCTCGGTTGTGCAGTGTTGGATGTACGAGGAAGAAGACATGTTTGTTAGTGAAGGAAGGTGATGCTTTTATTGATGAAGATCTACACGTGAGTAATATAGACTCTCCATGTGTTGTATTTGCTACTAATGAAACAAACTCCAGTAAGCTGTTATTTCCAGGCTATTGCTTCCAGCACACTCAAAATTACTAAGTGCACCCCACACTAATTGAAAAGACTAAAAGACCCTTTAGTATTACACCATTTCATTGTTGTCATTACTATCACTAAGAGAAAATGCAAAAAAGTAATTTCAAAAATTTTGGAACAAATTTTATGAAGTGTTTCAAGAGAAAACTCATTTCAAAATACATTATATGTATTATGAACATTTTCTATTCCAAAAAAGTTAATTTAGAATGAACGAAATGAATTTTGAAACTTTTGTTTCAAAATTTTCATTTTGGAATCTTATTTTGAAAATTCTTAAAATATGTATTCCAAAAGTTACTTTTATTGGATGTAAAATAGTTATTTTAAAAAGTTGAGGATGCACAAAGATATTGTAAGGGTGCAGGAAGTAAAAACTTTATTTTTTTAGTCTTTCTTGCTTTGGGCCTTTAACTATGCTGGTAACGGTAAAAAAAATTGAAAGCCTATTTTGTGACCTCGTGGAAGATGAGAAAGAAGTTTACAAGCTAGTAAAAGTTGATTTAAGGTTCTTAGTAGCAGTTAAACACACAAAACTAAATTCTACCCAACAATCAACCACCACAAATTACATCTTAATTTAAAATATACCATACATTGTTTATAAATCATTGACATCTAATTAAAATCTTATTATTTTTTAACATCTTTAGTTGTTTTTTTTTTTCAAATATATAGAAAAGTTTAATTTATCACATACATTTAACCCACTCTCCCTCTATATATAAAAAAAAAACTTAAAAGGAAATTTTAAATATGTTAAACTCTGTTTTTCCATAAAAAAAAAAAATTACTCTAACACATTACTAAATTTATAACTTATTCTTAACTTATAAATAAAATATATAATTTAAAAATTCAAACTCTCTCTTTTCTTAATATTGATATGTTACATATATATATATATATATACTATAAACTATTTAAATTTTAAAAATACTAATTAAAAGAATAAAATTAGAAAAAAAATTTGTATATAGTTATAAATATAGCTATAGATAAAATCAATTTTAATTGTTTAAATAAAAAATATCATAAGTAATATTATGTAAATAATATTATTAATAATGATTTAAATATAAAAAAATAGTTACTAAAATAATAATAAAAGAGTAAATAATTCTTTTATAATAATTTTTTTTTACGAATAATTCTTTAAATTGAGAAAAGTAACTAAGAATATAAAATTTTAATAAACATAAAAAATGTGTCATATATATATATATATATATATATATATATATATATATGTTTTTATTATATTAAGATATTACTATTTGTAGAAAATATAAAAATAATTAGTTTGTAAAAGCGTGAATCTATGTTTTTTTTATAGAATTAATATTTTAAAAATCATGTAGCTGTTATTTTTAAATAAAAAATTAATTAATTTATTGTAAAATAATTAAGATTTATTTAATTTTTATAGAACATATTAATTTTTATGTTATAAGTAAAATAATTTAGTTAAAAAATAATATAATAAATTGTATAATTTTATGTAATAATATGGATAAATAAGTTTTATAATTTTATTATAAATGTTTTATGTAAAGAAATATAAAATGACATTTTTAGAAAAATGATTTATTTTAAAATAATGAAATTGGTTTATAATATTATTATTTATTTTAAAATATTTTATAATTAAAATTGTTGAGTCTTTTTTAATTATTATATTTTTGTAACATAATTTTTTATACATGTTATTTTTTAGATATTTTATATAAATTGTTAAAAAAATCTCTTTATTATTATTATTATTATTATTATTATTAAAGTTATAGATACTTTTTTATATGTATTTTAGTACAATAAAATAACCTAGAAAAAAAAAAAAAAAGAATGAAACTCCAGGGTACCCAATTTTCCCAATTTTCATTAGATGAACCTCCTTTTGTCTTCCATTGCAATCTTTCTCATCAGTGAAACCATTTCTCCTTCATAGTCTTAGCTCTCTCCTTCTGATATCAGATCTGGGCTCTTCGATCTCAGATCGCGTTCTGGTAAATTCTCTCACTTCCCGCTTTCACTATTTTCTCTAACTTCCAATTTGTCATTCAATTGTACCTCATTGAATACCTCATCTCTGGATCTGACGCATTCGAATACTGTTTATTTTTTGGTAGATTCAATTGGACACAAGAAGCACTCTCTGCTCTTCAAGAATTAAACGGAAAAGATGGTAACAATCCTTACACTCCTCTGGTTTGACACTCGAGGACTGGTTTTTGTTAAACTATTCGACATTTGTTTTGGTTTTTGTTTCCTTTAGTTTCTTCATGCCATTTGTCTCTTTTTATCAGTTAGCTATATTGATGCTGGTGGCGTGATTCTCTCCCTAGAAATGTTATTTTCTTTATGTGAATGTACTTTTATCCCTTGATCTAGAATTATAGGCCGAAGGGACTTAATAATATGTCTTGATCTGTGTGAGGATATAAACCCTTGAATAATGTTTTAATCCCGAGGAGCCGTAGTCCTGGATCTTCTGTTGTAGCTTATGCTGCATGTGTTGCTTTTGCCTATCTTGATTATAGCTATGAAACTATGAATCTGAATTAGTGCCATGCTTGATAGTAAGATCAATTTAGTTTCCAAATGCCAGTTGGGATGGTAAGGGTGGGATGTGTTATGACTGAGTTCACTTGGGAATGGAGTGTGCATATTCTCTTTTTTTCAACTTTTTACTTTTCCTTTGCACCATTAATTTTTTCATTATATCTGTTTAACAGGTTGTCCTTGCTGCATCCATTGTGAGCAAATCTGGCAAAGGTTAGTTCTCTGCAGACCTCTTAACCTGACGTGTGCATTCTTTGTTGATGGTATTATTTTCACTGGTATAGGGTGGTTTTGTTCCCATTTTTAGTCCTCATAATTTTTTGGTACACAACTAAATGAGAAGTTCACCAAAGTGAAGAAAAACACATTAAACATTCTGTCTATTTAAGGAGCATTTTAAAAAAAGTTCATAACTAGAGTATGATCTGAATTTGAATTCTGAACACCCATAAGCTGTAACTATGTTACTTTTATTTTGCACCATTAAGAAAAAGGTCTGTGTGTGTCTTGGTGAGCACCAGGAAACTAGATTTTGAAGTGCATTGACTGTGTTTGAGTGAGCACATTTGTAAAATTGATTTTGGATCAGTTTAATTATATTTTCAAATAATATTTTTAAATAAATTTGTGCCAATTTTGTAAAATTTTCAACGTATAGTAAAGGCTACTTTTTATCACTTATTGTCAAATTAAGATTTGGAGACAAACCAATCTGACACTAATCTGTCTGATAAAGTTGGGAAGCATGACCTGATTTTGGATCAGTTTAATTATATTTTCAAATAATATTTTTAAATAAATTTGTGCCAATTTTGTAAAATTTTCAACGTATAGTAAAGGCTACTTTTTATCACTTATTGTCAAATTAAGATTTGGAGACAAACCAATCTGACACTAATCTGTCTGATAAAGTTGGGAAGCATGACCTGTATTTGTTGTTGTATGTTTTCTATATCTTATAGTGTATAGGCTATCTTCTCACCACACTTTAAGCAGCATATTTATGGAATCCTTTTCATACTTCGATAATTCAATCTGTTAGTCGTGTAGAATTCTCAATAATACTTTATAAATTGTCATTAATTGATTTTTTTTAAATTCAGGATTACTTTTTAGTTTATAAAGAAAAACTTTAACAAGAATTGATTTTGAATTTGACCGTACCTAAATAATTATGTTTTAGACATCATTGCTCTCATGCTGTCAAGACATTTGCTTTGTTTGCAGTGCTAGTTTCTAGACAGTTTGTGGACATGACTCGTATAAGAATTGAGGGTCTACTAGCAGCATTTCCCAAGTTGGTTGGGACTGGAAAACAACACACATATGTTGAGACTGAGAATGTGCGCTATGTTTACCAGCCAATAGAAGCACTGTACCTGCTTCTTGTAACAAACAAAAACAGCAACATACTAGAAGATTTGGAAACTCTGAGACTTCTCTCTAAACTTGTATCCTTTTTCTGATGCCTGAATTTTGACATCTTATGTTATTATGTAAATTTGTTTTCAATTGCTTGTCTTTTGTTATCTGGGTTGTGGCATTAATGGTATTCTCTCCAGTATGACTTATCTCATCTGTGCCTTGTTTACTAATTTCCTGTCATATTGGTTTTATCAAAAAGTATCAATGGTGCAATTTATTTGTTTATAGGCTTCTCTTACCATAAACATAGCATTTAGTATTTGATTTCTATAGGAAGGGTCAGGAGGGTTTAAGATTGATCAAATGGTTGCAGTGGGAGGTTGTTTTGGATTTATTGGTCTTTTTAGAGTCATTCGGTCAATCTTTTTCCAAATACCAATATTACAGTCAGTTCATTCCTTAATACTTTTAGGTACCTGAATATTCGTACTCCCTTGATGAAGAAGGTATTTGCAAACATGCCTTTGAGTTGATTTTTGCATTTGATGAAGTCATCTCTCTGGGGCACAAGGAAAATGTGACCGTTGCACAAGTTAAGCAATACTGTGAGATGGAGAGTCATGAAGAGAAGCTGCACAAGTTGGTTTTGCAGAGCAAGATTAATGAAACTAAGGATGTCATGAAGAGAAAAGCTAGTGAGATTGATAAAAGCAAGGTATGATTGAAGGATCTATGTTTCATTATGATGCTTATATTTAAAGCCTGGGATTGTATATGGTTTATTAAGTCACGTGTTCTACAGATTGAAAAGAACAGAGGTGATAAAGGAGGATTTGGTCCATTGCAGTCAATGGGCTCCGGAAGAATTGAAAATAGCTTTAGTGATTTGAGTATATCAAGCAGTGGAACTGGTTTTGGAAGCGGCTCTGGTTTTGGATTGACCACTGATGTCGACTCCTTTTCAACCAAGCCTAAAGGTTGGCTTTCATAGATTTTCTTGAATCCTTCTAGAATGCTTTTTATGTAATGATTTAAAAGGGTATTGAAGAATGCAGTACCCTGGTTGTGGTTTACTCTATATCCTGAATTAACATTTGTTAAATGAGAGTAACCTTTTCATTTATGTACTTCATTGACCTCTTGCCTAGGTCGTCCCACAACTTCATCAGCCACTGCTCCACCAAAAGGTCTTGGAATGAAGCTTGGTAAATCTCAGAGGACAAATCAATTTTTGGAATCATTGAAAGCGGAAGGTGAGGTCATTCTTGAAGATGTTCAGCCAAAACTCTCCCAGTCTCGTGGTGCTGCCCCACCACCTACTGATCCCATCACTTTGACCGTTGAGGAGAAACTAAATGTGACGCTGAAACGAGATGGTGGTGTCAGTAACTTTGATGTTCAAGGCACATTGTCTCTCCAAATTCTTAACCAAGAGGATGGACATATTCAAGTACAGGTATCACATTCTCACTCTCTTTAACTTGTTTCTGTCCACTAGGCTTCTGGTTTTTATAATTTGAATAGTTTCTTTTAATTGATTGATTATTTATTGTTATGACAAATTTTTCACTAAATTTATCAGTATTAAGGGAAAGAAGTTCATATGAAATACTTTTTTCCTATAAGGAAAAGAATCAAAACCTTTTCTGGTAGGTGGGATCAGTTATATGGATCAAATAACACTATTGTGTCATGTCAAGAACAAATTCCTTAGATCTATGAAACAGATTTTTTCCTCTGACTAATATATTTTCTTTACTCTGTCCTCATATACTGTCCAGAGTTTGCATGCTTCATAAGAGTAGTATAGAAGGTAGACGATTAATTAATTTTCAAAAGAATAATGTTTCAAAAGCAGCCTGTGTTTAAGCCTGGTGCAATCCTCAAATAAGTTAACCTTAAGTTTAGCATGACATTTTATTTGAGACCTAGATATAAGTATAGCTCTAAGTGTACTCAGTCATTCAAAATAATCTTCTTGTCACGCCCAACCAAAAGGGGAATTACGAGGGAGTAAGAGAAAGGGAAAATGCGAAAAGGGAATGAGAACGGATAGCAGTGGCAATTCAGTTAGAGGCAGAAAGAGGAAATTTAAAGGAAAAGTGGTGGTTACAATGCCTGTAGTGTGATAATAGTGTTGTTTCCTTGGTTTGTTGATGAAGTATTCTGGTGCTTTTGGTATGTAGTGTATGTCAAAGCGTTTCCTGAAATAATCAATTTGGTTAGAGCATGGATTTTGGTTTCTTTCATCATTGAATCAGGAAAAACAAAAAAGTGTTTTGTATGTTTGAAATGCATTTGTCATGCCAATATTCGAATGATTTATTTTATGTGCAGTTTTAATTCTTTTGTTTGAACCTACTGTTTTTAAAATTTCTGCACGGTAATTAATGTTGATCCTCACCTTCCTTCATCTGTAGTGCTCCTAGATATTTTTCTTGCTCAAGACTGGTTTTGAATGCAGAAATAGGCCCAGTAGGTCAATTGAAAGTATTAATACTTGTAGTTTGTGCCTTACTTTTGCAGGTCCAAACTGGTGACAATCAAGCTGTCGCTTTCAAGACACACCCTAACATGAATAAAGAATTATTTTCCAATGATTCTATACTAGGCCTAAAGGATCCCAACAGACCTTTCCCCACTGGTCAAGCCAGTGATGCAGGAGGTGTTGGTCTTTTGAAGTGGAGAATGCAAAGTACTGACGAGTCAATGGTGCCGCTTACAAGTGAGTTAATAACTATAATCGATATTTCTCTCTGCTACTTTGTAATGATGTAGTAGTTATATAACTTAGTCTGGCATTTGTATCTTCTATTCAGTCAACTGTTGGCCTTCATCTTCTGGAAATGAGACTTATGTCAGCATTGAGTATGAGGCTTCATCAATGTTTGATCTGCGGAATGTTGTGATCTTTGTACCTCTTCCAGCTCTTCGTGAAGCTCCATCTGTTAGGCAGATTGATGGGGAATGGAGGTACGGATTTATTTTTCCTTCCTCACAATAAGTTTTAGGGACAACCATAGTGTTTTAGGTTGAATTTTTAAGTAAAAGGCTGATGGTTTTAATTATAAATTATCGTGTTACACATGCTAATCGTGGTTTGCAGTCTTAGAAACTTGTAGTACTGAATCTATTGACTTGATTTGCGTAGACAAGTAAGCTCTATGGTTTTTCTAGATCATGAATTTTTTTATTATAACAATTAGTATTTTATTTTTAGTTCTAAATAATTTAATTTCAGGTTACGATCTTGATTTATTATAAAACTGGTTTTGTAGGTATGATTCCAGGAATTCCATTTTGGAGTGGTCTGTCCTTCTAATTGATAATTCCAACCGCAGGTGTGCTAAATCTAGAGTATTTTTTGTAGCTAATTTATTATTTCTATCTTTCTTTACTTTATGTTTTGTCTGACTAATGTATTTGGCAGTGGGTCCATGGAGTTCGTTGTTCCACTGGCAGATTCATCAGCTTTCTTTCCCATTTCAGTCCGATTTGTGGCTACTGATACTTTTAGTGATCTCAAGGTTTGTTTATATTTGACAAGTTTCAAAATGATCCAGTTGAAACCGACATTAATTGACCCGAACATTTATTTAGCGGAGCTTAAACTTACCCTTTTTTGAATGCTCGTTGCAGGTTACCAACATCATACCGTTGAAGGGTGGTAATCCCCCCAAGTTTGCTCAGAGAACACAATTGATAACGGATAACTACCAAGTTGTGTGATTGACTTTTCTCTTGAATTTGAGCTCCTATAACAGTTTTGCTTTTACAGTCGCAGTTCTTTTATGAATAGGATTTTCTTATCCATGTTGTACTCGCCTCTCGCTTCATGAATTTGTACTTACTAGTTTTACTTCTCAAAGTATGATTTATCACAATTAATACTTAAGTTTGTGTATCTGTAGCATGCAACTTTTATGTCGAAGGATGCATCTCCAATCATCCCTTTTCTGTGTGATAGACGAATCTTGTATTTTTCTGAGACATTCGTATCGAATACACTATCCCATTATATTCAATTAGACGGGGGAATTTAACTTGTAAATTTGAATCCG
Organism: Vigna radiata var. radiata; assembly: GCF_000741045.1. Classification (NCBI taxonomy): domain Eukaryota; kingdom Viridiplantae; phylum Streptophyta; class Magnoliopsida; order Fabales; family Fabaceae; genus Vigna; species Vigna radiata. The sequence continues at coordinate 43,934,106 of NC_028358.1, read as the reverse complement.
TACTGCTACAATAATCTCGTTACTATCTGCCCTCACTGTCCTTTAATGTCATATCCGAGTTGGGATTTTTTGCGAATGCTCATAGAAGAAACAATGCTCGGTTGTGTAATGTTGGATTCTTTTATTGACGTACAACCGTTGAAGGACATTCTAATATGCTACTCATGGAACAACCATGGCCGAAAAGAAAGTTCTGTCATAGACAGACTTTTTTAACTACAGCTAGAGTAGCATGTAACTAATTATGGAAGGTCTCAAACATGTTGGGAGACAAATCAAATTTCTAATTTCATTTTTATGACGTTCCTTGCAGTTAAAAATAGCTTTTTATTTTAGTAAAATGCTTGATCTTTTAATATGGCCAACTCCAATATAAGTTACTGATATTTAAAGACTGACTGCAAATGACTAGAGCGTAAGGCGCATAATGATCAAACAGAAAGGGGATTCATTAAAAGTCAGATTCATAGTTTTATTATTATCCTTCCTCATATTATATGTAGAATATCCAGATTTTTTTTCCCATTGTTTTCTTATTGCGTCACAATTGTTATTGAAATGGAAAAGTACTTATCCTCCTTTATCAAAGAAAAAAAAATTGTGTAAGGACGTGCTATGAATTATATGTAAGGGTGTACATAAAAAGGGTCCAGTCAAAGAAAAGAAGATCAACCCAAAAACAATAAAAATGAAATAAATCAGAAACTTGAACAAACTGAAATAATTTCTCTTATTGAACATGTTTACTAAACTTATTTTATATTTATGAGTGTTATATTTATAAATTTTTGAACGTTAAGGGTTGTTTTAATGTGAAATTACATTTATTAAATTGTTTTAATATTAAATTTTATTAAATAATTTCAGTTCATACTTAGAGTAGTTTTAAATTGAAATTTATACTTGTTAATTTATTTTATATTGATGAGAATTTAAATATTAAATATTATGGACTAAAGTTCTGGAAAATGAGTCTTTTTTTTTTCATGATACTAATTGATTTCATCAATATTTATATATATTAATTTCATTGGTGAGAATATTTCTTAATTGATTCGGTTTTTCAATAGCTAATATTTAATTTCACTCGGAGATACTCTTTGTTTACCAAAAAATTAAAAATTACATTAACTAATAAATGAACAACTAGACAGTAAAATTTCTCTGCAAATTCCAATGGAATTGTCAGACTTTTATTACTTTATTACCTTTCACCTTACATTATGTGCATAGATTTATCCATCTGAAAAAAAAAAAAATGGGAATGGAAGCTGAATAAACTTGCGATCGGTATAAATTTTTTCTTGACCCCAAACTGGGGATATGTAATGAAATGTATGATTGCTTTCCTCTGTCTTGTTAAAGTCAAATTGAGGTTGAGTTTCCAGCGACTGGAAAGGTGACAGGGAAAGTGGAAATAGTCTATATAATGCTAAAAACATTGTTGTCATGATATACACAACAAATCCAGATATGGCATCTAAAGTATGAGCTTGATTCAAGATAACTAGCAGTTCTTCACACAAGCTTAATTACAGTCTATGACAGTAACCACAAATTACAGTGCCAAATTTCATGTACACGTAGTAAATCATTTTGTGCATCCTGCCTAGTACGAGCTTCAACTTCTTTTGGCTCCATCAACATTTAAAACCCCCACAGGCAATAACCCACAGAATTATGATTAAGGTAAGGATTCCTCCTCCCACCATCAGCTTCATTTGGAGATTCTGCAGCCACATCTTCCTTCTCAACTGCCTGCCCTGCCTCTGGAAGCTGTCAGCCTAAATTTAAAAATGACAATACAATAGCATCAGTTTGATTATTTCAGAATTCAGACTAGTTGATTCAAACAGTGTTTCTTTTGGATAAACAAATAATTTATTAAAAAAGGAGATATGCAAATGCTTGATTTGGACAATAATACATACCTGGAACTGCAAGTTTTCTGTTTTGTCCACCAGCAGCTCAATCTTCTCTCCACGATCCAAAACCTTCAAAACGGAAAAGCAAATGTTTTAGAAGTGCTATGTTGAGAGGAAAGAGGCTTTTGGAAAAAAAGTTGAAATGTTTAAGCAGTCTCTTATTCCAGTTTTGATTTACCAGTTCCATGACAGTTTTAATGTGTGATGAAAATCTCTTTCCCCCCTAAATCCTGCGTGGATAAAATTCTACAGTAGCATATCTTTTTTAAATATCAATCCACCAAACCTATCAACGGCGTCAACATCCTTTTTGTCGGTCTAACTGTTACAATACTGAACTTACGCTTTTACGCACATACATTTTATGAGTAACCAAAAGGATATTATTGAATTACAGGCTTTGAAGAACCTACTAATATGCTATGAAGTCAAACCAAGCAATCTCATCAAGCTACCATGGCATAAAATGGACATTTTCACTTAATATTGAATCCAGAACCTCTCTTCTTGTTAAATAACAATAGAAGGATCAGACAGAGAAATAAAGGTGCAGTTCTAAATACAGCTAGAGGACCTTATAACCCACAATGGCAGGTATCTACTCAGAAAAATGTCTCTCTCCAATCAATATAATGGTCCTGCGTGATTGGAAGGATCTTTTAGTATGCCTAAACTTAAAATTGAAATATATGAAAACATTTCTTGTATGAGCCATGTGATTTTACCAGCCACATGAGTACAATCTCTTATGCATGCACTGGGAAACTAATATTTTTTACTCTCAAGCCTAAAAACCTTCCAAAAGTCTTGGCTCAATAAACAGAAGCTGCCAGTCTTTTATACATGCACGAGCAAAAGCCTCAGCAGCCAGTCTTCATATCCTCACCCTCAGGTGGCCCAATCCCCATACTTTCCTAAAGCCAAAATACAAAAGTATGCATCTTTTCATTACTGAACACTAATGCTATTTTTTACTCTCTTTTAAGGATATTGAATAGAGATTAAGAAACGTAACTAATATCCTTATCCATATGTATATTGAAAATATTAGTAATTCCCTAACATGCCTTTCATCTATTCTATTAACAACGCAAATAAATAGCTAATATTTGCATGATAAAACAGACAATAAAAGAGTTTATAAAGTTAAAAAGTATTTTATTTTAACTTGTAGAGAACATCTTCCACTAAGTAATTCTTCAATAGACACAAACCTAACATTTGATCTTTTGAACACAACTAAACAAAATATTACACATAAATTAATTAACAATAACAATAAGAAAGAAGCACAGCCCTTATGCAGTGACACATTTTCTGCCCTCCTCGGTTTTTAACTTGTCCTTTCCCCTTATTGAGCAATATAAAAACTCCATCGGTGGTCCACAAAGAAAAATGGAAATAAAGTCCAGCGAAGTGAACTATGAGAACAACTGACGTTTAACTTCAATTCATGTTCCCATGAATCCCATATTGTGTCTAAGTTTATTAAGAAAAAATGGACATAAAATGCCATGGTCCACAGAACATGATTTCACTTTTCAGAAATGGGAAGGCAAAACGAAAAAGCAGAGAAAGGGCTGGGGGGATAACAAGCCCACTACCCAGCCTTTCTTATTTGTCTACATTTTTTGGTTTTGTAACTTTTATTGTTTGTGTCCAAAGACAAATTGGAATAACCGCATACACTAACATAGTCATGTATTTCTCGAGCAATGGTAAATGTCTCTTTATTAACATTTTGTGCATTTTATGTAAAGTGTTTATCCACCCCTAAATTCATGTTAGTGTATGTAGGCTGTATCATATCTTATATTAGAAAGAGTTTTCAGTATGTCCATATCTGTGTCCTGTCGCAGCAATACAAATACATATTAAGTATACGGGCTTCAAACGTTTGAGTCCCACTAGGAAACCACATTAAAATTCTCTAGTTTGAAACAGCGTACAATATTAAATGTTATCCCTTATTTACAACTCCTTCCACCCTTCCCCAAAATTAAGGAAAATCGCACAAACGACAACGTCATATCCAGAGATAAACTAGCTAGAATTTATGCAAGGATTCAGAGCTAAGAAACATTTGATAGCAGCCATTTTAGGCTTAGTTACATATACCTACCTTCTCAATATTGTCCATCATTATCCCCTTAACCTCAGTTATTTGAGCCTTCAACTTTGAAAGTTTACTTATTTCTTCTGGATGATTCAAGCAATACTGCATATGCTCCTTGAGTGCTGGTCTGCACAACCAGATAAAAAATTTAAAACCACTACAAACAGAAGTAAACAAAAATTTAAAAGGATCAGTAACGACGAACCCAAATTCTCTATCAAGATTATACGCAATGCTAAATCTGTCCTCAAATAAATCGTCGTCATCGTCATCATCAGCAAGTGGATGGGTACTGTCATTCTTAATGCTTGCTCCATAGCGCTTCATAAAGTCATCCTTCACCCGTTCAAGAAATACAAAAGGAACACTCCTTCCAACTGACTCATCGGCAACAACAAGGAAAACTGCAAAGCGGAGAACAAAATTCTGACATTGGCATATGTATTAACATTCAAATTAGTAGAGCAGGCAATAATACATAAAAACAAATACCAAATCCATTGTCTATGAGGAAGTTAAAGGTGTGCCCATCACAGGAATACGTGTATTTGCTGCTATTTGAAGGTAGCTTCTGCAGGCACTGAACAGCAATGGTACTGAAATTCCCCGTATACTGTGTGTGTTCCGCTAAAACAACAGTTCCTTTGGCAACAAAGCTATATATTAAACCCCTCTGATTCATCTCCAATCTCCAACAAATTCCTCCACGAGAAGGTACAAAAAATTACAGCAACACCTGAATCCCACAACAACCAATCCAAGATGTAAATAACGAAAAATCAATCACAAAAACCCGCGTACTGCAATCGCAATTCGAAAGTACCGACCTAACAGGCTCTAAATGCCAAATCCAATCGAAATCAGAACCTAAACCTAATTTGATTCAGTTCAAGATACAATGATCGCAAGAGAAATCTCGATTCACGATAAGGGAAGGGGGTTGCATCAGTGCATACACATTCTGAATTTGTCAAAAATCTAAACTCAAAAATTCGTGTCAGATCCCGAATTTTATAGGACATAGGTGAAAATGGGGGAAAAGACGGGTTTCGAACCCTGTGATCTAATCGAGAGATTTACGAATCTGAATGAATGCGAATTGTTTGTTTGATGAAAATTGAGAGACAGAAAGAGAAATCCTAACAACCTGAGTGAAGTAGCGAAGGAGATGATCGATCAAAGACCCAACGCAAACACAATCACAACGCTAGCTTTTATCAGTTTCGGGAAGAAACTTGGTGTTTCAGCTGCTTCTGCGTAACACGAATTTTTCAATTTTCTTGTTTTTATTTATTTTTTTCCTTTGCGTGTGTATTAAGATAAGAAGGAGTGACACCCACACTGATTTTCTAATCAGATAATAACATGTTTCAATTTCATTATGAAAATAATAAAACTGTGAGTACACTAAATTAAACACAAAAATGTAAAGAACCTGTCAAATGTTTAAATTTGTTTATATTATTTTAAATAAATCAGGTGTTAAATTGTTAATTAAATTTCAGACAAAAAATTCTAATGTTAATAAATAACATGAAAATTATATTTTATCTCGTTTCAGATTCTATCTCTTAATAAATACAATGTGTTTCTTTTTATCATGAGATCTTCTAAGAATAAAAAGCATGGAAATAAAAAATGGATTATAATACTTTTTATGTACAAACAAATTTATCTTATCTTTCACTCATTATAAGTCATTTTTGCCACTATCACTTGAAAATCATATTTTTTGTTTATGAAAATTTATATGTTAGTTATGTTGTACTCGAACTTTTTTTTTAAATAGTCTACAATTAAAATGTGTAACTTTATTTATAGAAAAATATTTTTTTAATAATTTTATTTTGACAACTTTTTATAATGCATTGTGATTAATTTATTTTAAATATTCTTTTAAAAATAAATTCAAACAAATTAATAAAATAATAATGTGTGATCTATTATAAAAAAAATTGTTAAAAAAAAATTATTAACATACAAAAATCCTTAATTGTAACATTAGCTTGTTAGGATCAGAATAATAATAAATGATAAAACCTATAGACTCAATCAATTGAAATTTTTTTCTTAAGTAGTAACACAACAACACATTATATCAATAGAGAAAAAAATTGTTTTTTTTTTCTAAATGAAAAGAAAAAAAAAATGTTCTATGTTGTTATATTAGCGTGATAATATTTGAAGAATTTGGTTCACATATATTAATTTTGTTTTTTTTTTTAATAAGTTGATGATCCGAATAGAAATGTAATATCATTAAATAAGATATATATATATATATAAAAGATATAATTTCTACCACAAATTCAACCAACTTTCATATTGTATAAATTTTTCTTCTGATATAGTTATAAGACTCTAATATTACACTGTTATTTTGAATTTTCAAGTAAAAAAATTAAGGTTATTAATGCTTTTATTATTTTCCTTAACCAAGAATAATCAAATATCTGACAAATAATTATTAAAACGATGAATATTTATTGTTTCACAAAGCTTCAGGCATAGGTAAACACCTAAACATAAACATTACCAATAACATTGTTTCTAAAGGCATACATCAAACATCATTGTTTGCTTCATGAAAAGTTGTTCCTGTACCAATACACGCCGTTCTGGGAAGTTCCTTCATCTGGTTCCACAAAAAGACACTCTTTTGCTTCTCTCCAGAGAGCCTTGTAAAATGGGGTGTTATCAAATTGATAGTACTCACCCAATATAGGTTTGATTGCATTGGTTGCCTCCATTGCATGGTAATGAGGCATTGTAGAGAAGAGATGGTGAGTGACATGCGTATCAGTTATATGATGAAACACCTTGTTCAGAATCCCATAATCTCTGTCCATAGTTGCCAAAGCACCCTTCAACCACTCCCATTCCGATGAATCATAGTGAGGCAAGGAAGAGTGTGTGTGCTGCAAATATGTGATGGTCACAAGAAAGCCATTTACAATGAGCCATGGTACCCCATAAACACAGACCAGCCAAACCAGCCCTCTTAAAGTAGCAATGCGGTAGAGAAAGAATGCGACACAAAACAAAGAAACATCAGAAACGTAGATCAGAAGCCTTTCACTGTCTGAATATATGGGAGCATAAGGGTGGTAGTGGCTTGCAAAACGATCATAGCGTCTACCAGAAACATTGAAGGCTAAATACAAAGGCCATCCCAGTGTGAGCGTGATGAGAAGAGAAACAGCCCTTCCTATTCGATTGTTGAAGCACTTGTGGTACCATGCGACATTGGATTTGGATTTTGGGACAAACACTTCATCACGGTCAAGGGAACCTGTGTTGGAGTGGTGGCGGCGATGGCTTATTTTCCATGAGAAATAAGGCACTAGAAGTGCTGAGTGAAGGATGAGACCAACTAGATCATCAACCCATTGGTACTTGCTGAAGGCATGGTGACCACACTCATGCGCAATCACCCACACCCCAGTGAGAATGCAACCTTGGAGAACCCAATAGATTGGCCAAGCAATGAGGGAAAGAGGCTGAGGAAGAAGGTGGAAGAAGGTGGTGGCAGTGTAGAGAATGAAGGCCAGTGAAAGGTCACAAACAACATAGTAGAATGAAGAGAGGAGGGAACGCTCAAAGCAATGTGGGGGAATGGCTTTCTTGAGTTGGCCAACAGTGAACGGAGGCTTTGTGTTTGGAACCCTTGAGAGATTGTTTTGCTGAACTTCAAATTTGGTGACACCACCCCCACCTTCCATTGTTTTCTTTGCTAGAACCTGTGTGAAGTATAAGAGAGTTTGGTTCAGATTTTGCTAATGTAATGTAGATCCAACACAACCTCAATATATTCCTCAATTAAACCAGGTAATGTTTTGTTGTATTATGGAAACAGACAAGGACACACTGTGCAGCAAAACACGTTGAAATTGGAAAAGAGGGAATTCTGTCGATGAATCATTAATTTCACTCGATAGGTGTAAGGCCATGATTTTGCCTACGTGTGAACCTACATGCAGAAAAACTGGTATATGTCACTCTGAGGCTCACATCAACCCAACACAACGACAAAAACGACACCAAGCACAGAGGGTTTGCAGTGTAATGGTCGATTTACAAACCCGCCCTTAAAAACCAATGTGCTCTCTTGCATGCATGCTCTTCTATCATCTTTACCACACCTCACATACAAGTATTTCCTCTTCTGTTAATGAACTGTGCACTGTAGAAACTATAAAATGAGTAAACATGTTACATGAATTGATAGTTCAAACTTCAATCTCTTCGGGTTTTGTAATTTCAAATCAAGTAAAAAGAAGAAATAAACAATGTCAAAAATATATATGCAGGACATACTGTTGAAGTATTAAAAAAGATGGGAAAGTGAATATGGATTTTGGTTTGGTTTCCGTGATAGGGATTAAAAATACTGGTGGCTATCCCTATCACGTAAGTCCAACCTACTTTATTACATTTGGATTAAAACTTTTTTTTTTAAAAATTGAATCTTAATGACCCTATTTCAAATAATAGTAGCGTGTTGTTGTTTTGTTTTTAAATACATAAGGAAAGCAAATTCCAAAACATTAATTGCGACTAAACTTACTAGCTGAAAAAACATGGTAGTTCGTTTTGTAGGTGATCTTATATCCCTTGAAATACTAAAATATAACAAGAGAAAGGAACAAAAAAAGTTAACTAAGCAACCCTTTATAAATCTTCCTAGAATATATATACGATATAGATAAGAAATATAAAATCAATACTTAATTTTTGTTCTCTTTGATATTTAAATGTTTTATACCACTCTCATAGGAAAAATAAATTACTTTAATTGTTAGAGGAAGAGGTGAGAAGTAGAAGAGAGAAGTCAAATTTCTTTAGTTAAAATGTCAAATATAATGGAGTATTTATAGGTGTTAATGGAGATATCTAGATTCCTTTTAGGAGCTTCTCTGTTTAAAGTTCTCTTGTGAATTTTTCTACATCCTTCACTAATTAAGACTTTCTAGATATTATAGACTTTATTACATAGAGAAATTCAAGAGGCATGTAGATATTTCTATGTTGCAAATTACAATAACATTTTTCCCCTTTAATTTGAAATCCTCTTCTACACACTAATCTTTGCTCTTGGCATTTTAATTCACTCTTACAATTTTAAACTCTTCAAACTTTAGTGGCTTCATGAAGATATATGCAACTTGACCTTGAATCTTGACATACCTTAAAACTCTACATCCTTTCAAGAAATATATTATTTTCTGAAATGATATCTCTTGTTTGTATGTTTGCTTAGATAATGAAATATTGCATTATTTGTGTTTGTGCTCACTTGTTATGCAAATTTTCGTAACTTCCATTTGTGGTAAATGAAGTTCTTTCAATAATCTCCTAAGCCAAATTGCATGACAAGTGCGTCAAGTTGTTGCCACATATTCTCACTCACGTGTTGAAAGTGTAATGGGTTATTTTGTTTAAAGTCCATGAAAAAACACATCCTCTCATGAAAAATATAAAGTTATTGGTGTTTTTTCTATCATCGATATCTTTGACATAATCATTATTAAAAAGTCCAAAGAGTTTGAAATCATTAGAAAATTAATAAAGTAATTCATAGTCAAGAGTATGTTTTAGATGAGGGTGTATCCTCTTAGTAACTTCACATGAGTAGAAATGGGAGTCTCCATGAATGGATTCAATACTCTAACTGCATACAAAATATCGAGTCTTATACATGTTAGGTATCTCAAACATCCCCCATAAGACTTTTGAATAGAGTGAAATTATCTTTTTCTCTATCTTCAATCTTTAATAGCTTCATCTCACTTTTCATGTACAATCAAACATTTTAAATTTCTTCGAAATCTCCTTTACATGGCTTTCTTTAATGAATTTACTTTCTTCCAATATATATATATATATATATATGAGGTTTGTTAACACACGTACGTCTGTTTTTTAGTACATATATTTTAACAATGTGTACCAGATTATAGTAGACAAAAATATCCTCATATATTATGGACTCTAAGTTTTAAAGTCAAGGATATTTAAATAATTTTCATTCTCATAACTAAAAAAAAAAATCCTAAACCCTTACTCACCTCTCTCATTTCTCTCAATGTTTTCTCTTTCATCTCTCTCACTCCAACCTTCTGTAGCCCTAATTAAAAAAAAATAGAAATACTGGCTGTTAAGCAATTTCTCACAAAAAAATAATGATTTTATAACGAGTTTTCATTTTATAATTTGTGTCTTATCTAATTTTATCTAATTTTCACAAGCATAATGACATATGAAGGAATTGGTAATTCGCCTGGAAAAAATCAGAAACACTCGCTATTAAACAATTTCTTACAAAACTTATTTTATGAGTTTTCATTTTATAATTTTTGTCTTTTCTAATTTTATCTAATTTTCACAAGCATAATGACATTAGAAGGAATTGGTAATTGGATTGGCCTGAAGGTTTTTTAACATATGACTATTCAACATCTGCAGATGATAAAATTAAAGAGGTTAATGAAGATGATGAAATTGAAGAGATCTTGAATGAATATTTACCTGAAGGCGAATATGCCAATGACTTAACTCTTTACAAAGGTAAATTGTTTTACGACGAGTATTTCTAATTTTTTTTTCAGTTGGATCTACCATAAGATGATAGAGAAAATGTTGGATTGAGAGAGATGAAAAAGAAAAGATTGAGAGGAATGAGATAGTTGAGTAAGGGTTTGGAATTTTTTGTTTTCTAGTTTTAAGAATGAAAATTATTTAAATATCATTGACTTTAAAACTTAAAATCCATAATATATAAGGATATTTTTGTCTACTATAATCTGGTACACATTGTTAAAATCTACCAACTGAAAAACAGGCGTATGCGTGATATATATATATATATATATATATATAT
>NC_028358.1:43898003-43923164 GCF_000741045.1 Vigna radiata var. radiata | reverse complement strand
GTTAATATAGACTAATTGTATGCGTGATATATATATATATATATATATATATATATATATATATATATATATATATAAAGATTCCTTCTAAAGTAAATTACTTTCATGAAGGTTTAGATTTTTTTTTCACAATAGTTTTTGTATTTATTTTAATAAAAAGGGCTTGGTTTCAAAATAAGTAATCAAAATAATCAAAGAAGTATTCATTAATAATATTTAATAATGTAAAAGAAGAATACAAATTAACTCAACCATCACAAAGTAAAATCACTCTGAAATGGAGAAATGTGGCTAAATTAATATTGTTGTAGCAAATAAGACAGACTCAAATCATTCACTCCTTTCTTCGAACTTGATAACCACGAAAGATGAACAAAAATAAAAGACGAGGGGAATAAAATACTTTCAATTGAAGAAAAAAGGATTTATAGAACTTTTTAACTTTTGTTTCTTGATATATCTTATATTTATGTATTCCTTCTATTAAGAAACAAATTTAACCACTTTCAAATAAATTAAATTAGTTTATTCTGAAATTAAAATTAATTTATTTATTAGCTAATTCATAAAAAAATGTTTAATTTATATACATATATATTTATATTATTTTAACAGAGTTGTGATGTGTCTACTAGAATTGGACATAATATAATTTGTATTATATTGGTCTTTAAAGGCTCCTAAATATCAGTTAACCCATTAAATCATTATATAAGAGTTTACATTCTCAAGAGACTTCTTCAAGAAGTAAAAAAAAAAAAAAAACTAACGGGTTGGTTAAATCGGGTCGGGTAGAGATTGACAGGGTGATTATATAAAAGGAAGGAAAGAAAATTCTAGGGTGTTTGACTTTCTCGCATATTTCTTTGTAGAGACAAAAACACCGCCTCCACCGTGTAATATTGTTGATTTAATGGCTATGAGATCTTGGGTGAGTCGGGCATCCGTGACTCGTGTGATGGACTCAACGAATCGCGGTGCTTTCAGTCGCTTCTTCAGCGACAAAGGGCGCGTGCTCAGCGAAGAAGAACAGGCCAAAGAGAATGTCTACATCCAGGTACTCTCACTTTTCGCCCTTTTCCGAATCAATCTTTGTAATCACATGTTACATGTTTTTCTTCTGTGTGCAGAAATGGGAGAGGGAAAGATTGGAGAAACAGAAGCTGCAGGCTGGGAAGGTTAGGGCTGAGAAGGACAAAAACGCTGCTGAGAAGAACGAAGACACTGCTGATAAGGTACACGCTTTTCTTTTCGGTTTACTCATACTCATACCGCTATTTTTATTGTCAAATTTGATTTACTCTCTGTATTTCAACAAACTACGTTTTTGGGCCACTGTTGTTTCAATTTGGACGTTTTCTTCTTTTTTTTTTGGAATTTGTTACTCTTCATATTTCATGTTGTAAAGATCACGATGAAGTTCGACTTCCAGAACTTTGTAATTTTACATGATGAATGGTTTTCTCTTTTCATTTTGTTTGATTTGTGCGGTTCTTTTCTTACAATTTGTTGTGATCGTGTGAGCGGTTTGTTTATTAACATTAACATAGGGGTTTTACAGAACACTCAACTTACTCGTTGTGAATCGTATTCTAACTTTTGACCGTTTCTTTTTTTGGTTACAAATTTCGTTGTTATCAGTTTTGTGGGGACGGGTGACTGGTAGGTCTGTCTACCTCTTTTATGCATTAGTTAGCAGTTGAGATCATTTGAAAATTCTCTTTACTAGTCGTCATTTTGTGGAATTTGTTCAGCCCGTTGTTTCCGTCTCTCTCTTTTTTTCCGGTGATTAAAGAAACTACTAATTTGGTCTCCAAATTATCATATCACCGTCTAAGTTGTTCCCAAAATAATAGAATTACTTATGTAATGTCTGAAGTGCTGTGAATATCAATCACTTTTATACCTTAATTGATGTATTTCAACGAAGTTTAAGGATCAATTTCAAATGTTTTTATATTTTGTGGACTATTTTGCACGATTTGTAATACTTTTTTAGACTACTCAAGTAGTTATTTTCACTTTGAGGACTACATTGGAGAGAATAGTAGTTTAAGGATGAAATTGATGGATTATTATCCAATGCAATGTTTAGAGTGAAATCATACAGCCTTGAAAGACTGCATTGAAGTTCTTCTGAAACGCTGATTGTTGTTACTGTTTATTCTTGAATAATTTATTTGCTTTTGCTCAGTTTTTGGTTAAATTCAATTTGTTGTAAACCAAGGTAGCCATTATTTGCACTTTATCAAAGCCAGCCAGGGGTGATTGGAATGTTCCATCAAGTTATGCCTTGTTCATGCATAAAATGATTTTTGTAATTTATCTTTGAAATGGGAAGAACTTTATTTGTTTTCATTGCATCTGTTTTTTATCAACTTCGTGGCATTGGAATTTTACTGTGGATCTTATGTTACTTGCCTCTCTACTTTTCCCACAATTTAACGCTTATTTTTTTTATTTTTTTTCTGTAGAAACCTCAAAAGGAGTGACTTTATCATTCTCCCAAGCCGTCAACGTCATTTTGTGGGGAAATAAGCATGGCGAATAAAACACAATGACCCTGAGTACTGAACTTTGGTCTTTGTATAGAGTGTGTTTCTTGTTTATCCGTAGTTTCTTCAATAGTGATGGATGAAACCATGTCGTTGCATCCACTGAACTTGGTATGTTTGTTACGATATGATCCTTTCCAGTTAATTTTCACTTTCGTTTAAGGAAAAAAGTGGTAAAGTTAATGAGTTTCACCGTGGATGCATTCAGTTTAGGAAGGATTAAGTAATAGATCAAAGCTTCTAACTTCTTTTGAAGTAACTAACCATTTATCAATTTGAACGCATATAACTGTTTAACTTGGCTGTAATATTTGGATTAAATATGAGATGACTGGATTATGAACGGATAATTACTATCTGCACCGCTGTAGTGTAAAGTCTGGTATAAGAAAAAGTAAGTTTTTTGTTTTGGATTTTGAGGTAGTTGAAGTGGATTACAGGGCTGCTTATTCTTCATTAGTGACTTAGTTTGTCTCTGTTAAGTACAAAAATCATGTTGTATGTATCCAAAAGAGGAATCTTGCCCCATTTTATAAATTGTTTTACTGTTTCCATTTCTTCTATTAATTCTAATTAATTGAAGAAATAATTTGAAACAGCAAGTATAAAAATAAGTAATAATCAACATTAGAGACGGATAAGATTCAATTTAACATTTTGTTCATTAGGGATTGATTCTGTCATAGTTTTATTTTATAGTTGGATGAATTGCAATATAGATATTGATCCTAAAAATGAAATAGTATGCGAACAACTAACCATAAAAAAAGATTTATTAAATTCATCTAGTAGTTCCAAACTATCAAAACAAACAGTTATTAATGAAAGTTTTTATTAGTGGAAGTGGAGTAATGTATGCAACGATCAATTCACTCAGCACTAGTAATTCATTTACATTGTTCAATTATTTGACAATACGAAAAGAAAAAATCCAAAATTCTGCCTATGTATTCTATCTATCCAAGGGATAGAAGGACATAGTCCCTTAATATGAGAATTAGGATTTCACAATAGCTAGTTTCCTTTTATATCATGCTTTTTTTTGTTGTCCTTTGCATAGAGAAAGTATTCCAATTCATTCCAAATTTAATAGTTCAGGATGAGAAAAAGTTTAGCACCTTTCATTTTTATTACCTTTTCAATATAAAAAATAATAATAATAATTTATTTACTTTTTAAATACAAAAAAATAATAAGAAGAATGAAAACGGAAAAGATCGTTCTATTAAAAACTTCAATTATGAAATATCTTATCTCCATCTCACATCTCTGAAATGCATTGTTCTTATGGAGTGAGAGATGTTTTCACACATTTTCTTAGACTACGGAGAGACCTCTGTACCTCACAGGGAGTGGCTACGAATCATAGTGGTAGGGTTCGAATCCCTCCTCTCGCCCACAGCTAACCAAAAAAGAGAATGATTTTTCCTTTTGGGGTAGAAAAATTATAATCGGCTAGTAGATGCAAAGCTATGAAACTCCTGAGTAGTTTGTAGATATAGAATTATCTTACTGTTTTTGTGTTTTATTAAATCAGTTTAGTATGTCCAAATATCTATAATTTGATTTTTATTCTTAATAAATTGTATCAAGAAGTTTTTTTTTTTAATTTTTGTGGACAGATATCAGAAGAGTTGGAAGGATTAATTAGAGAAGTGAATGAGAGAGTTTTCTAGATTTAATTGTTAAATTATAATGTTTGTGTAAAAAGGTATTTAATTTGTAAGAATATTTTTTTGTTATTGAAGCACTATTTAAAATTGGGCCAAAACCGAGGATTTGTTGAAGGGTTGGAATCACGTGTTCTTAATGTGACAATGATACAATTTCAGAAAGTGGGGACAATCACGGGATCTCTCAGAAATGCAATCTATGGTTGGGGATTTAAAATCGACTTACTTTTCGACATTTTATGTTTGGACAACGGTGCTACATGAAAGGAACGGTAACCCAGAAGTTGCAATGCAGTAATTTATGAAGGAATTTCCGTAATAGTCTATATTATTAAAATTATACTTTTGATTAACTTTTCTAACGTAATTTACTTTGGCTTCTTTGTCCTTTAACAATGACCAGCAAAGTGAAAGTGATTAAATTGAATTTTTTTGTCAAGACAAGAATGAATTATTAAAATTTCAGGGACAATATAACTTATTAAGTGGAGTTTGAATACGAGACATCGAGTTTAATTAATTGCTATTCTTTTATCTCTATAGTTATAAGAATTTTCCTTCTTAGTTTTATGTGAGTTGTAGTTTTAAACATCCCATTCTAATTTTCGCTGTCAATAATGTCTGAAACAGTCTTTGTTAATATTTGATGACAAGAACAAAAAAAAAGTGTTGTAAATACAATTATCTAAATAAAATATTCTTAATTAAAGCGATTAAAATAGCTTGCATAGGTAGATTTGAGCATGTTGTCGGAATTTGGGCCTGAGGCCTGGTGTGGCAATAAATTCACAGTCGTAACTGTACTCGGGATCCTCAAAAATTATATTCAGAATTCTTAGGTATACTGGTTTGTTTTTTCGTAATTTCGTTTGTTACCAACTTTAAGGTAGCATTGATTTGGTGTCTTGGGTTAAGAACGCGGAAAATTACGAGGGATGAATCAGTAAACAATGAACGCTCTGAAACACAGCGCATTATGTGCTTGATAAAAGTTCTGCAACGCTTTTTCATTACCTTTAATAAGATTACAGACTTTTACCATAAAGTCGAAACAAGCATCAAAACAGGCTTTGATTGCTGATTCTATGCTTTAATCCTAATTGCAGAGCAGTAATTGAATTTGGCAAATGAAAAGAATTTCCATTACTATTGGATTCATCCTAAAAGATTGACTAGTAACCCTTTCATCCTCACTGCTTCATTCATAGGATTCACCAAGGTACACGTACTAAGAACACAACCTACACTAAAATATTCAATAATTAGCAACAGCAACACTCCTAATGACCCTTGTCAGCTAGCGAAACCATAGAAGCTTTACAAACATACGATACGACTCAAAGCTACAACACTATACAGTGCCACTCTTTACATTTCAAAGCCATAGTTGGAATACCCAAATGGACCCATTTGATCATGCATGCTGGTGGAAGCGTACGACAGCATGTCTTGTGACTGCTGCATTGAAGTACCAGGTGGAGGAACCCAGTTCTGGTCAATGGGCACAGGCAGAGAGTTACTATCCACAGTGGTTATGTCATGGATGCTTGATCTTTTCCTCTCCTTCTTCCCAGAATTCTGACGGAGAAAGTATTTTTGAGCATGGCTGGCTACTTGAGTCGGTGTTCTTGTCACAACAACGTTTCTTGAAATGCTTCTCCAATCTCCTTTTCCGAATTTGCTCAGCCCGATCAGAAACAGCCTGTCACACAAACACTGTGTCATTGTTCATGCACTTGTTTTAAGGACTCGAAACTACAGATAGTGGAATATGGATTCTCCGCGTGAAAGTTTAACTGAATTGACGTGTAAGAAGAGACAAATTGCGGGTTTAAACCATCTTCAAATGCATGCATGACGATCAAAAGAGTATTGCAATGCACACGTTTGATATTTGCCTTTTTCAAAATTCTGATTCGGTTTTCCGAAAATCAGTAACAAAAAATGTACTATCGTAAGCGAAGACGATAACGCTGTCACTGTAATTTATAGAGACAAGAAAACAGAGGACTCATTTTAGAATAAGAGGAAATTAAGGTTTTTATGAAAAATAAAATCTTCGAACTAGAGGGGATTCATTTTAGAAATAAAAACACGCAAATGATTTTTCATATAATAAGACCAAAGGATCGTCAAAAAGTAAAATTCAGAAAAATTAAAAAGAAAAGATTTTTTTTTTTTTTTGCCGGTCAAAACAGCAACAAACTTGAGCAAAACTCAAAATTGGTTTGAACTTTTTCCCCTTCGTTTTTAAGATAATCACACCCGATTACGAAACAGCTCGCTGAGAAATGAAAGAAAATAAACCCAAAAATGAAAACCCCAAACACTAACACACGCAAAGAAGAAGAAGGAATCGAATTGAAGCGAAATCGTTGACAAACCTGTGTTCCTCTTCAGTCCAAGGCGTGCCTTTCTTCCTTTCGGTCTCGCCCTGCTTGGGTTTGGACCCGAATGAGATCTGATTAGCGCTGTCCCACGCAGAATTCCCGGCACCGCCACTGAGTTGTGGTGGCGCCAAGTCATCCACGTAACTCGGGACCTCGACTCGGCCAGAGTCAATCTCGAAGACGTCGTGGACGAGCGCGTCGTAGTGTTCCCTGACCTCCGCCGGCGTTTTGCCCGGAACGTGGACGGCGATCTGGTTCCAGCGGTCGGGGAGGTCCTCGGGCACGAGGAGCAGAGCACGCTCGAAGAGCTTGTCGTGGTAGCGAGTCCACTCAGTGGGCTGAACCGGCTGTGGCTGCCACCGAGTCACGCTGCTCTCGTGAAACATCGTGGGTGTCGTGTTCTCAGTTGAATTGAAAACAATGAACAAGGTGAGGATCTGCTTCTATTGGGGTCGTGTTTCGTGTTCCAACACTTTGTTTGTTTCTTTGTTTTCGCTGACTACGCGAAACCAAAAAAACAGAGAGAGAGAGAAAAAAAAAGAAAGAGAAAGAGAGAAAGAGTCTCGCTTTCTAGGAGATTTCGCTTCTGCGTTTGGTGAGAGATTTGGGAAAAAAACGCGATTTATTTATAGGGGTGGCGAAATTAATTAAAACTGGGTTTAAAGAAAATCAATATTTAAACCATTGTTGATGAAAAAGCTATTTTGGTTTTAGGTGGGGTTCGGGAAAATCTGTTCTGGTGGGTCCAGCTCATCCGGTCTTCAATACCAACACGTTTTTGCTTTTATTGTTTTTTCTTTTGTTTCTTCTCAAACTCTACAGTGCATGCTAAGAAACCTACACTCTCATTTCTCCTCTTTTTGGAAAACAATCTCTATAATTAATCATTCCACCCTCATATACTAATTCATCTTTATTTTTTTTTCTTTTCTTTTTTATTTTTTACACGTGTCTCACTGCCGTGCTTCATGCGACTGTGTTTATTTACACTTCTCACACTGACTTTTTTTTTTAGCCCTTTTGAAAACAAGTACAGCTGAAATGAAACTCACGGTAACAGATTTAAATATTATTAGAAAAAATGAGATGGCATGGTTGAATATGATTTTGGTGTGTGCATAGTGATTCCATTCTCTGACAGAGCGTTCTTTTGTTGTGAATGTGGTAAGAGAAATTGAAGATATGCAGTTGAAGATAGAAGTAACGTATTGGGTTTACGCACTTCCCAATTTGGTTTGAAAACAAAGGTGCGAGTGATAAGCGAATAGAAGAAAATTTCCATTTTGTTGTGCTTTTCGAGTACCGTTTTCTCATTCCAATTCCTGAAACCTCGCGTGGTTGCAGAGGGAAGAATGTGTTCTACTTGAACTTCATCATCTTTTTCTCTATAAAAACTCTCTCTTTGGTCAAACCGACACCAATAAATTACTCCTTCCCGAATAGAATCCAACACCAACCGTTTTTACTTTATTCTTCTTCCATCAATTTAACTGTAGAATCTTTTCTGTGTTTATCCATGGAATCTACACAATTATCTATTATCTATAATTCTTCCACTTACCATTCTCTTCTTATATTTTACTATTTTAATCAAACACTTTCTTCATTCCTCTGTTACAACATAGGAAAGGTAAAAAAACTTTACAATAATTCTGCTTATTTCGCTTTAAACTTCTTCAACACTGATATTGACCCATCGTGAATGCAAAAGTGCATAATCAATTGCCATGCGTGTATTGCTAAATATCATGTTTTTCGATTCTCAGATAGTGCTTTCCTTGGACTGATTTTCAATGTAAGTGTGTTGACTGTGTAAAATCATAACTATAAACTTTCTTTCTGAATACAAGCACCGAGTCAGATTCAAATTCAATTCAGTATCGGTGCATGTAATATGACGTATGCCACATGTTCGATTAAAGTTCCTTTGACATAATAATTGTTTTTTTTAATTTGAAAATGTGTTAAAAAAATTATTTTTGTTCAAAATTATGTAAGAATGATGCAAGGGCAGTAAATTAATCATTATTTTATATTGGAACACTGAAGAAAAAATTTATAAATATTCGAGTGATTGCGTATTTTTTATTATTATTGATGAAACTGACTTTAAAAATATCTTCTACTAAATTGAAATTTTAATTTTAATTTGTATATACAGAACACTTTCATTACATATAACTTAATTAACAGTATTTATTGTTTTTTATTGATTAAATGTCACTTAATTAATGACCTGGAAATAAAAATAATAAATTTTTTGACTGTGTTATATATTACTAGTTTATACAAGCAAAATAATTGATAACATTGTTATTGTAATTAAACCTAATTCACAGAACCAAGTACAGATCAAAAATGATTGAACAATACACTTAGAAAAATTATCGGGTAATAATATAAGGTGCAATAAAGGATAAAAAATTTATCCAACTGGCATATTTTTCTTCCTTACCATTGTCTATAATACCTTAATTATATACAAATATTATATGTATTTTAATTGTTTGTTATTATGTACCATACCATACTATATTATATATGTAAATAATTTTTTTTTATCATGTCATGTGTGGCTTTATACAAGGAGCAAATAATTTTTTTTATTAAAACATAAAAATAGTTAAATATT
Organism: Vigna radiata var. radiata; assembly: GCF_000741045.1. NCBI lineage: Eukaryota > Viridiplantae > Streptophyta > Magnoliopsida > Fabales > Fabaceae > Vigna > Vigna radiata. Next base: position 43,913,914 of record NC_028358.1, on the reverse strand, counting down.
TAAATCCAGATGTCAGATCAATTGATATTTTGTTTGAAGTAAAGCGGTGGAGTAGCAGCTTTACTCACATGAATGTCAACTTTACATAAATTAAATAACTTATTATATTTTTTTTCTGTTTTTTTCTTCGTGATAATAATAATATGAGTAAAAGTTCCCTCGTCATTGAAGAAAGAAAATAAAATCTAAATAAATACATTAGAAATATACTAGATAATATAGGTGGTTTGATTAAAAAATAAAGGGGAAAGTGAAAGTTGTTTGGTTAAAAATAAATAGAAAATGAAATGAAAGTATAAATTGTTTGGCAGAGAAAAAAAAAAGAAAGAAAAGGGCTATTTCTCAATATTACTTGATTTTAATAAAATATTTATTTATTACTATTTAATTTTTTTTTTAATGGTAAATTTATAAAAGGTTTGTTCATCCTTAATCTACTGAGAAAAATATTTATTATTTTTATACGATTTTAATTGTTTAGTAGTTTTGGTTGTGTGAATTGATAGTTTAATATTTTAAATAGTAAAATATTATTCGATAATATTTATTTGTTTTCTTAATTATAAGTTGATATTTTTCCTTTCACTTTAACATTTTTATTATACAAATTGCTGTGAGTAAGATTTATATCCATTAATATTTTATAAATTTTCTTGTCTCTAGGTATACAAGATTTTTAACACACTTCCTCACAGCAAAATATATCAAAATATATAAAATTTAAGTACGAGACTATATTTTAAAAAATAACTGCATTAGTGGTTCAATAATAATGATATAATAGACTTAAAAAATAATAAATTTTGTTATGGCATTAATATCATTTTAAAAAATAACTTTAAATTTAATTTAACCCTAAAAAATTATTTAAAAAATTAGATTTACACTAACTTGTATATTAAAATTTTATTTAATCTCTAATTAATATGTTATAAAATCAAATAAATTAATTTCCATTAATTATACTTTATGAATATACAAAACAAGTAAAGAGAATATCATATTTATGAAAGTCAATATACTTAACTCACTAACTTGGATAATTTAAATCAAATTATCAAATTTCTATCCAGATAAAACAAATTAAGTTAACTTATTTTTAACCTAACAATGTAGGATGTGCTAAGTCATTTTAATGCTTGTTAATATTTTGTTAAAATAAGTTTGTTACTTAAATAATTTAGTTAAAAATAATTACTTTTATAAGATCATTCAAACACTCGTAACTTATTGTAAATTTGATTTTTTGGTTATCTTTGTTTTTAATTTGTTCATTATTAGTCAAATTTTGGATCATCTTAAATTACAAAGGTATTCTAATATTTAAGTTAGTAGGTAATGAAACAACCTTCTCAATGTTTCCTATGTATATTGTTTGTAATTATTTTTTACTTATCAACAACCAAATTATTAAATAATTGTTTTTTATCATTATTGTTTAGCTAATTTACTCTAAACATCTTTAAGACGAGTTAATCACTTCAACCTTTAATCCATGAATTATATTTGACATCGATATTATCAATCAATCAGTTATTCATAATATCACTTATCTTAATTGTTTGATTGATAATATACTTCAAACTTTACCTAAATAATACAGAATTCACTTCACATATTGATTTAAAAGTAAATAATAATTAAATTAATATTAAAAAAATATGTATGATTATATTAGGTTATATTCATTTTAATAATTATCATACAAGTTTTTCATTTATTATTTGTAAGTATTGTTATGTATTTAAGGTTTTCTTATAATATTTACTTTAATGCAAGAATTATACAAGATATATATTCATTAATATTTTATTTTTGTTTGTTTTATAATAATTTTACATTTTTATAATTTAAAACTTAGCGATATATTTGAATAAAAGGAACGACACCTAAGTTTCTAACAGGAAAGATGACTTTTCTGAATGGAAAATTGTTTTAAAACACTACTTGTAAAATATTATGTGTGGGTAGCTATTTTCTTTTTCATAAATTTTGTCAACTTGTACTAAACTATGAATGATCGAAATGGACCATCAATACTTGAAAAATTAAATTGTATGTCACTTTAAGAAGAATTAAATTAAATGTTTTTGTTACCGACCGTACATCTGACAAAATAAGTGTAAAGTGTAAACTCGTAGGTCATATATAATCCGTACAAGTACTCGAGTTAAATTGATTAGAAAAAATCAGATCGATGGAACCCTATTCTGTCAGAATTTTCCCAATTAAGAACTTAGAACCATTCAGAAAACATGAGGTTTTTATTCGGTGAAAGCGGATAAAAGATCGAGTTCGGTCGAAAAAATAGAGACAAAATAAATGGCATGTCCGATATGAAAAAATGGAATTATATAAAGGAATATATTTTTTTTACAGAGGCGTTCAGAAGTGAACAATAAATTAATTTGTCGTATTTCTCTTCCTACTTAACTTCACGTGGGTTAAACTTTTTAATAATTTTTAAATCTGATTTTTATTTATTGATATACTGACTATAATCTTATTCTAATATTATTTCCTAGACATAGTCAATTATTTTATTTTATTATTATTATGTCACAACTTATGACCACTGTTTTAGTTCTAATTTTAAAATAATTTGCACTTGTATTGTTTTACTCATATTAAGATATTTATTTTTAATTTTAACAATTTGTTTTAAATTCTTTTATTATGATTTTATATTTTTCAAAAAAAATATTATTAAGAATTCTCAAAATTAATTATCATAATCATTGTTTCTTTTTCACCTAAAGGGATACGTTATGATGATATATTTCAGATAAAAAACTCAATACTATTACAAACATTGTAAATAATATTAGGCAAACAATAATTAGAATATATGCGTATTCTCAATTTATTTTACTTTTTGTGAGTATAAGATCTCGAGTGATTAAATATTTTGTAGGAAGAGATTGATATAATATAATGGTTAATTATTTTTACTTTGTTCCTAATATTTTTGTTTTATTTGTATGGAGATTTGTTTGAGATATATAATAATATTAAAATATACAAGTAAGAATGAAAAATATCATTAGTTTAATAAGATTGAATTAATCAAGTATAAGTTTTGTTATTTTAATTTTAGGTTTATTATGTAACTTGATAATAGATTCTTATTAATTATCATTCTCAATATGTAGATAAAGGTTTCATTAACTACAAACAAAATAAAATTTGATTATATAATTGAAAACAAACTTTACCTTAATAAATCAATTTAATGAAAATAAATTAATATAAGTTTCATCATTTTAATATTTTTCCAACTATGATCATTATAACTCATGAAATTATGATATGTTTATTTGTTAATAAGATTTTTTTCTCAAAAACCGTCTTATAACAAACTACACTATTTTATACATAGTGACATTTGCAACAAATTGCATTATTTAATTTGTATATTTAAAGATATTCGGTATTGTAATAAATATTGTTGAAGGTAATAGTAATAAAAAAATTAACTTTAATATTTAAAAATCATTAATTGAAAGAAAAGAAGTAGAGAAAAAACTTATGAATAATTTAATTGATATGATAGATTAATTATTTTTTAAAGTAATGTATATAGCATTTGATTGTTATAAATTAATTTTAATTACATGTTAAATTATAATTTATTTAAATAATTAATATTGTTATTATTTATTATTATACTAGTGTTATTATTTATTTCACAATCACTTTTATGTTGTGTAATAATGATCTTAACTAATTAGGTTTACATTATAATATGTATATATGCTAGGTTATTTATACACACAGCTGACTTGTTTGATATAAATGTATGTTATTTGATAAAAAAAATAAAGATAGGTGACTATTTATATAATTAATGATGTTTACATAAATAAATAAATAAATAAATATATATATATATATATATATATATATATATATATATAAATATATATATATATATATATATATATATATATATATATATATAATATTAAGTATATTTATACACATAATTGATTATTTACATTATATAGATGCATGTTACCTAATCATAAAAAGAAATGATAAATACATGAAAAATTTGTATTAATTATTTTCTTTTTCTTCTATCTCAACCATAAACAAACAAGGTTTTGTATATTTCATAATTTTATTCAGTCTCTAACTATAATTGATTAACCCTAATAAATATAATTAAATTAGTTTAAATGACACAATAGTGAAAATAGTGAGGTACATGAGTCTCTTCTTATCATCAGAACACCATAACACCTCCATCTCAATCATGAATTTAGTTGACTAATATTTTGTGATATCATCTCATAACGGCATATGATATAGCGTTATTAAGGTCTTTTTTTAGAGAAGACATAAAAAAATTTAACACGAATAAATAATGAAAAAATCAAACCATTTATTAGAAAATGGATTTGTAAACCTAACGTAATCTCACAAAACCTTATAAGATGAGGTTTGCACCTCAATTATATATTATAATTTGATTTTATTTATAATCGATGTGGGACTTCTTCTTTTATAAAATCATTTTCAACTCAAAATCTCAATATAATAATTTTATGTGTTTTATTTTAAAATTATGAAGAAAAAAAAATTGAGATCATAAGTACATCCAGTTTAATTTGTTTAAGAATTATTTTCAGAAGGATTCATAATTAACTGTGATACTAGTAACTATATGTTTGAAAGTATTGTTGGTGGTTTAGTAAATAAAATAAGTGTATAGTGATAATGCAACAGTATTTGTAAAGTTATCGGTAAGAATAAAATTATATAATTTGTTATTTTGGAGAAAAGTGGTAAGTATATTTTTATATAGATTGAAAAGAAAAAGATAGAAATGAAGAGTGTGAGAGTGAGAAGCACTGTGGAGTTGTCGGCGAAGGGTGGTGGTGGTGGGAATGACAGTGACGTCTGAGAACAGGCGGTGGGTCCCACTTCTGATTCGCTCTGGAAACTACCAACCTCATAAACGTCAGCAAAGTAAATATCCAAAATCCAACCGAACCGAATCGGAACAAAAATATAGAAGTACTCAAACTATGTTCCACGGTTCCATGCCACGTGGCTCCCACTTGGAATTTTACTCGTGGGCGTCTAGGTTCCTTCAGTTCTGGATAAGATCGAACTGCCACGTCATCTCTGCCTTCCTCGTTTTTCTTCTTCACTTTCATTGATACATTATTAATGCCCTTATCGTTTCCCTTTAAAGATTTACGCCATCGATGCAAAACCATTATTTAAGCTCTGCAATTCCACGTGATTTCACTGTTCAATTTCTCATAAATCTATCCCGAAAAATGGACCCAACAACTTTTATATTATTACTGCATCATTTCACAAAACTCACCAAATAAATTCCACTTACAATCTTTTCAAATATCAGCTTTTTCACAATTTCATTAATTTCCAAAACCACTAATTCTTAGAAGATCATTCGTAATAGCTACATTCTGAGAAAAGGATTATTCATTTAAATTTTGATAAATTCTTCGAGTCATCATCCCTTCATATAAAGTATTACATCATTTGTATATTCTCTAAGTTGAAAAAAGAAATTCAAGAAACATTGTCATATATCAATTTATTCCTTCGGCATTGCACACGGTTTATTTATCTGGAGGTTCCAGGTTAACGATGAATTTATATAAGTGAATTTAATTTTTTTTTTTACTACTTGATTTCTTAATTTAAATTTAAAATTTATTTTTTAAGAAAATATCATAAATAATAATGTATTTGATTTTTGTGAGATTTTAATATGTATTGAATTTATCGTTATATTAATATTTAGCTATACATTTACAGTATATGTTTTAGCGTGAAAGATATATGTGTTAGAAATTGTATTAACTAGACATAATATAAGTTTACGTTTCACATTCAACAAGTATACATACATGTCAATATAAATAAGATATGTTAAAAATTTCATATAAACTAAAAATAATATAAGTTAGTAATACTAAATCACACTATTTAGTTTCATACATATACCATAATATAAATATAAATAAAAATATTAGAAACTTTACATAAAACTATAAAAACAAGATAAAGTGTAATTAAAACTTCTTTAAACTTAATTTTTAGTTTTTAGAGATTAAAAAACGGATGATCGTTTACGTATTATTTTAATCACAAGACAGATATCTGCATGAGCTCTCTGTAACAGAGACGGAAAGAAAAGGTGAAATTGGTTAATAATATATATAATGGGTAGAGTGGACGTGCGAAGTGTCACAAACTTGAATGTGTTTATTAAATTTGTAATGATAAAGAGAGAAGAATATTTAATGGTGCAACAATCACGCATGGCTTGGGAGAATGAGTGATAACAGTAAGTTGAGTTTAGCGTGGTAGCCGTTATTTTGGAAACCCAACTGAAGATAAAAATATAAAACAGTGAAGCTTTTTTCAATGGACAAAATCATGAAAGTAATTGTTGAAATGCTGAAGAGAATCCATTTATTTAATAATTATTTAAAGGTTGTGCCGTAAAACCCGATTGTCGATATAATCATAAACTGTATTTTTCTGCAGAATGGTATCAGTTGTGTTCTGAGCAAAACCCAGAAGTTGTACAGTGCTACTGATTTATACAGTAAAACTTTTGGAATGAGAGAATTCCGGGAGGAAACACCTGTCACCACCGACAAACAACCTCTCTATGTCGTTTTCTCTTTTCTCGACTCCTATAAACAAATTCTATATATTCAATCACAATTCACAAGAATACGTGGTTAAAGATAAAAATGACAGTGTAATAATGTAAAAATAAATAGTAAGTTTTATCATTTTCGTGGAAATTGTATTAACATCACTTTGATGATATTGGTATTGATAAAAATAATAAAAATCACCTGTTACTTAAATATTATTTTATTTTGTATTTGACTCTCCAAATGGTCAAATTTCGCTAATTCTTTATAAAGTAACTCGTATTAATATATTAGTTTGATTTATAATATCCAATAAATATACTAAAATACTAATACCTCTCTAACACTACAATAGTGAGAAGAAAACTAAATAAAAAAGGTAGTCATGATGATTTATTAAGAAAAAATGTATAACAGTATTAAACGAAAAGTTTCAACATCGTCACCTACATAGAAAGAGAAAGTATGAGTGCATATTTGGATTGAGAAATGTAAATTTAAGTTTGTAAAACAATTGGTGTTATTTTTACAATGTTTATTTATTTATTATTATATCTGGAAATTGAATAACAGAGAGGGCAGTGATAGTAGCCTGTGCATGTGAGAGAGATGAGAATACGTGAGTATGTGTTGACTAAATAGAGGTGAGAGAAAAGTTGGCACATAACTTTAGAAACTAATAATGAGAAGCTTTTGTCATTTTCTCACTCCTTTTCTTTTCATACACTGTCATAGGTATGTGTGTCAATGTTATTGTCATCATACCCTAGGCAATAATACTGCATCTCTATCTCTCTCATAACTTTACCTTTTCATTTACTTTACGGTTTATGCTACAACTCTAACCATCCTTAACTCAAATCTTATTTTATTATTTATCTTTTTCCATGTATTAACTTTCAATAATAAAATCAAGGTTAAAACTATTTAAGCGTTCCTATTTTTTTTTCGGTCCTCTCACTTTGGTCTTTTTTTCTTAAACTTTTTCAATTGAGTTCTCAAAACTGCTAATTTAAAACAATTCAATTCTTACCGTTAAAAATCATTAACGGCCGTTTAAATTTAATGACGTGGCATTAGAAATGAATTTTATATTAAAAATTATTAATAAATATTCTTTTAATCAGAATTTTAGAAGGGTAAAATAGGAAAAAGAAAACTTTCTTCTTGCTTTTGGGTTTGGTCCAGTGGTTCCCAGAAACTAAGAAACCCCTTTAGGGTTTCCACATCCTCACCTCATTTTACTCAACGCAGAAGAACACAAAGGGTCTCTCTCGATGACACTAGCAGCCCCTCATCTCCGCCGGTAGAATCCAAGGCTACCATCTCACCACTCGACTTCTCTGCCACAGACCGCCGTCAATCAATGGTGTTGCCGGTGACATCGCGAGCCGCCATAGCCACCGATCGCCCGACGTCAGGCCCTTCCTCCATTTCGGTTCGTAGAAGTGGGAACTTTCTTCTTCCTCCTCCATTTAGGTTGTATTATTGTATAACAGAGGGTACATGGATAAGGGAAATTCGATCCTTTTTGTTTTTGGGATCTGGGTAGGTTTGTGATCTAGAGAAGAGGTATTACCTGTGATGGTTTTCTCACCAGCATTCACATGTCTCTTATTTCTTTTTCACATGCATTTAATTTCTAATTTGTATCGCTGAATATTATAATCAGAAGCCGATTTTGTAGCAGCATAATTTCATAGCTGATTCTTGTGATTTTTGTTTGTTCTTTTGTAGATATTCATCGTTGGAGGGGAACCCTCTGTTGCAGCGTTGTTGCTTTTCTTGTTATTCCTTTTGTATCATCAATCGAGTCAGACTGTGGGGTCTTTCAAAATTGGATCTTTACCTTCGAATTTTGTTGGCATGGTTTCTGCACGCCTATGTTTATAAATTTTGTAAGTGATGCAGTAATCTGAGTTTTTATGTTAAAGTAAAAAATTGTTGATGCTTTGCATGGTAGAGTGAATCGTTATTTTACATGGAAATGTTGTCGAAGTTCTTGACCGGCGCAATGAGAAGGGCTCTTCGTTTTTGTTTTTGGGATCTGGTATTTTAATGTTTGTTAGTACTGTTGAGTGATCTTATTTGGAAAGAAGATGAACTCGGGGTTCTGTGGAGGAGGAAGAAGAAAGTTCCCACTTTGCCCTTCTAGAATCTATATTTATTAATAATTTTTAATATAAAATTCATTTCTAATGCCACGTCATCAAATTTAAATGGCCGTTAATGATTTTTAACGGCAGGGATTGAATTGTTTTAAATTAGCAGTTTTGAGGACTTAATTGGGAAAGTTTAAAAGAAGGGGACCAAAGTGGGAAGACCGAACGAAAATAGGGACGCTTAAATGGTTTTAACCTAAAATCAATTTATAATATATAAATGGATACAAATTTCATATTACAATATTACAGGTTAATTTTGTGAGATTGAATTAGATTTAAAGTTCACTTCTAATATACTATTAGAAATATTGTCAAAACATATCATAAAGATATTTATTATTTGTTGTTGGACATATCGTTTCATCAGTTATCAGATCCCACATCAACTAAAGATGTCAATTCTTAATAAATAAGTGGGTTAAATATGTTTTTAGTCCCTATATTTTGGGACGATTTTGGTTTAAGTCCCTCTTTCAAACTAAGGTACAATTTAGTCCTTCAACTTTAGAAAACTCTAGTTTTAGTCCTTTTTATCAATTTTTTTTAACTTTATTTGCTGTTTCAAGCACGTTTCATTATAGCATTTGGATTGTTTACATTGTTTGACACATTTTTGCTTCAATGTTATCTAAGAAACGCATTTGAAACAACAAATAAAGTTAAAAAAATTTGGTAAAAAAGACTAAAACCAGAGTTTTCTAAAGTTAAAAGACTAAATTATACCTTAGTTTGAAAGAGGGACTAAAACCAAAATCGCCCCAAAGTATAGGGACTAAAAACATATTTAACCCTAAATAAGTAGATAGATGCAAATATCACCTTACAAAATCGATTTTGTGAGGTTAAATTAGATTTAAAGTTTATTTCTAACCACTAAAATCATTTATTTTTAATCTCTTTTAAAAGTTATTAAAGCAATTATTCAAACTAAAAATAAATATCCATAAATGTAAGAGCAAAATAAGTTTTCACGACCCTTATATCCTAATTTTGGCCATGCCTACGCTTCAACTAGGCCTCCCAATACCACGACATACAATACATTACGATGAATGCTAACCAAATATTCTGATTTTTATTACAAATAAATAAAAGTACTAGTCAACATATTAAATATAATTAATTATCAATATCTTTATTTTCAATATATTTTTAATGACATACATAAAATGTTATCTATTTATGTTTTCTAAATAAGAGAAAAAAATACCGAATTATAATTTCATTCTATGATTATTCTTTACAATTCTTCGTAAACAAAAAAATGTGACAGCCTTCACTCTTGAAAGATATGTTTTCTTGAAATAATCATTGCTTGATTAGCAACGGGGTATCATTACTTTCAGTGCAATTTTTTATAGCCAATAATCGTTAATTATAGTTTTTTTAAGGATCACGTCTTAGAGTAGTTAAACACTGGAGATGTTCTTCGATTACTCTTTTTAGAATCTAAAGTTAACTTTTAGAATAATTTATAATTTCTGCAACTGACAAATTATTGAAAAATATAGAACAAAATCTAGTTTGACAGCATCTCAAACGTGCAATTTTTTATTTAAGATAAAGCAATGACAAACCAAACATGAACATAGACAATATTATTCTTCATGTAATGATATCGTATATTATTATTTTTAATTTTTAAATTAAGTAATATCTGTAAACAGCTTAATAAAATGCGTAGCCGGGATAGTCAAGATTATTATTTTGAGATAATAATTATTTGTATACAGCTCAGTGAAATACGTACGTAGGCATAATAAGGAGTGTAACCTGGTACATACATGCGTAGAGCGAAAGTATAGGACGAATTGGTATTAAAGCATGAAGAAAAAACATCATTAAAATAATAAATTGATTAGGATTTCGTGTTGTAACAACAAAATCAGCCGCAGCCTCTTTGACCTTTGAGAATCCCATAATGTCGCACTTTTTTTGCCTGTTTTCTCCATGAATTCAATTCAACCAAACCTAATTTCATAATCATACGTCTCCGCTGCTGTCTTTCTCTTCAAGGGATACACCACACGTTCGCCCATTTCTTGTCAATTAGTGGACTCAAAAGCCCGTAGGTTCATTGCTTCAGAGCCCAAATATTACTCTATGGCTTATTCTATACACACCTCCTTATTTTATTAACATGCTAATTTTAAATTACTTTTCCAAAAGTACCCCAAATCTACTCTTCACTCAATCTTCTCCTCAACTATCATTTTCTTTGCTCCTATTTCAACTTCCTCAACCATCATTCACACCCATTAATTGTTTTAAATTTCCACACAATACATCTTTAAATATTTGGTTAGCTGAAAATTTCTATCATTTTATTTTTTGGTTCTTGTACGTATTGAGTTGATAAAACAAGATTTAATTAGTTATTTGATCTTTATATTTAGTTTTGTTTCATTTATTTTAGTTCCTATATATATTTTTTAATTAATTAAATTTTAATATATTTTAAACAAAGTTAATTTGGTTACATTAACATTGAAAGGAATCACGTGTCAAGATTTTGATTATCTTTTATCTTGAAAATCATATAGTTTAACACATGATATTTAATAGATTTTGTATATGGTGCTTTTCAAATGGTTTGATATATGATACATTTCAAACTATGAAATGTGACATATTTAAAATGTTATTAATATTAATTTAATCAAATAGTTTAAATTATATTTATTTATCATGGCTTGATTGAATAAAAAAAATATAGAATTCAATGTAAATTATAATCTTAAACATAAAGACCAAATTACTAATTAACCCAAAAAATAAGAAATATTGGTTGTTTCATAATGTTCAAATTTTATATATATATATATATATATATATATATATATATATATATATATAACACCTTTTAAAACAAAACCAGAACAAAAGTATCAAGTTTTAAAACAAAGTAATATCTTAAATATAATTATTGACTTTTATGATATTATCTAATAAACTTGACGTTATATACGAAATAAAACATGTGCATATGGGAATCGTTTTTGCACAGAAAAAAAAAGTACAATTTCTTGAGTGTTTGTGAAAATAATAATTTAAGAGAGATTGTAATAACAGAATGGGGAGTGCAAATAGCAACTCCCTTAATTGAGTGCCATGGCATTTCCAATGTGGTAATCCAAAAGTAGCCCGATTCTGCTCCAAGCAGTGCTTAATCCAAAAGCAAGCCCATTTCATTAATTACAATGTAACTTATGTGGCAGAGTTTTTTTTAGGAAAAAAAAAACTATTTATTTATTTATGAAGGCATCTCTACAAGCTAAAAAAAGATCAGTCTTGTTTAAAATTCAAACTCCTGTTAAAAATATTTTTTAGTGTTTTTTTTTTTTTTGTTTTTTAATATAAAGAACATCTTGTACGAATATTAAAAGATGTTCCAAAAGTTCAATGAAACAACCAAAATCTTTTTCAAAATTATCCAAATGGCAGTGATAGATAGGGATAACTCATTTAAAATAGGTAAGATAAAAATAAAAATGAGTTGATTTCACAATACTACTTAAGAATAATATTTACAGAATATACTTATTCAGTCTTATGTACTTTAAAACCAGTAAATTGATTATCAAACTTAAAAAATAAACGTGATTTTTTTCCCAATTTTTATAATAATAAAAATCCATAACTGAATATTATATTTAAACATAAAAAAAATAATTTAACGTATATTGCAAGTAATTGCATTAAAATACCTGCATACCCATGTACAATAGGCCAATGTGTTTACATGTGGTTTGTAAAAGTAACATTTCCTTATTATAAAATATATGCTCGTATTATATTCTAATTTTCTTAAGTTTAAATTTTGTCTTGCTTTCGTGAGAGTTTAATATATACTTTAATTTGACTAGTTTTAATTTAATCGAATATTCTTTGTCCATTTTTTCTTTATCTTTTACCACAACCAATTAAATCAATACCATAACATTAAAAAATGTTAAAAAAAAGAAAAGGAAAATGTGTTTGCATTCACATAATTCAATGAAACTTGGCAACGTGAGAATCTTGTGACGTAGCATGCTTGCATCTTCACAATTCATGTGAATGGAATGAATAAGGTAAGCTTTTTTGTTTTTAAGCAAAAGAAATGACAAAAAATTAAGATTATTTCTATTGTTTTAACATAAAAAGGCAAATCATCTTTATTAGTTGATATTACTTAATTATTGTTAAAAATCAGACAAAACTAGATGGCTCCACTGAAGTTAAAGCTGCTTAATACAATAAGCATACACTACAATGAAAAATTAAATTATAATAACAATAATTTATTTGTTTACCCCACTATTAGTAAATGACTAATTTTTTTTATCATTCATGCTTCCATACTGTTTAATGATTCGTATAAGTCACAATTAAAAAAAATTACCGAATTAAATTATTCTAAGGATGATAAGTATGCAAAAGTTTAACAATGGTGACAAGAGAGTTGACTTAATCCATCATTAACTTTCTATGATATATTAATTGAGTTAGGTTGCATCGTTGATCATAAAGTTTCTTTTTAGGTATTTAACATAATATTATATACTAATAATTTCAAAATTATTTATTTTTTAAAGTATTAATAATAACAAAATGAGTTTGTGGTTCAAATTACTTAATAACACTTAGAAAGTGTACCGATAAACAATTATTTTTGTTTCTATTTCATATTTTATATCATGTTTTCCTATATAAAAAATCATAATCCAAATTTGTCCTCTTTTCAATCTAGACATAGCTCTAGGCCGAATTAAGAGGAATATGATAATTTAAGTCAAGCGCGTAACTATCAGCATGAATTATAAAAAACAAACTTACCCATAATTCACTTTGTTTTTTAATTAAAATTGAAGTTTTTTCTTTCTTGATTCTTCATGATAAAAGTTTGTGCTAAAATTTATCGAGACAAATAACACTAAACTAATTAAAAAAATATTCAAAAAATTCCCTTTTTCTTTAAAAGTGGTTTTACTTCACCGTTAGAAAATCTCTTAAAATTAGATTTTATCAGTAATTTTAATTGTTGGATTCTTTTTTAGGAAAATTCTTGAGTCTTTTGAAAATTTAGAAGATCCTTATCCTATGTTTCCCTTCTCATTGGATTCTATTGATTAATAGTAATCTTGTATTAATAGACTTCTACATTGTAAATATAATTAAAATCTCTTTTAGATTTAATGGGCTAAAGCCCAATAAGGCCAGCCTAGTATGTCTAGGTCCGTGATTAATTTTTGTCGTTGATTAAAAAAATATATTAATGTTATTTTTTTTTGTCTTCGTCAATTAATGCTCTAGTTCACTGTAACCTTTACATCAGACACCGACACACGTATCAATGTTTTTAGTACAGTACATGTTTTTTTTTAATGTACTGATATGATTTATATATTTCTTTATAAGCATTTATTATTTGATTAAGCTTGATTTATTTGCATTATTAAACATTTATGCTCTAATCTTCTTCCATGTGTAAGAGCTACATTATTAAACATTTAGTTACATTACATTTTCTTTTTGTGTTTTTTAACAAAAACTAATTAAAAGGTCAATTATAAATAGAGATTTAGAAAGTAGAGATGAAACTAGAGAGAAATTTTATTTTTTTTAATTACTATAACCGTCAAAATGGGTCACAATCCGCGTGCCAATCTGACTCACCATGGGTTCGGGCCGGGTTGGGTTTGAAAAAATTGAATTATTTTTATGCGGGTCAGATTTCAACCTGACTCATTTAAATCCAGCTCATGCGGGTTGAACCCATGGTGGGCCAGGTTGGTCCGCCAACCCACCTACCTAATTTTATTTTTTAATTTATCATTTTATCATTTTATTTATGAAACCCTAAAAAATAAAATATTTTATTCACTCACTGTATATACCAAAAAAGTAATCTCTATTCTCACAAAAATCACTCACGGAACTTGCTCTCATTTACGGTGTTATCACTCTCACTCCTGTACTGAAATTCTTCAAGGAGAAGGTTTTTTGTGTTTGTTTTTGGATGACATTTAGATTATATTGTACTTTTTATTATTATTTTAAATTGTCTTCAGTTTAACATCATTTTTTGGAAGTGAAATTTGTTTAAATTTGAATATACAAAGTTTGTAATTTTTTTTTTAAATTCTAATTAAATGAGTCGAGTCGGATTTAGATTTTTCTGACTCGCTAATAAATGAGTCGGGTTGAGTTGACTCACGACCAACCCGTGTTGGACCAGACCGGATTGAACCCAATTATCCATTTTAACAACTCTAATAATTGCTAACGAATGGTGTGTTTTGAGAATTTTGCTATCAGAGGTAGTGATTTGTAATGAAACAAATCCTAATTAATGCTCAAGTCTCAAAAGATCTCAAAAGAATAACTATAAATGTGAAAAGAATATACTAGCTAGAAAAATTAACCCTTTTATTTATATAGCATACTTGAGAGGAAAAATAACCCTCTATTTATAGGTAATAAAGTGTCACTCTGAGTTAATTAGCATCAATTACCATTTCTATGCAAAATCATAGAATATTATTTATTGTTACTTCCAAAATCAATGACAGTGATGGATTTTGTTTGGATCGTTAATATATTTGGTGTGATAATCAGAAATGCAGTGATAAAAGTCATGAGAAAATATTACCTCTTTAATGTAATTTGATTATTACAGTGAAAATCTAAAAATACTATAAGAAAGCTATCAGAAAATAGTGCCTCTTTACTATACTTAGATTATTACTGTAAAAGTGTTCCAATGTCATAAATTAAATATATCTGAAAAATATTACTTCTAAAATACGATTTCACTTTTTTTATAGCAACGTGTTATCTTATTAGTAAAGTCTTGTAGGGGACGTTTGCTAGAACATTATTTTATGAACGGATGGTTATTTTTTGAAAGCTTAAATTCTTATTTCAAAATATTTGAATTATAAAATTAGTAATTGAAGTAGAAAAAGAAAAAGAAAAATCTCCCGTATCGGACTATAAAATACACACAGTACAATAAATAGTGTATATATATATATATATATATATATATATATATATATATATATATATATATATATATATATATATATATATATATATATATATATAT
>NC_028358.1:43849216-43897934 GCF_000741045.1 Vigna radiata var. radiata | reverse complement strand
ATATATATATATATATATATATATATATATATATATATATGTTATAGTTTAATTTTAATATTTAAATTTTTATTTTTTTTAATTTTCTTTTAAGTATCATATTTGCTAAATAAACTTTTTTTTTTCAAAATTAACTATTTAGAAATGTGATACATTAAAATTCGGGTTAGTTTCTACCTTTTTTTTTTCTCAACCTTCTTTCATCTCCTTTCACCTTTCATTAAATATTCATTTTACATAATTTCTAGACAATAAAACACATTGTAAAGGAAAAGATAATCTTGTTTATATAAAAAAAAACAGAATATAATAAAATATAATAAACTTAATTTTTTTTTTCTTAACTACATCTACTCATCTGATGAAAGGATGTAAAAGAATGTAATGGAAGGTAAAATAAAGTGACAAGAGATGGGAAGAAGTAAAAGAAGACACAAATGAAAAAAATTAAAAATTAAAAAGTTATTTAAATTTTGACATATAATACTTTTAAATAATAATAATATTAATTTAATGAAAGAAAATAAATTAAATCTATTTAATAAATATTAAAAGTTAATAAAATAAAAAAATTAAAATAAATCATATTTAAATATAAAAATCATACATACATATACGTTATAAAAAGTTAGAAAGAATTTAAATTAGAAAAGGTGAATATATAATTTTAAAGCAGAAGATGTGAGTGTGATTGAGTTAGATGAATTGAGATGTGAATATAACTATTTAGGATAAGAAGAGAAAAAAAGAAGAAGAAGATGAATATGCATGATAATACATTCCCAATAAAAAAACCTTCTTTTCTCACTCCTTTTTTTTTTTATACCTGTAATATCTGTAAATAAAAAAAAGTTGGATATGAAAAACGTCGTAACAAGCTCGTAGTTTTCTAATTTTCGTAAAATATTTCAATAAAATGGAGAATAATGTGATATTTGCATAAAGATTCTAAACAGACAATTTTTTTATATAAAAGTCTGACCGACCGATGAACAAAATGTCAAAGAATCTTTCATCATCAAGACTTTTAAAAGCACAATGCATTCTTATAAGCAATAGAACAACACAAGCTTTTCGTTTTTTTCTTTTAAATTAAGAGTCAATATGGCTTTGATGGTGAAAGATAAATTTTAATAGATGAAATAATATAAAATCTATAAATAGGATATAAACCTTTATCATTTCTTTCTTAAAATCTCATCTTTCTATAAAATTTCATTTTAAAAAACGACTAAAATATTCCTGTTTTGCTATATTACATTCGAAGAGATAAATATATATATATATATATATATATATATATATATATATATATATATATATAGTATTTATATTTGTGTAATTTTTTTTTTAACAGTGATGCACAATCATTTAAGTGATGAATAATAATTATATATATTTTTTTATTATGGGCTTTTGTTAAGTGATCAATGTTTATAAAAGAACGATGAAAGTTGTTATTAATCTTAAATTTTGATAAACTGATCAACTTCTCAGATAAGTTGATTGATGATTCTATTGTTAAATATTAACACAACAAATCTAAAACATTTCTGGATAAAATACATTTATTTACTTTTGGACCTTTTTGAATAAGGATGATGTAAATCTTAATTAAAACTCACTTTAAAATTTATAAATAAAAAAAATAAAATAAAAAAAAATAAGTGATTCCATTTATTATGAATTTAATATTTACTTTATTGATCAATTGGATATACATAAGTGACTTAAGTTTTCTTGTGTTTTTATACGTCAACAAAAGAATTAAAGATGAAAGATTGAAATTAACTTAATAAAAAAGACTTTATAAAATGTTAAATGGTTGACAAAGAAGTGTTAATTATGATTTCCCATCCCATACCTGAGACATAAATATTGTTTTATGTTACTTAAAATTTTAATTTTTATTTAATACGAGATAGATTTAAAGTTATATTCTTTAAGAAAAAAAAGGTTGTGATGTATAAATATGAAGCATGTTTAAAATTGATATATGAAAAACGAGATGCTTTTTGGAGTGAGAAGAGTCTGGGTGAGTGTATGAACAAAAACAAGACAACTTTAAATTTCAGAGAGAAAGACATAACCCAAGTGGTCTTCTCCACACCCTTCATCACTCAATTCCTATGTCCTCTTCTCCTCACCATCCCTTTTCATAGTGTTCCATATAATGCTCCATTGTCGTGTTCCATATCTGTACTTCTAAATCTTCTTTGCATCTACTCATGATTTCATTTCATCTTCCACTCTCTTTAAACAAAAATACATCTTCACTTTACTTCATTAATATACCTTTGCTTTTTCTTCATTCAATCTTATTTTGGTCTCATTAATATGAAGAAAATAATTTATATAACTTTAAAAATTCTTTTTGCATGTTACCAAGTGCCCGCAGAAAGTGGATTCAAATAGTGAATCTCGAACATGGAATATTTCATACACGTTAAGACATTATCTTTAAAAACATTTCACGTGGATTTTCTCATTCTACCATTTTTACGTTTACTAAATAAGCCATTTAACACAATATATCTATAATTCTTTTAATGCCAACTATTATTATTTATTTTTCTACATATAACCTTTAATTTTGTTTTTATGATGTTTTTTTCTTCAACTCTTTAAAAACTATTTCGAGTTTGTGGCTTAAATATATATAAAACAGAATATTCTACAAGATCAAATATGGAACAACTAATAAATGAAAAGAATAATGTAATAATAAAATACACCCCTTTAATAAAAAAAAAAATGAAAAAGTTGAGGGAACCATTTATATTTGACCAGTAACACAAGATTTGGATTGTAAGAGGTATTGGGTTCTAATCACTTTCCGGGATACAATGTCACGGAGAAATAAAATACTAAAATCAATTTTAGTGTTGATTTTATCTATTGACAGATAAAAAATATAAGGTAGGTCATGTTCGGTCAAGAGAATAAATAAATGCGTCGTGATAACGTAAAATTAAATTTATGCTATTATTTAATAATAAATTTTTGTGTATAATAAGTTTATTCATTTGATAATACTTTTTTAAAAAGAAAGTTACATCTATCATAACTTGTAATTGTCTCACAGTATAACAGTTTTGAATTTAAATATACTTTTACATTTTATTTATACTTTGAAGGAGTTTTTATATTGGTTCTTTGAATTATTATTTTACACCTTTTTTTTCTTTAAAATTTAAGCATTTGTCTTTTGGTTTTTACACGTGAGGTCTGTCCTTCACTTATATTATAATTTGATCTTATATCTAATAGATGTGAGACTTTTATCACATTTTTGAGATATAGACATCCCGAGTATGATAGTAGAAATGGATGGTCTGAAAGTGGTTTGACAATGAATGGAATAAAAATAACCAAGAAACAAGAAATATTTTAATCATGGCTTTGATACCATATTAAGAAGTAAAGTTTAAGCCTAACTCATCCTTACAAAACCGGCTTGTAAAGTAAGTTTTGCACTCCACTTATATATTATAATTTGATCTTATCTCTAATTCTTGAGGGACTTCCAACAATAGGACTACAAAATTAAAATTAAAAGTATTTATGTCTTTGAAGTTGACATGTGTATTAAAATTATAGTTGATAATTTTATTGAATTGGTGTATATTATGTTGGATTAAATTATTTGATATTAAATACATCACATGATATGCAGAGTATCAAGCATATGCATGAAATTAAAAAACTAAATTAAAAATGTTATACTATTTTATGGGTCTTTAGAATCGTATGACTCCAAATGTAACTCAACTTCAACCTTTCAAACTTTACATTGCAAAACAACCTTACCAAAGTTGTAACATCACATTTGATATACAAAACATCTTTCTATATGTTCCCTCCTCGACCAATATAAAAAAAAAAAAATCATTAAAATAATAAAAATATCACCATACATTTTCTTAACTCTCATCTCCTTACCAACCAACATAAATTTGGATACGTAAAAAACATTTGCACCTTCTTTGTATTTCAACACTTGTTTCTTCGTTATATTTTTTTTTTTTACAAACATTATTACACTTGCCAAGAAAGGTCATATTCTTGTAACTATATTTGTTTATATATTATATTATATTTTATATATTTCAATCATGTAAATTTTTTATTAGATACATAGACTAAAAATACAGTCCATTTAAAATTTATATGATTGTAAATTTTATTTTACAAGTCGATATTATAAGATTGAGTTAGATTTAAAATTTATTTTTAATATATTAACTGATAAAGTTTATCTTAATAAAATTAGTATTTTTTAAATGTGTTATTTTATCTATTATCGGACTATACATTAATATTTAATTTCATATACACAATATGTATATATCTCAAAATAAAAAAATATCTTGAAAGTCTCATATTAATTAAAAGTAAAATCAGTTTAATATATATATATAAACATGACATGACAAATTAATTTTATAAAATTAAACAAGGTTTAAAATTTACCTGATAACCAATACATAACCAATACATAAACAATACTTATATATAATAATGTTTTTTATATATGTAAGTGTGAAGTACTAGATATCTCATATATTATTCACATTTTCAGTTGTAATTAATCAGAATAACTTGAAAAGTAATTCAATCGTCATAAGCTAACAATGTTGAAGAAATATTAAGTTACCATGCGTAACAATTGATGTTGTAGTATAAATATATTAAAACTGTATGTGCATTGTAGTTAAAATCAACATTTATGTGTTTCACCAATAAGCATATGAATATTGATAAAATTTATTAATATTTTTATATTTCACTAATAAAAATATAAAACAGTGATAAAGTTTATCAATATCTTTTAAACCACAAATGGCTTAAAACTTACATTTTTTTTATTCGTACCAATTTTACTCCACGGAAAGACGAATAACACTTTAATTGGAATCGAACAATGTTAATCCTTCTTTTTAAACGGTAAAAGGAAAGCCGAAAGTCGCAAACCTCAAAAATAGAATTACAATTAGAATTACTTTGAAAGATGCGCGTAACCTAAGGAACCTCTTATAACTTTATTTTAAATGTGATTTGGTTTAAACCATTTAGTTGTTCGAGGTTTTTTCATTTTGATCCCGTCTTATTTGAATACCCAATTGAATTTTTGTGAGTGTTAATTTCAATCAATTAAGCTTCTGTCTTTAAATTTAGTTAACTAAATTTAACGGATTGATTGAAATTAGCACTTATGGAGACTCAATTGAAGATTCTAATAAGACAGGATCAAAATGGGACTAAATTTAACGGATGGATTGAAATTAACACTTATGGGGACTCAATTGAAGATTCTAATAAGACATGATCAAAATGGAAAAACTTCCCAAAAATAGGTAGGAACAACTAAATGGTTTAAACTACGTGATTTTCCTCATAAAATTTTTATAGAATAAATTTCAAACAAATAATTTAAATAGGTTAATCTAAATTTATTACTTTATATCATATTTAAAAGACGATACAGTGTATTAATTAAACTTTGTTATATACTATCAAATGTAAGTTTTTAAGAATATCGAGCAAGTACTAGTACAGCCTTTACTTTTATTTAAAATTTTATTTACTGTATGAATTTTAAAAATCGAAAACTAACACTTTACAAAATTTGTTAAAAATATAAATAATGAATATTGTATTTCACATATATGTTTTGTAAATTCTCTTTCTTTCTCCCTCTTATATTAACAGACATATAATATATATCATTTACAACATTTTAAATTTTTTTACTGTATTCATATATTTGGTATTTTGAAAATTTTCTATCCCCAAAATATTAGTTGAAGATTTGTTTATATATATAAAATTTAGAATTCAATATTACATAAAAAATAATACAGAGCTATTTATTAGTTTTGTTAAATTCTTTTGTGAGAATACGTTTGGCAGATTTGGGAGACACTGAATGGTGTGCAAATGCATATAAAAGTTCATTGTATTATTTTTAATATAAAGTGTTAAGGTAATAATGTTTTGATTGTTTTTTTTTATTACAAATTTTGTATTGATTAGAGATAAAATAAAATTAGAGGATTGTTAAGAAGTTTCCTAAGAACACTGTTTAGGTATAATTAAAAATAATTTATTCTATTATATGTTAAAATTTGGAATAATAAACTCCATCAATTAAAATAATATAAATTTATATAACAGATTTTAAAGATAAAAATACATTTTTTTGACTTTTATGTCTATAATTGTTTTCTAAATACAAAATAAACACTTTAAAATTTTTATCATCTCTACTAATAAGCAAGCAAAAATATCTCTATAATAATAGCATGGAGACCGTCTCTTTATCTATAGTTTTAAAAAATTACTGTTTGTTAAGTTAACATAACGTTGCAAATTGAGAAGTCTTAAATTCATATTTTATTTTATATATTTATCACTTTATTACTTAATAGTTGAGATACGGGATTGTTTACTTTTTTTTATTTATCTATTTTCAGTTTCTGCTTTTTATGTTAATTTAAGCTTTTTTTTTATGTTTAATTATATATTAATTTTTAGTAACTTTAAAATGAAAGACAATTGGTTAAAAAGAAAGATAAGGCAGACATCAAAGGTAAAATCATTTTATTATTTAATTATTTCTTGTCAATTATAGCTGTATAACGCTTATGAATATTTTTATCTTATAAATAAAAGTAAAACTGTATTAATAATTATTGATGTTAAAACTCATTTAATACGAGAGTTAATTATGAATATTTTAAAAATTAATGGTCAGCAGGAATTTAATATTGTGGTAAAGAGTCATTTTCAAAAAGAGGATATAGTAATAATATTAAATGAGAAGATGGCAGAAGCACCATGATTCAGTGATTCCTAATTTGGTTTCTACTACACTTGGAATACAACTGGAACTATAGTTGAGTAGTGAACCATGTCGAAGTTGCAGACCTTCTTATAAAAACCCACACTCATTCATATCACACTCACAACACATCTTTCTTTTCTTTTCACCAATGGACTCCTCGTCGTTTTCGAGCCTCCGCGCCTACCTCCGCGCCCTCTCTCACACCCCCACGCGCCTTGCACGACGCGCCCTCTCCATCTCCACCTCCTACGACGAGATGAGCCACGTCCGCGCCCGCTCCGGCACCACCATGCGCAAGACCCTCCGCTGGTACGACCTCGTCTCCCTTGGCATCGGCGGAATGGTCGGCGCCGGTGTCTTCGTCACCACAGGCCGCGCTACCCGCCTCTACGCTGGCCCCGCCGTCCTCCTCTCCTACGCCATTGCCGGCCTCTGCGCCCTCCTCTCCGCCTTCTGCTACACCGAGTTTGCCGTCGACATGCCCGTCGCCGGCGGCGCCTTCAGCTATCTCCGCGTCACCTTCGGTTCGGCTTCTCACTGCCCCATAAATTATTACACACTCCGAAACACGCGACGCGTTATTATTAATATTAATATTTTCTGACTAATTAAAAAAATATAAATATAAAATTATGTACAGAGACCAGTGGCTCTGAACCTATAATATATTTTTTTTGTTTCTACATCTCGACATTTTCTCTCACCTAACACAACGACGTCCTTTTTCGCAGGTGAATTCGCAGCTTTTATGACCGGCGCGAATCTCGTGGTGGACTACGTGCTTTCCAATGCCGCCGTCGCCCGAGGCTTCACCGCCTACCTCGGCGCCGCAATCGGAATCTCCTCCTCGAAATGGCGGCTCACGGTGCCGTCTTTTCCTGACGGCTTCAACAAAATAGACGTCGTCGCTGTCGCCGTTGTTTTACTCATCACTCTCGTCATCTGCTACAGGTTCATAGTTCCCGCAACAACGAAGCTTTGTTTCCAGTCTCGAATCTGTATTATTGTTATTATCACCATTAACCTTTGATTTTGTTGTGTTTTAGCACGAGAGAGAGTTCGGTGGTGAACATGATTCTCACGGCGCTGCATATATTGTTCATAGCGTTCGTGATAATGGTAGGATTCTGGAGAGGGAGTTGGAAAAATTTCACCGAACCCGCTAACCCGGAAAACCCCGGCGGATTCTTTCCGCATGGCGCTGCCGGCGTTTTCAAAGGTGCCGCCTATGTTTACCTGAGTTACATCGGCTACGACGCCGTTTCGACCATGGCAGAGGAAGTGAAGGATCCCGTGAGGGATATTCCGGTTGGAGTGTCCGGTTCCGTCATTATCGTCACAGTTCTCTACTGTCTCATGGCCGCATCAATGACCAAACTTCTCCCTTACGATATGGTGAGTTTAATTCCTCCTCTATTTTTGTGTTTTTTTTTTCAGCTTCTGAAACATAAATAAATAAATAAATACAGGCATTCATTTACAAGAATACAAGAATTTTCCATAAAATCTAATGTCAAATCATCCAATTGGTATGGCAGACAAAAATCGTAGGTCAATATAGAAGTGTCTCTAACTTTTTTAAAAATTAATTTTAAATTGTTCAATGAAAGAGATATATATTAACTTTTTGGGAGATGGAAAATTTGTTTAGCTAGTTAATCGTGGTTAATAGTTACCTAACAAGCACGTAATTTAACTAATGTGAATAATGGACGTGTTTTTGTGATTAAAAATTATTGTGAGGAATGGATGTGATGATATGAAATTATCTGATGAGTTGGGTGCACGCAGATCGATGCAGAAGCGCCGTTTTCGGCGGCGTTCAGTGGGAAATCGGACGGTTGGGGATGGGTGTCTCGAGTAATCGGGGTGGGGGCCAGTTTTGGGATACTGACGTCGCTGTTGGTGGCGATGCTGGGTCAGGCTCGTTACATGTGCGTCATCGGTCGCTCTAATGTGGTCCCCTCATGGTTCGCCAGGGTCCACCCAAGGACCTCCACCCCTGTCAACGCCTCCGCTTTCCTTGGTATTTATTTACTTCGTCTCCGCTAATAGTTATCGTATAAATCCTTTCATATACCTCTCTACATCTTCTTCTTGTTTAATTGTTAGGTGTTTTCTTAATATCTATCCGCAGCCGTGTAGTTTGTTGTTTCGCTTGCCACTTGGCAATGTTTGTTATGTGTGTGTGAGTTATTCTACGGGTTTTGATTGTGTGATTTCGGAAAGAGGGGGAGAGGGACCCACTTTCAACAATCTTTGGCTGGGTTGTGATCAAGGAAGTTCTGTAATGATAGAAGTGTTTTTTGCCTCATTGATGTAATGTAAATGGGTATAGTGATTCTTGACTCATTGTTGCGTTGACAATGAAGGGGATAGAGTTTAGCGTTATCTATATCTCATTTTGCTCTATTCCATTGAAGTGGGTGGATTTTTTATGATCAATTAACGATTGCGTGTCATTAAGAGTGGTTCTTAACAAAATCCTACAAAACGAATGATGAAAATTGGTGGACAGGTTTTCATTTGATGTCTAGAAGAAATCCAAACAAAAAAAAACACACATTTTGAATGTCTCTTCGAACCTACTTAATTGATAGGAGTTGGTGGTGTTGTGCGATTCTTTGCACTTTGGTTAATAGAGGTCAATGCTGTGTGCCCAACAGGTGTGTAAATTGCACCCTGGGAATTACTTGGCAACACTTGCAAAAGAAAATTAGCACAGGAGACGTGTCAGATGTATCGCTTCACATAGATAATTGTGAAAAGAACGCCCATAGTTTTCGCTTTTGTATGATTATTTTTATTTGAAAGTGAAAGTGGGTAACGTACTCAAAAACAGTGCCAGTTAGAAAAGATTTTCCCATATGGGTGTCACATGTTCTCAAGCGTTGTGAGCCTATAACGTGGTTTCCCATATTTTGTATAGTAATATATGGTCCCCCCGTATGGTATGTGTGCCTATCCCGTCCTTTACAGGGACTAGCTTGAAATCACGCGTTCGATGAACAGTATCTTCAGTGGATATGGATGGAAGGACTATGACAACCGTGTCTTTTGCTGTTTTGCTGTGTGGCTTAGAATGGGAAGATGTGAATCACTCACTCATTTAAAATAATAGGCTTCTGTATGTGACTCCCATTGGAAGAATAATAAAGCATTTCGCATGGAAGATATTGGTGGTTTCGATTGATTCGACCACCACTATTGGATGAGTAATATATTCCCTCTTGATTGGAATCATTGACTGATCATGACCTTAGCTCTTTATGTAGCGAGTTAAAGTTAGCCTTAATGATGGATTGTTTGATTTCCATGATATTATGCTTTGTGGTGCGTTTTGACTTCTCACTATCTCTTATCCAAAATTCCTTTTCCTCTCCCAGTAGGCTATTTGAGTGGTAGCATGTGAACTTGTGCATTTCTAGTCTGAAATTTATTAATTATTTATTTTTGTCTGATGTCCGAACATTATTTCCATTTCAGGGATCTTCACAGCAGCAATAGCCCTTTTCGCTGATCTTGATGTCCTGCTGAATCTGGTGTCAATTGGCACCCTGTTTGTGTTTTACATGGTGGCAAATGCCGTGATCTACAGACGTTATGTGGCAGCGGGGACAAGCAATCCATGGCCTACATTGTCCTTTCTGTGCTCGTTTTCCTTTACCGCAATGATGTTCACCCTTATTTGGAAATTTGTACCAACGGGAGGAGCGAAGGCAGGGATGCTGAGTGTCTCTGGTATTATTGCGATTGCAATATTACAACTTTTCCATTGCATGGTCCCTCAAGTTCGAAAGCCAGAATTCTGGGGTGTCCCATTCATGCCCTGGATACCCTCCATATCTATCTTTCTCAACGTGTTTCTGTTGGGATCTCTGGATGGGCCATCCTATGTTCGTTTTGCCTTCTTTTCGGCTGTTGCGGTGCTTTTCTATGTCTTTTACAGTGTCCATGCTAGCTTCGATGCTGAAGGAGATGGTTCTTTCACTGCAAAAAATGGAGAAATCCACGTGGACTCCAAGGGAATTGAGGACCAAACTTTCAAAGTATAGTTATATATATATTTATTTATCATCATGTGTTTTTGTATTTTGAAGTGAGGATGATCACTTCAACCTTTTTGGATGGTTGAGGAACAAAGTTGTGGGGATTACATATTAAATCTATTAGAATTTTAGAATAGGTTGCAACTTATGTAGTAGAAGTGGCCAATTGTATAGTTACATTGCCTTAGGTTGTCATCCCTTTTTGTAAATTCTCTCAGACTTCTATCCCCAAAATGCAAATGGATTAAAAATCTCCATTTATCTATCTGTTTCTCTCCTCCATTCATCATATACACAAACTAGGGCTCTAATATATGGAGCCAGCCAGAAGTACATATCTAACTATTAGCCAATTGTTATTAAATGTGCTCAACCATAACCTAAAGTCTGTTGAAAAATTATAAAATTTTGGGGCCTTTCCTTTATGATCATTCATTTTTTAGATTTTGAGTTTTAATAAATTTTAACTTATGATAAAAATATATTAAGAAAATTACTGCCATTTCATTAAATATTATTCCCTCTATTCGTACCCTTATTGTTATGACATGTATTAGAATTTCAGTAAATAAATAAATAAATAATATATATATATATATATATATATATATATATATATATATATATATATATATTAAAATGCAGTTGACAATGTTAACATCATTTAGTAGATGTTACATTAAGAAAGTCATGGTTTAATATATTTGATGGTCTTTTTTTTTCGAACGGACATGTAACTGTCCACGTGGATTCCTTTCACATATAATGAGGCGAATTTTGAAATAAATGTTATTTATTTAATGAAATCTAATTTTTAACCAATATTCTTTTCAAACTTGGTGGTTGATGAGCCATGTCTGCTTCCCAATCTTTTTCTTCTTGTTACAATAGATTCAGTCACCGAAGTTGTCATTCCTCACATGGTGATGGTTCAATAAGGATAGAGATAATCCTCATTTACAATAATTTACAGGTTAGGCCTCAAAAACACAACCTGCAACAAACTAGATCCCAAGAAGTACCACTTCCTAATGTTTCCAAAATCAAAAGATAAGAACTCCATTTTCTCCACCAATTTCTCTGCGTTACCAAATTCACTCTTTGTCGCACCATTTCCACTATTCACACAAATCTCAGCCAAGAAGATTATTCACAACAAAGGTACAAATATAACTAGCACTTGTTTTCCTATTAACAATTGTGTAAACTTCATTAAAATTAAAAAATTACTTCTTAAAATTAAATCTAGATTAAATAAATTATATTTGTTGTAAGATTAGAAAATATTTTGCGTAGGTTATTAGTATTATACTTCTCATTTTTGCTATGTAAGATTACTTTTGAAATTAATTGTGATTTGTAAGATTATTCGGAAGCTAACTCTATGCAATGACTATTAATGGGTCTATTTCAGAAGGGAAAGGGCAATTAATATGACACAAAGTAGACTTGATGCCACTCTGAAAAGAAGAAAATCATGAGGAGGGTTTATAATGCTGCTATGTAATAATTGGTGTTGATTCATTCATAATTAACATAAACTTTGGAATTAATTAAAAAACATGAAGAATCCAAGGATTACTTTGCTGTAATTGTAATTTGATAAAGAAAAATATATATATGATTATGCAAAGTATGTTCAGCTTGTGCTGTCAAATCTTGTTGGCCATACCAAGCATTAGTAAATCCAACTTTCTTGTTAGATGCATGGTAGATTTTGCATCTTTGGTTAAAGTTTTTTTCTTTCCATTATAAAAAACGACATAATAACATATCTCTCTTAGATAAGCTGCTGATCACTCTTTAGTTTTATTACTTTTTCATTCATGTATTTTTTTTTTAAATAATGTTACATCTCCTTAAGTTTTTTTTAAATTATATTAAGTAATTTCTAATATTTTTATTTACAAATATAAATCAAATTAATTAGGTCAGTTAGGAAAACTTGCCTAAAATTTTGTTCATATTAAAATAACTATGTTTTCCACATTACTTTTGTAAGAATATAAAAATATGTTATTTTAGAAGTATCGTGTAACTAGGGTCAACTACATTAAATAATTAGAGTCAACTACGTTTACAAATCTTACTTTAAAATAGTTTTGTAAAGTAAAATTAATATAAAAACTATTTTTTAATAAATGCCTAGATATATAATTACATATATTAGATCAGTTATTAATATTTAATTCTATATTAAAAATATATATACATGTTTTCAGTAGGAAAGAAGTGTTGGGAATATAATATAAATACAAGTCTCACGTTGAATAAAAATGAAAAATTAAAATTCTATATAAAAGTTAATTTAGGTATAAAGTGATGTCATTCTCTTATGTGGTTGAAATAAGATTTTATTGATATTATGTCTCTATAGTGAATCTTCTTTTTCATAAATCCATCAAGATTAACTTGAATTTTTAATAACTTTTGACAATAAATTATGTATCATTATTTTATTGGTTCGTATATTTGAAACAGATTAATAACAAACTGTCACATAAATTATTATAAAAAAAAATTTAAAACAAGTTGTTAAAAATACATTTTCCTTCTGGTATAAAGTGAGTATATTAGAAACTAGTGGTTATAGTTGTTAAGAAAGATGAGGTGTGAGCGTGAGGAAGGAGCGGCTGAAAAGGAATGCGATGAAGGTAGGCAATAGAAATAGACGAAAGCATAAAACAAAAGAACGGAAAAGTATACACGAAATCCTGTTTTGGACAGATTTGTTGTATTTGTGAACTTTTTGCTTTCCTAATCATATGTGACTTATTTTTGAACTAAAGAAAAGGAGAAGGAAGTTGAATGAGGGATGAATATCATTAATAAGATGATCCATTGGCTCCTCCATCAGCATAACAGCACCATCAATTTAATTAATTACCGCCATATATAGTGTTTCTTCTTCAAAATCCATTCTTGCAAGAGAAGCAATAAACCAGTAAACTAGAGGTATAACAGTTGAATTAAAAATAGTAATGCAGAAAAAGCGTAGCAGAAATCTGCCTAAATCATCACACCCACGCCTTATCTAGCTTTGCTGGTTGGGTTGGATCATAGTGCTCTCTCTAATTGACAAAATAAGCATATCGACAAAGTATCATGGGCCAATATGTTGCCACCATGTTTTTCTTTTCTGTCCTAATTCAACCATCTTTGTCTCATCCACTTTTCATTTTCCTCCTAATTACTTCATCTCTGCTGTTCTGTTCCATCCCAGTGTAACTTGGACCAACAAAGTTGAAAAAGATTCAAATGAAAATTACATAAAAAGAATACTATATAATCCACATCAATATTCCATTCATGTTGCATGCAATTGGAAGAGAGGAAACAACTTTTTATCTGATGTGAAGACTACTAACTCAAAGCTAGTTTGTTTGTTTGTTTGTGTTTAAAGATTTTTCAATCCGACTTTAATCAAACAGTAAAACCTTTTTCTTGTAAAGTGTATAAGAGGACTTTTACTCATCAGTATCTTTAGTGTGTGTTGTATGAGATAAGATCGATGCTTGTATTTAGGTTTAACAGTGAAATGAAAGCAGTCAACAAGGGAGATGGATTATTCTCAATCTTCCACTACTTGGATTCTAATTTCTAATGTCAAAAGGACAAAGTTCAACGCCGAAAGTCAGTTTAGTAATCAACATATTAAAAGCAGACATTGTATTTTATAATGTCGTCGGATATCCTATATTGTCCATAACACCACTCACTTTACTTCACTGTTTTTGTATATGTTTTACCTTTCACATTCTACTTAACGTAATGTGTCAACTTCAAGTGATTTGATTTCAACACTTCCATTTTCTCTTGATTCCCCTTATTCTCTCTACTTGTAATTTTTCAAGTCCTTTTCTTTCTTTATTGCAAAAGATTTCTCTTTTCTTTCTGCCCTCATGCAACATGTGAAGACAAAGTTGTCAAGTTGTAGGACCAGATCATCAAAAGATCTTATCAGAAAACCAATCAGGGAATTAGCTCACTCTCTCTATATATATATATTCATTTCTCAGCTCAACTTGCACCCCAGATGTCTCTACTGCTTCTTTTGCGTTTCTGTAAAGTACATCCGAAAAAGAAGTATATATAGAAAAAGGGATGTTGTTGTTGTTGTTGTTTTGTTTCTATGGTTCAGCTTTTAGTTAGTTAAGATATGGTGGATGAAATGAAAAGACTTTTTGAATTGAATTGAAAGGAAGATGTGAGAATTGAACAAGTATATATATATATATATCAGTGAGAGATGGGTTGGTTCAGTTGTCTACTCTGTGAGGTCCACACACCACACTCCATTTTCATTTTCTGCATCTTATTTTTTCTCTTTTTCCACTTTCTTAGCAAATTATCAAGCTATCGTGTCGTATATCCATGGAGATCAATCACTGCATAAAATATGTCAATCATTGGACAACCTTAGTATTTAAATATTTTTGTTCTTCTTAATCAAATACAACAAATGGAGAATGTCAATCATGAGGTGTGATCAAATCTCTCTTGGCTACATCCCTCTTTTAGAATACATTTTTCGTTTCTTTTCTTTTCCTATGTTACAACAACAATGTCAATAAATAAATAACAGAATATCTCAATTCAGTTCAGCCGCCATATTATTACTGATATGGAAAAACAGGACCAAACTCATCACTGGATATATATATATATATATATATATATATATATATATATATATATATATATATATATATATATATATATATATATCTATACATATATTCTCTTGGGCTTTAGGAATTGATCCACATAAAAGTTTTCATATTTGGACCTAACTTTTTGAGTTGGAGGCCCAAACCTACCATAGGACGTTAAAGGAACAACTATTTCTAAGTTCTTTTTCTCTCTTTTCACCCTCTTAATTTTACAAAAATATAGCAAACTACCATTTTTTATTATTATTTTCTTTTATCGCTGCCTCTTGTCTGTTAAAAATATTTTTTTGTTGATGGTAGTCCTAATAGAAACATGCTTTTATTATGTATTGGATTTAATCTTCACCGATATATAGTTCGTGTATAATTGCTTGCGGGATGTTACAAAACTTAAACTTGTTTAACTTAAAAGTTATACTGAAATTAGTTATTAATTGAATATATATGTATATATATTATAGACAGTTTGTAATTATCAATATTTAATTGCATTATTTTAACATAATTTATCGGTTTAATACATTGTAAACTATGCACTGATTAATAATCATTTAAGAAATAGAATTAATGATAAGTTTGTAACCCATAATAGTTTCTTATTTAACCAGTAAGGAAATTGATTAAAGTAACAATGTTTAGAAATCTAATTCGCTTCTTAATTGGGTCAAAAATGTAAACATTTTGGAGAGATAAATATGAATTTAGGCAGGTAATACATTTTTTATATATTTTTTTTATCACAATATAAATTATTTATTGAAAATTTAGAATGAAATATTTATATACTAAAATATTTACTTAATGTTAATATTCGTTATAGTAAAATTTATATTCTTGAAATACTTTTTTATTATGAATTTGGTAGTATAGGAAGTTTCAAATACTGGGTAGCAATAACAATATAATTAATGTAGGAGAAAAGCAGGTTAGGGTGTATTGGGCGTGGTTCTGCGGCTGTGGCGTCCATGTTTGCTACGGTGTACCTGTCATCCCTTTCAATTTGTTATCTCTCTCAGACACAGTCAAAGGTATGTAACTGTTACCCAGCACTTATTTTCGGTTCTCTCACACCACCAATCATACCTTCTGCATTTCAATAGCTATTGGGATAATCCATGTATGTGTGTATGTATAATTAAGATTAACTCCTTTTTTTTTTTTTAAACTAGATATGGCATTTTTCCTTTGTTTGTCATCCTTTCTATGAATCATGTTCTGGAATTGAAATAACTGTTAAGATTGTCGATCGACCTGTATGAGATTTATGTGCTCATCAATACTTCTAGTTTGAATAATGTATGCTATGTTTGGTTTTCAGTTGGAAGACCCTTAAGCTCAAAAAGCAATTTTCAGTAAACTAGGTTCAACCTCAATTGTGTTTTGAAACTCTGTTTCAAATGGAAGAAAAGGGTGTTCTTTTTGCCTACCCAGTTTGAAAAATGAGCATCTTCAACCGTAAGTTTACAATTTAAATCCAAACGGCCATTTTTGTGAGATGAAGTTTGGACATGCTACCTCTTTTTTCACCCAATCTTCATATTCTTCAACTAAAATGCATCATCTCCTGTTCTTTCCAAATAATGAGACATGCTCACTGTAATCACGAGGAACCATCAAATAAACTGGTTTGGCTTCTAAGGCAGGTTAGAAGATAATGAAAGCGCGTTACTTTTCTTTGATCTCTGCGCAATGATATGAAACCGTTGAGAAGATGTGAGAAATTCTGTGATTGTTATGGAATCCAGTTTAGAAAATTATCAGTTATTTATGAGGGCATGTGTGAGAGATTTGGTGATTGTTATGGAATCCAGTTTAGGAAATTATCAGTTATTTCTGAGGGCAAACCGGAGCCCTCAATGGTTGAAAATGTTGTTCATGTGGAGCGTGTGTCAAATTTGCACTATCTTTTGCAGTTATGTGCAAAAACAAGATCATCCATGGGAGGAAGAGCATGCCATGCTCAGGTTATTCGTGTTGGCTGGGAAATGGATGTAGTAACTTCAAATATGCTGATTAACATGTACTCTAAATGTTCTTTAGTTGATAGTGCACGCAAAAAATTCAATGAAATGCCAGTGAAAAGCTTAGTTTCATGGAATACCATGATTGGAGCACTTACCCAGAATGCCGAGGATCAGGAGGAAGCTCTAACTCTTTTAATTCAAATGCAAAGAGAAGGAACCCCATTCAATGAATTTACCATTTCCAGTGTTCTATGTAAGTGTGCTTTCAAATGTGCTATACTTGAGTGCATGCAGTTGCACGCTTTTTCAATTAAGGCTGCTATAGATTCAAATTGTTTTGTTGGAACTGGTTTACTCCATGTTTATGCTAAGTGCTCTTCAATAAAATATGCAAGTCAGATATTTGATAGTATGCCTGAAAGGAATGCTGTTACATGGAGTTCAATGATGGCTGGATATGTGCAAAATGGGTTTCATGAGGAGACTTTGTTACTTTTTCACAATGCTCGGTTAATGGGTTTAGAGCAGGACCCTTTTATGATATCATCAGCTGTTAGTGCTTGTGCAGGCCTGGCAACTTTGGTTGAAGGGAAGCAACTGCATGCCATTTCACATAAGTCTGGATCTGGGTCAAACATATACGTTTCTTCCTCCCTTATAGACATGTATGCCAAATGTGGCTGCATAAAGGAAGCATATCTTGTGTTTCAAGGTGTGATGGAGGTTTGGAGCATTGTTTTATGGAATGCAATGATATCTGGGTTCGCCAGACATGCTCGTGCACCCGAGGCTATGATCTTATTCGAAAAAATGCAGCAAAAGGGCTTCTTTCCTGATGATGTAACATATGTATCAGTACTGAATGCATGCAGTCATATGGGTTTACATGAAGAAGGACAGAAGTATTTTGATCTCATGGTCGGACACCACAAACTTTCACCGAGTGTTCTTCACTACTCATGTATGGTTGATATTCTTGGTCGAGCGGGACTTGTTCACAAGGCTTATGAATTGATAGAAAGAATGCCATTTTATGCAACTTCTTCTATGTGGGGTTCACTTTTAGCCTCTTGTAGAGTTTATGGCAATATTGAACTTGCTGAGATTGCAGCCAAGCATCTGTTTGAAATGGAGCCTAATAATGCAGGAAACCACATCTTGCTAGCAAATATATACGCAGCTAATAAAAAGTGGGACGAAGTTGCAAGAGCAAGGAAGCTTCTTCGAGAGAATGATCTGAAGAAGGAGAGGGGTACAAGTTGGATTGAAATTAAGAATAAAATTCATTCATTTACTGTTGGTGAGAGAAACCATCCACTAATCGATGAGATTTATGCCAAGTTGGATGATTTGGTGGTAGAGTTGAAGAAGCTAAATTACGAGGTGGATACCGATAATGACCTCCACGATGTGGAAGAGAGCAGGAAACAGATGCTTTTGAGGCACCACAGTGAGAAGCTTGCTGTTACCTTTGGATTGATGTGTTTGCCTAGTGGTATACCAATTAGGATTATAAAAAACCTCAGAATTTGTGGTGATTGCCACATTTTTATGAAACTTATTTCCAAGTTTACTAGCAGGGAGATTATTGTTCGAGATACAAACCGTTTTCACCACTTTAGGGATGGATTCTGTTCTTGTCGAGAGTTTTGGTGAAGTTCTATATATATATATACACATGTGTATGTATGTATGTATAGCGCATTGATTGACATAGGGGCCAGGTGTGGTGATCAAATGACTTTGGCAATCTCCTATCCATGTTTAATATTACATAGGAACATTTTTTTTTCTGATACAAACGATTGATTTTAGTTTGTCGTAAAGTATGAAGCAGATGTCTTTAAATCTGCGTTTGGCGCACACTGATTCACGTCAAATTTGATAAAGAACACAGTAGTATTAGTTGTTTTGGTGCACCTCCAATGCATGACGCCACAGACTGGAGTTGTGAACAGAACATCTCCATTGGCAATATAGGCAAAGTTGGTTTATATAGTTCGCTTAAAAGAAAATAACATTGGAGCAAATGATGTGCAGTTGATTATGTTGGCAAGACTCAATAATTTCTTAAAAGTAAATTACTAAGAGTTATGTAATATATTGGAAGAACAAGTGACCATCAAATAATGTTCTTTAAGGACACATTTCGATTATGGAAATTCATGATGCTCTTAACTTATGCTTGTTAATGTGTATTTTTTTTAACGAAACCCTGGTAGAAGGATTCTAACAAGCAGCGAGCTCCTTTTTCACTATTTGATACACCTAAATTTTGGAAGTTCATTTCATATTATTTTTATTTACTTTTTATTTTTTTTTCTTGAAAAAATATAAAAATTTACATTTTTATAACTATTTTACTTTTATATTCTGTATTAAATGAATGGAAATACATAAAAAAACACGCCATCTTTGTTTTTAAAACTATCACAAAATCTCATTCGCTGCATTAAAACTTGTTTAGGTACCGAGGATACCCTACTTGTTGTTAAGGTTATGACTGTCGTACATTCTTTAACGACCTACTGTTCTTTCTTTCAGAATGTTTGATCCTGCAATAGCTTCACCTTTGACAATCCCAAGTTCTAATTTCAAAAGCAAACTAACCCAACTTGGTAAAAGTAGGCCCCTGTGGCAAGAACTTCAATTAATTAATTAATTTTCTTAAACTTTAGCCATTGAAATGTAGGTCGCACCACCACTGGCGATTATCCAAGTGAAACAAAATAATGATGAACAGTATAGTTGTTCATTTTATTAGATTAAACGAAAAATAGCGTAATATTATCTAACGAATAAGTACTCTAACATTCGCGAAGCTAAACTTTTAAGCCTTCGGCGGAAGCTCTAATACAGATGTAATCCAAACTACGTTGTTTTCAATGGAAGGATCTCCTCGCTTTACTACAAGAGGAAATGCCTTATATATACAGTGACTTTCTGATACTATACAAATTATAAAATAATTCCAACAAAAAAGGAATTTCGTTAGAAGAAGCAGAGTTCAAGATGCGTCAATGATCTTAATATTTATCATCTTGCCGGCTACATCTTAATTCATCAAGAACCTCAACAAAAATCTGCCACAAGTAAACAAAACCCAGTAACTAACGTTATTGTCAGATAAACAACTAATGTTATTCTTAGTTTTCGTTAGAAACATTCTATAGAGTAAAAATATAGTCTGCGAGGTATTAGTTTTACCATTCGGAAAATGTAGGTCCAGTAAAAAATCTTACGTGCGATGTAAACATTATTTCTAGTACACACTATAAACGTTCAGTGCTCGGACCAACATAAATTATTTCTCCTTCATCACAATTCACAGCCGATTATAACGCCAAATTCGTCTACCGTTGTTTCAATCATTTGTGTTTTAAATAAAAAAATGTCAAAAAAGAAACTTTTTATTCCCATTTACGTTTGTTATTATTTCATAATCAGTTGTAAGAGTTAAACTTATTCATTAATGTAGCATAAATTAATAAATATTAGTTTAATGTGACCCAATATGGTTAACATTTTTTCACTTCATAATTCCTAATTAAGCAATAAAAATCTTCTTTCCCTACATACATGTCAAGAGACAACATACCTTTAACACAAAATCCGTGTTAATAAGATCAATATGCTGTGCTACCGTAACTGAAGCTTCCGGGGCAGGAGAACTACAAAAGAATGCAGTTAGTGGTTAGTTTCAGACAACAATATAAACAGGTTATAAATTTTAAGTGTTACCTTCTGCTATATTACAAAAACTTTCCTGAGGAAAAATCAGTTCTGGGTCCATTTTCTGGGAACTAACAATCAGAGAAAGGCTATGCTTGCTGCAAAAGCAAACCAGATTCAATGTTTCAGGTTAGACAACCTAAAAGTTCAACCAATTTCTAACCATCAAGCAATAATTATATCACCAAACGCAGTAATCTGATTACTTACTGGATGTTAAAGCACTATATATTTTTGGTGCCAAACGGTTACTCTTGTTAAAGCTTTTTTTCATTTTCTTTCTCAGTTTAAATAAAAATGCCCACGTGCACTACGAAAGAATTCAAACCCCTGACATCAAATTAAAAATGACGCTCCAAAAGCTCAAACAGTTACAAACCTTGCCCATGAAGGGATAAACTTGTTATTGGGCATGTCATCCTCATCTTCATCTTCGTCATCTGAACCCTTATAAGGAGAGATCTCGTACGATTGCTCTTGAAGTGTGTTTTCGATTATCGAGTCACCATCATCTTTGGCTTTGATTAAATTGTCTATTACCTATAAAGATGTACATTTAAATGCTCGGATGATTACAAAAGCAAGAAAGCCAGTCCAAAATACAATTTTATATATTTGAAACGTATGATCGACTACTGCAAGCAGTCTGTCTCCTCGATCAGTACAAGTAGAAGCTAAACTTATTTCAAATATCAAAGCTAAAATCATTTGACATCGCATTAAAAACATTGGCTCTATTTGACTGACAAGGAAATAAATGTCATGTATTGTTCAAAGAGAACTTATTTCTACAGTGGGAAAATATCACTCCTAGCCTTGAACAAAGTGGTATAAAATCATCCCAAATATGAATATTAACGATAACAAAGAGGGCCACAGAAAATATTACCTGTCCATTATTATTAAAGTCATTCACAGATTCCGAATTTTCCGGACGCGGTTCTTTTGTTTTATGATTTGCTGAATCCCTCATGGCCAACGATTCATTTTCAGAAATTTTCACCGTATTGCATTCTCTTTTGTCTTGTGCACGCAAATTCTTCTGATATTCTTTTGCATCCAACAACTTCTTGTTTTCTTGGACTTCTTCACCCTGGATCAGACAGCCCATGTATTATTATTTTCCTGAAAGTAGAGAGAGAGAGAGAGAGAGAGAGAGAGAGAGAGAGAGAGAGAAAGAAAGAACGAGGGAAAGCTATTTTACCGTAGTTCGGCGTTCTATTTCTGTCTCTTCCTTCTTTCCCCGTACCTTCTCATGCTCTTGTAGCTGCTTCTTCATGTCATTAACACGCTTCCTTTTTTTCTCTTTCTCCTTCTTTTCTTCATCCTCCCTTTGTCGCTTCTTTGTTGCCATTTGTTCCTCCTTTTTCTTTCGTTCTTCCTCTTTTTTTTTCTTCTGCAGCTCCAGCTCTACCTTCTCTCGCTGAAGTCGCAACACCTCCTTCTTCATCTTGCGCTCGTTCTCTTTTTTTTCTGCCATACGCTTGGCAGCCTCAGCTGCCTCCAGGGCCTTCACTTTGATGTCTCTTTTGCCTACATGTTCAAATAATTATATGACCAATTGTATGATCATGTCAAGATGAATTGCAATCTTCAAATAAGGCAACCTTTATTATAAAAAAGATAAGATTACTTACCTGTAACAACCGCTGCAGCTTGTTTTTGTTGTACTAATGGAACAAAGGAAGAAACGTTGGATATAATATTGTTAATGGGGCCACGTTTCATACTATCTTTTCCAGATAACTTTGGCCTACCGGGCCTTTCGCAGACTGATTCTGTGGTCCGTTTGACATCATTCGCTCCAAGAGATATATTCTGGTTCTCCTTCCCCTTTCTTGTGAATCTCTTCCTATTGCTATTCTCGAGCTTATTTTTCACTTTACTACAAGTTCCGCTCAGATTAAACTCTGTGCTTACAACATCATCACGCCTACCTGCTAATACATCATCTTGTAAAACCGATAAAGAATGGTTTGCATCATCTACGATCTGAGCTAGAGGTTTTCTTTTATTTGATCCAGCAATTCCTTGTGAATCAATGCCCCTTTGGAATGTGTCAGCAATTTCATCAACAATTTCATTTTCTTCAGTAATGCAGGGAAGGTCTAGTTTTAAACTCTTGCGTTTTCCTGAACTGCCTAAGTTTGAATTAAATCGATCCCAAAGGGTTTGAACTGAAGAAGTGAACTGGCCCTCGCAATTTGGTTGGTAGTCAGAAAGGGACCTTGGTCTCGCATCGCTTAGAGGAAGAGAACTGCCAGTACCTAAGCCCTCCAGAAGTCCATTAGGTAAAGACTGATGGAGCTCAGGTATGTTATGTAACTTGTATGGGGTTAAGGATCTGCAAAATGGAGAATGCATAAACCTAGATTTACCAACGGATGTATTACTTATTGAGCTATTTGAAAGATCCATCGTTTCCAAATCCATTTCATCTCCAGCGATGCATGTCTGTGCACTATCTGTTTGAATAATGAACCCTTCAAACTCGGGTAAAGCCTCATCTGTACCAACCAAATCC
The DNA here is from genome assembly GCF_000741045.1 of Vigna radiata var. radiata. Classification (NCBI taxonomy): domain Eukaryota; kingdom Viridiplantae; phylum Streptophyta; class Magnoliopsida; order Fabales; family Fabaceae; genus Vigna; species Vigna radiata. The sequence goes on along the minus strand of NC_028358.1, from coordinate 43,874,145 downwards.
AAGCATTGCATTCCTGGAGAAGCAGAAATACAATCTGAGAATTTAACATCTCCCTCCGAATAAATTCTTCTGCTTGAGGTGCTTTTTTCAACGCAACTCAGACGTTCTACACTTTCTCCTCCACAATTAACCTGATGATGCAATGACGGTGCCTTCTCATCCGCGTTGCATCTTATCGTGGAGTCAATACCAAAACCTGATGGATTTGCCACTGCCAACAGAAGGGTGTCTTCGCTTCTTTCTCTTCCGTCCACAATAAGCTTCTGCCAACAGGAAAACCATTTAGACAGTCTATTCAGAAAGTTATACAAAAATGAAAAGGCATCTTTTTACAGATATAAATAAACTGACACACATACATCTCTGCATATTCACTGTAGTAAGATATTTAAAAATACAATGTGTTCACACAAGCCACTGACAAATAAAGAGATCCAGTAAAACATCTCAGATATTGAAGTCTTAATTTTTTAAAATAAATAGCAAAACATTTGTCACTGGTCCAAAAATTCAAGTCTTTTTGTATTCGTTGAAGGTGAGAAAGTGCATGCTATATATAACTAACAATGTTCAATGGAAAAGGAAAACAACTGTATAAAAACAACAACCAATCCTATCTTGGTTACATGGACCACAAAATGCCATAGTATTTCTATCTAACAAGTCAAGATCAAATTCCTGAGTAAAGAATCTGTAAAAGTTTGAAGAGAAAACTGAGAAGTAAAAGTATTATTACTGTGCTGTAATTCTATTACACATAGTGCCCTATTTAAGGGACTATGGACAAACGTAAATAAGGCTTCTAGAAAGCCCAAAACCAAAAAGCTAGTTAAAACAATACAATATATTTCAACAGAATCGATGTCAAATTATATCATTAAATTATTCTACACTTATGTTTCTAATTTAATATCAGCTTACCTAAATTATTCTTACATTTGTCAAGATTCACATTCATTTTAACCAAGATAGGATTCTCACTTTTATCTCTAATATTGTCTTAACTTAGTTAAGTGAATAATGCATTTCTTACATTATTCACTTCACATGCATTTTTTCTATATTCTCACTTCCACTTGCTAATTTACCGTGAAATCTTGCATCAACTCTCATCCAATCTTTAAACAACAGGATCAAAAATATTGAAGAAAACAAAGTAAAAAATTATGCTGACTTTTTCGATCCATGTGAAGATGTTACACGGTGCATAGTAGAGTTACTGTATGGAGTTTTATCATCGCTTGGAATCCTTTTTCATTTTTATCTGAATCAGTTTTTTTTCTTAATTCAGGGAATTTATTTAATTCTAAGAGATTTTTATATAATATTAGTGTTTTTTCTATTCAAATAAGGATTCAGTTTTAACCTTGGATTCTTAAGTGACGGATTCAAATAAGGATTCAGTTTGAACTTCGGATTCTCAAGTAATCTCTCTTCCTGCCCTCTGTTACTTTGTTTTCTATCCTTGCTCTAATGAGAAACTGATTTTGCAACCAAAGTTCTGCTACATCATTTTTACTTCGCAATGATACAATTATCAGTCAATTCCAGCATTCTCCCTTCTCCAAATTTTAAATAGTTTTCGTGGGAGAATCACATAGGCATTGTTGGAATCTTGTCCAAATTTGGAAGAAAGTTGAAATCCGTATTTTTCATTTTTCAAAATAGAAATAATATGTAAAATAGCTTTTAAAGGAGCTCGCAATCATTGAATAAAATGAATCTGGATATGTCTATATGCCAAAGCAATAATTTTGACGGTAAAGTTCAAAGATGTAACCAAGAATCTCCGACGAACACTTTCACTTTGCATGTTCACATCAATTCTGCTAGTGCAAAGTGTAAAAAATCATGCAAAACATAATCCTCAAGAAAAAATCTAATGCAGACAGACTTATTACAGCGCAAATTCATATATATTTAATATTTTCAGAAAGTAAAACAAAATATTCTGTACCTCTTCTTTGCTCTCTTTCGGTGAAGTCTCTTCCATTGCTTGGCATTCCCCGTTGTATTGCATTTCATCTGTTGAGCTATTACTCACATATCGATGGCCTATATCCTCCTCTTGGTCAGATGACTGTTGTACTTCTAGGGCAGCCTCCGGGTTATCATCTTTAATAATCAAACTTCTACTGGCAGGCCTTTGGTCAATATAATCACGTGACTTTTCCAAGAGGTTTGAAGAGGCAGGTACATATCCCTCTCTTTGAATTTTCCTTCTTTTATGCTGCGGACATGAATTCCCAAAATCATAAGTGGAACTTCTTAAGATCTGGAAGTCAGCTGAAAAGCTGGTAATTTTTCCATCACTGAGCAATGTCTGCCGCAACAAGTCGCGATCTTGACACAAGGTGTGTGGGGCTGGTTCTGCCAAACTAACATTCACATTATCCAAAGGAGCAGAAACTAAGGACCCAACAGTGAAATTTGTAACATTCTCATCTGTGGACTTTTGCAGATCATTTTCAGAAATTGCTTCAGAAAAAGAATATGCCAACCTAGCACCACTTCCACCATTTTTTACTTCACTGTTTACTGAAACAAGTTTGAGTGGCATGACTCCTTCTGACAAACTTCTTGATGAATTTTCACCAACAACTAGCGAAGGACTTGACTGATTCAGCAAGGAAGAAGTAACAACACAGAATTCATTCTGCACCGGACGTATCTCTTTGTCTGGTGACACAGCACTTAGTGTTGTCCTAGTTATGCCTTCCTCCTCGAAGTGGCTTGATCGGGATTCCATATGTGGCCCCTCTTTTCTGATCAGTACTTCCTGCATTTTCATCAAAGGTATATCCCCCAAAGAGTTGTGCTTACTTTCACATGCAGGAGAAATTTCCTCTCCAAGTAAATTTAAAGATTCCAACGAATTCAGAGATTCTTCTCCTGGTAGCACTCCCTGTAGTCCCTCTTTCAAATCAGGACAACAAATTCCGCTCATATTGCTCTGTTCTACATCATCAAAATTAAGCTGCTTAGGCTTCGCAGACATAATAAAATCAGAGGGCTGCTTTGACATGGATAGATTCAGTCCAAACTTAGGGCCAACACAATAAAGATCGTCTTCAACTAACCCATGATAGTCCTCGTCAACTTCACCAACAATTGCAGTAGACCTGTGCTGAATATTATCATTAGGAATGGCATCAGATGGTACATTTTCTTGGGCATCCAAGACTTTTTTATCCACCACTGTTTCGACGTAATCTGATCCTTCTTGTAAAGTCCCGCCATCTAAATTGGAAGAACTCATTGGCCTTAATGGTACTTCATGTGAACAAGTAGCCACAGTTCTCATCTTTCCAGAAGCAACTAGTGCTGCAACATTGTCCTTTTCTGAAAAACTCCTGTCATTATCTATATCTAATTTGGAATACTTTGGACTTGAAGATAACCTTCTAACATCCAGTTCGGTAAGCTGTACATTCCAATTTTTCTTACCTGCAGATTTGGGGCAGGCATCACTTTCACAGAAATTGGATCTGGAAGACTTCAATACTTCTTCAAACTTTCCAGAACCACTTCTACTTGAACATCCTCTATTTACCATAGAAAAATCAGGACTATTTTGACAACTTAGGGACCCAACAACGGACACCACAGGATCTTGCCAAATTAAAGGTTGAGGTGATGGCGCTGATTTATCAATAGACTCTACAGAACCACCAGTCATCAAAAGATCATGCGCTGGTGATGGGCAAGAACTTCTAAGTAATTTTATCATACTATGAGTGCTACTTTCTTGTTTATTGAGGCAGGAGTTGCCATCTTTAACTGCATTCCCTCCGCTTCCATTGCTGCAACCAATGACTTTCCTTACATCTGTTGGGTCAGCATCTGTAAGTGGTTGCATAAGATTACAGACTTCAACTCCTTTACCACTGCCCAAGGAGCTGTCAAGCTTCAACCCCAGGCTAGAATTTTTAGATTTAGTTAATCTCTCATCATTGACGGCAAAACTTCCATTCACACAACATGGTTGGTTGACTATCTCCAATGAATCATTCAAATTATCCAGAGGAGGAGCATCTCCCTTTGCTAAAGAAGAACTAGTAACATTCAAATAATTGGATTTCTTCTGAGACGAACTTTTAGATATCATTATCTGGCCAGAACAATTAGTTACACAATCACGTGGTTCCATTTCTTTCATGGAACAACTTTGGATGTTGGAATGAAATTCGTTAACCACGTCTGACTCCATTACACGTTCTTCCCGTTGAGTCAGGGGTACAGCTTCTGAAACTGTGTCAACACAGAAACCAGCGTCGTCGTCACCGTTCTCTGACAATCGTGTGGCTGCTTTTGCACTATTACGTAGCTCCAAAGCCTTCTGCCTCGACTTTGACCTTTGCAACTTTGCCAGAGACAGAGCTGGGTCTTGGTGAATTTCCAAGGCACTTGCTTCAATCTGATTCTGGGGTGGTGATACAGCACCTGAATCCAATTCTGGGGGCCCACTTGAGGCACATACACCATTGTTGATGGAGAAATCCGGCAAATTATAATCCCCAACTCCTGCATTTAACTCCTTTTCTAAAGCACGACGTTCAATACGCAAATCACTGTATACACCAGGGAAAGGAACTCTATATTGCGGTTGCGAAAGCATAACTTCAGAAACGAGGTCATCTTTGTTTAACTCTGCCAAGAGAGAAAAAGTTACCATCAAATTAAGTTCAAATATCAGAAGGAAAATTGGTCGAGATGTTGCAGCACATACATAAGTACAATGGAAATTCTAACTGAAACTATTTCTACCAAAAGTCAAAAACCTAAGTCGCAGTCGTGAATGCTCGAGAGAAAATAGAGGGAGAATGTGTTACCTTGTGGATCTGCGTGAAGGGAAGAACTGCAGAGCCACGGAGGAGGAGGGATTCCGTTGAGAAGGAGTTTGGAGTGTATGTGGTGCTCCCAGAGAAGGCACTGTTGACGCGACTGCTCGATTATTCGCTTCTTCCGCTCGAAAATCTGCACGACGTGCTTCTCCATCGCCAAATTTCTTCTTCGCTTTCACATCGATGAAGATCGTGATTTTGGCGCTGTTATACAATTCAAATTTGGGGATCCTTAGATTGTAGTGGAAATGCATTCATCCTTCAACTCCACTTTCCAAGTTTCAAATTGATTTTTTTTTTGTGTACCTTTACGATTTGGGCTTAATTAAAATTTAACGCTTGGCCCGTCATAACGAAATGGACCAACCTACTGACCCAAATAAAACCTCGGTCCTGCTGCTACTGTTTATATACTATTTAATATTTATCCTAATTTTATAAATATATCTATAAATAGTGAAAAAGGAAAATATATAGAAGAAAAAATTTTAAATATTTTTTATATATCACACATTATATACACGTACTAATTATTTTTCCTCTGCAATTTAATGATGATATTTTCTTAAAAAATTTAAATGTGAAGGTTGGATAAGTTTCAATTATAATGAATACTTGTATATACTTGTTTAGCTTTTTTATTTTCGATTTCTTTCATTTACGTGAGTTGTTGACTAAGTGGTCATGTTACATGTTACGAAACTCTAAATTCTAATTCATTACATTAACTAAGAATGATTAACCTATTTATCTTTTAAAAAATTATTTTGGTTAAAAGAAAATAAATAGTTCGTGGAAATAATCTTAGACCATTTATAATGATTCATGTTGAATTTATAACTTTTAACATGTTGTCCGCTCGGGTGGTTAATGTAATTACTTATGAAACAATTCATTGTCAATAAAAAATAATTAATTATATGGAATAAAATAAAAGATCAAGAGTAAAAATAAACAAAATTTATTGATGTAAAATACGGTGAGATTCTGGATGGTCTTATGTCTATTTAAAACATCAAATATTTGTAATATTTTCTAAAAGAGTTTTGATAAAAATAGAAACATATATAAGCTAATAATATATATATCTATATAAGCAGAAATTTATTAGATGAATTCTTTAATTTATTTATCATTTTCTATGATTATTTGATTTATTTTGAAGTGGTGAACTTATATTATTTTATATTAGTATAGCTCCTTCTTGATATATGAAAAGGAAGTCGAGTCAGATTAACCATATTGAAAAACAGACTTAAAATTACAACGTGTCCTATTACAACATGATTAGCGACTAACTCTTCACAATTATTTTATAATTTTTTATTTTTAAATAAATATTAAAAATATATTTAATAATATAACTATTTTTTAAGTTGTTAATTGATTAAATAATATTTTAACTAGATAAATTAAAATAATTATTATTAAATTATTCTATTATAATAAATAATTGAAACTTATTTTATAATTTTTAAAGATTTAAATTATAAATGGACTTCCATGTTTTAATGAGTTAGCAAACTATATTCTATTTTGGCGACTCTAATTTGAAATGTGTCTTTAAAAGACAAAGCAAATGTAAGATCAATCAAATAAAGCACTGAATTTAAAAAAAAAAAGATTAAATATGTCTTTTGGTCCTCATATTTGTACACAATTCTCAACTGGGTCTTTATATTTTTTTGTTCCAATTAAATCCAAATATTTGTTAATTTGAGGCAATAAAGCCCTTTCTGTTAACTTTTCACTGACGTCGTCTAATTGTGATGACATGGATCAGATATTAATAGCTCATTTATATTGATTCAATTATGTGAAAATTTTATTTAAATTAAAGGATGACATTGTAAAATTAAAAAGGGAATTAGGGATTTGAAAAATCAGAGAGCCTTCTTCATCCATTTCTTCACCCAATGACTTTGAAATCAGAAACTATTTCTTCCCCCAATCAATGGTTATGTTATCAGAAACTATTTCTTCCCCCCCAATGGCTCTGTTATCATAAACTAGTAGCTTTCTAGTAATACCTAGAAGCTGTTATTTTGCTAAGAAGAAAAACGATCTCTCCCACTTTTCAAAATGGAAGACGACCACCAATGAGAGCTCTGCAAGGTTTCATCTTCAAGCGCAATCGCCTCCCCATCGACGCTCCACCGTCGCCAGAGGCCGACAAATCGACAGCAGAAAACCTTTGGAGAGAGCGTAAGAAACAAACCCTACTCAAGCTCAAATCGAAGTACAACAAAGAGATATTTCAATGGAAAGCACTGTCGAACACCTTGCTCGCACTGCAACAACGAACCGCTCTTCACTCTCCTCAACAATAACAATAGCAGCAACGACTAAACCAAGCCCAATCCCTCCCTTCCCCTTCCTCCTCAACCAATTCCGCCGGTAGCTCCCTCCTCCGCGACCTCCTATTGCAGCTAAAACCCTAATTTGCCAGGAAAAATCCTCCGCCGGTGCTATGTGGTGATGATGACGACGATGATAACAACATCAAGAAACAGAAAATAAAAACAATTAATCAATTAAAACAAAATCCTAAACTAAACAAGCATTATCCATAAATTCATGAAGCAATGGAGAGATTTGCCAGGATCAATAATTGAAAAGTTAAGGAGCTTGGGAGAAGGAAACTTGAAGAGAGAAACCTGATGAAAGGTCAATCAAAAACTAATTTTAGTAAAAAAATCCTTAAATGCAAATATCAATGTCATAAACTAATTTTTTATATGCAAAATTCCATGTAATTGAATCATTATAAATAAGCTACTAATATCTGCTTCCACATCATCATAATTAAACGACATCAGTGGCAAGTTAACGAAAAGAGTTTTATTGCCTCAAATTAACAAATATTTAGATTCAATTGGGACAAAAAAATATGAGAACCCAGTTAAGAATTAGGTATAAATATAACGACCAAAAGACATATTTAACCTAAAAAAAATAAAAAAACTCTTAAACGGAAGTATTGTATTGTATATCTATTCATTGATATAATTAAATACAACATATAATTTTAAACAGTAGATTTCGTGACATACGTCAAATATATCTAAAATAAAATGAAAACATGACATTTAAATTATGTAAAAATTGTATCATAACTATTAATAGAGTTTTTTTTGTTTAATAATAAAACTTAATTATACACTTAATATAAAAACCAGTACAATAATTTATCTTGTTTTATTACAAAGATATGATGAAATAAAGTTATCATCTAATTCACTAATTGTTGAATATGACTAACATATTATATATATATATATATATATATATATATATATATATATATATATATATATATATATATATATATATATATATAAGATAATTGAAAATAAAAATCAGTTTTCTCCAAACTTTTATTTCATTCACGTAGTGCTATATATGTTTGTGTGTATAGAATAATGATAGTAAGTCATACTACTGTAACATATACAACAATAATTAAAAATATTTTTAAAGGAAGCGTGATAATTAGATGAATCACAAATAAAATAATCTCATCAAAACAACAATATTAAAAAAACTATAAAAACTACACATGGATCTTGCACATAATAGATATTTAATAAGTAAAATATTAATTTATGTTTTTTAAAAAACTCATATCAAATATGTGCTATTAAATATCAACGTATGATCGTTTAAAAAAAACTACACTTGGATCTTGCACATAATAAATATTTAACTAGTGTTCATGTTTTTTAAAAAAACTCATATCGAATATGTTCTATTAAATATTAACGTATGATCGTTTAAAATGTGAGTTTACAGGTTAATTCATAAATCATGGAATGAAAATAAATTTATTACAATCTAAATGGTATTATTTGTACATATCATGGTATATTTATACATATCATAGTATGTGAGAATTCGTCTCTTAATTTCTTGTTATTTATATGTTAGTTTACATGACTTGAACTATAAGTAAAATTAAATCTTTTTAATCAACAATTCAAATAATAATTCATATATTATTCTATTACGTAAAAAAAACTATGAATTATATTGATAAATGTACGTTTAGTTTAGCCATTAAAATAATCTATATATATATATATATATATATATATATATATATATATATATATATATATAAAACAATGAAAGACGTAACTATTCATTACTCTAAAATTAAAAGTTTATTGATAAAGAGATCAGAATATTAAATCACCTGAAATAATTAATTTAATATCCAACAATTAAAGGCGTCTGTTACCTAAAGTGTTTCTTCTGGGAAAATATTTAATTTGCAATAAATGTGGGATAACATTTCTTATTAATTTTAATTAAGATATTTTAAATAATTATAAAAAAAGTTAACATTTTATGATGGTTGATAATTAATGACCGTGTAAGAGTATAAAATGACTATATTTTTCAGTTTCTTAAATTTGCTTTTAATTTTGAAGAATTGCAATTAAATATATCAACATAAAAACAGAAGTGATGGTAGAAATAGTTTATATGAAATTAAATATGTCATTAATAATTTGATAGTCAATTAATATAACTTCATTTTTTTTCATCTGTCTGCATAAGAAAATGTACTAATGCGTTTTCTTTTGTTCAAAATTTGAATTTGGTTCTCATTTCACACATTCACATCACACGTCGTTAAATCTGTATTAGTTCACGCTTTTCTTGAAACTAAAATGTTTTTAAATTAAATATATATTGCGTTTTACATTAGGATTATAGAAAGTCACATGAATAGTCATTTTAACATGGACACATATTTTTTTAATTTAATCGAATTACATTCATAACGTCAATAATTTTACACTTTATTTAATTAAGCATTATTGTATAATTACATATTATTAATTTTGTTTATTTATCTATGTATTGCTGTGTGTGTATATATATATATATATATATGCTCACAAAATTTTAACAATCATTCGCTTCAGCATACAGCAATGGATGCTAAGGTATACTCCTTCAAAGTGCTTGGTTTTATGTCTCAACATTTTACCAAAATAATTTAATTTCTTTTGCAGCCAACACAAATAGAAAAGATTTAATTACTATGAGTTCCTCTTAAAAGTAATTTATAGTTAAATTTATTTCTTCTTGAGTTCATTCATACATGTTTTATGATTTAACTATTTCTTGCAGAGAATGACATTGAATGTTGTGTTAGAAATCTTTAAGAATGTTTTGTAATCATAAAAAGTGTTTGGTTTTATGATATTCTTATGTTTGTTTGGTGTTTGAGTGAAAGGTTGAAGCAAAGGAAAGAAAGAAAAGAAGTTTGAGTGAGATGGAATGTGCAGAAGTTGATTTGGAACTGAGACTATCAGTAGGAGGGTCAACAAGTTCTGATAATTTACTAAATGCCATAGAATCTGCTACTTCGCGAACTCCATTGTCATTATCGTATCAGAGAGCATGTTTAGCTTCAAAAATGGCAATTGATAAGAATCTTGATGATACTCCAAAAGATGAACAACCACCATTAATTGCAACGGGATGTGCTATTTGTTTGGTTTATGTGATGGTATCCAAAGCTCACCCTAAATGTCCAATCTGCACAAATTCTGATCTTATTAACAACTTTCAAACAAAACCTAGAAAGAAAATAAGGACAACTTGGTATTAATTTGTATTTCTTTTCCATTACTATCTATTAATCTTCATCCCGTAGATGTCACTCTGACAACATTTTCAATTGCAAAACTGGTTTGCAAAGTGCTACTCGTCATTGTTAGCACATTGTCAAAAGAATAAATTATCAGAATTTTTATTTCCATTTTCTATTGCAATTATTATATATTTTGATCGTTATTTATATAAGCTAATTAACATGTGCTAGTTTGTAATCGTGATAAATAATTTTTGAATTGGGTAATTTCATGGCTGGGAAACTGGTTTGAGGAAAAACAAATGGAAATTGAAAATAGAACGAAAGGTGTTTTAAGAATTAATTATGAGTTTAAGTGATTAATAATAAAAAAATAGAATATTATATAAAAGTGAAAATTCATTAGAAAAACACAATTTCTAATAAAATTTATAAATCATATACCACATGAATAACTAAGAAAATACCTTACATATAATAAAACTCTGCATAAAAAATAGATGGATCAACTAAAAAGAATAAAGTCGCATAAACCAGAAAGTGAAGAGGAGAGGTTCAAATATCTAACATTGTTTTGAGTGGGTGATCTCAATAATTATAAAACAATGAAGTGAATAATATTTGAAGTGTTTTTTATTTTATTTTTTATAAGTATTTTTAATAATTAATTAAATATTTTAGAATTTATTTTTCTTTTTTGGATAAGTTAATTGATTTTTTATTTTATCATAAAATTTTATTTTGAAATATAATATTAAAACTTATAAAAAATATTAGTTAAATTTAAATATTTAATGTTATTTAATTTATTTATAGAAGAAAGTGGGAGGGTATGCAATTATAAGTTTTTAAATGAATTTTAAACTCTATTGTTTTAATTTTTTAATTTTATTGTCCAAATAACTCATTTTAATTTAATTTTTTATATTTATTGAATGAGTAAATTATTTTCTTAAATTATATTAAACACGTATATATCATAGCAGTATTTTTTGGAATTTTGTTCAAGTCATAAAACAACTATTATTATCATTTAAAAGGATTTATGTTTTTTTAGAAATTATGAATTATTGAATATGAAGACAAAATTCTTCAGAAAACGCTCCCTATTTATATAAGGATAATGATGTATATTAGTTTATGCAAGTACCGAGGTGGAAAAAAAAGAGATTTGATTTACCTTACTTTCGTTATTAGTAAAAATAGTGTGTCACGCATTCTCTCGTGTTACTTTAATTAATATTTTTTGTTAAAAGTCATTAAATAATGTCACACATGAATGATTAAGCATTAAATTTTCTTCTTTAGATAGCCTTTTATTCAATAAAAATTAATTAATGAGCATAAATACTGTAAATTAATATTACATTTATGTATCATTCTAATAAAAAAATATTATTTTAGAATATTAATATTTTATCATTAATTATATTGGTATATAATGCCTCGTATTAGTGATGTAGACTCGTAACATCTATAGTAATTTTAATTTTCCACAAAATAGTTGTTACACAAGTGAAGGTAAACATCATCTGTGTTTTTTCATTATTTTAGGACGCTTTGGAATAAATATATTACACTTTAGGTTACATACAAAATGCCAAAAATTAAAAATTGGGTTCAGCATAAGGATAAGAAAAAAAAAACTCAAATCCGTGTAATTGAATAATTAAATATTTTAATTTGAAAACAGTAGAAATATACTAATAAAGCAATTTTCTACGTTTTATATAAACATGATGTACTATAAGTAAAAAAGAATGGTCACCTTTGTAATTATTACCTTAAAAGGAACGTGTAAAATAATTATAATTAATTTGTTGTTTAAAATGCTCACAATGAAAATAAATTAAGAAATAATATATGTCCTAATTGTATTACAATTTTACACTGAGTATCTTAAAAGTCGTGACTTTTTTTAATGTATTGAAGGTTGATAGTCTATGCAGATAAATTCATATATCAAAATTAAAACTTTACTTTTAATAATTGTGGAATGTATGAGTCTTTTTATTGTAAAAAAGAAGTTTAATGCCAAAATATTAATAATGTTGTAAATTTTATGAAAACACCTTTACAAATAATTAGAGACATTGAATAATAATCAATGTGAAAATTCGTTTACCGGCAGTTTATTACACAAATTAATATATTTATACGAGTTGGTATTTATATATTCGTGATATTTATTCAAACACTCAATTAAAAAAAATCGATCCATAAGAAATAAAGTACTTATATTCATAAGAAATGTTATAGTAAAAATTAGTCTGAATTTTTTGTATAAGATTATAGAAAATTTTCATACAAAAATATTTGTCAAATATATTTAAATATGTTTTTCTCTATAAATTTGGATGAAAAATTGAAATTGTGTTTATTCCAATTTTTAATACATTTTAGTTCTTATAGTTTAAAAATAATGAATGTAATCATTTTAATTCAATGATTTTAATTTTTTCTACATGTTAAATGATGTTTTAGGTTGACATTAAAAACTAATTTTAATTTTGTCTATAAGTTTAAGGATAAAAAATATATTCAATGTTATGATATATTAACATTTAAAAAGTACATTTCTTTATATATTAATTTAAACATATATAAAAGAAGTTGAAGAAGCCAATGCATTCCAACATTTAAATAATGCATTTATTGTGTTATCCAACAAGTTTTAGAACCATTAATCATATCATTTTTCAATTGATTAATTAACCAAATTCTAAATTATAATAATTATTTTGATATTTCACGCTTAAGTTTCGAGTCATTATCTGACTAAGTGTATTATCACTTTAATATTTATGTCGTAGATAGTTAAACAACAATATCTACATAATTACAACTCATCAATTGAGTGATACTTTGCTACTTTGTCATTCCAACTTAAGAATGACACGGGGTTGGAATTTAATGTAATTTTTTATTTTCTTTGTAATTTTATTTTTTTAATCAAAAATGAAAAATTATGATCTATAAAAATTAAAGACAACACTAAAAAGAAATAATTATTAGTACACGTTTGAATATTATTTTTATCAATGAAACAAGGTAAATGGTTATGTTTTTCAATATGAAAAAGATATTATTCGACACTAAAAAAATGAAAAAGATAAGTATAAAAAAGTTGTTCCATGCAGGTCACACAATGTAAATTACACATTAATTCACATAAATATTTGTCAATATCTATTAATAATTAATTATCTTTAATGCAGCCTTTAATTTTCAATGTATAAATAATTATATTTCATACCTAATTAAAAATAAATAAAATTAAAAAAAAATAGCATAACATGTTGATACCAAATGATATATTGTTAAGAAATCTTATAAAAAGTTGATTCTCATATGAATGAATGGATACATATCATTTGAACAATTATAAAAAACATAATCTTTATTATTAATTTTTCCTCATTTTTTTTGGTCGAATCTTTTTCATTTTCGAATTATTATTCTTTCACTATTTTATTTTATGCATTTTCTTTAATTTTTCTATCCCCCAGCTTCTTTTCTTTCTTTTTTTTTTCTCAACTCATTCTCTTAATTTATTTTTCTCAACTCATTCTCTTTAATACACTTTTTCTTTAATACACTTTTCTCTAAACTTTTTTTTTAAATTTCATTTTCTTCACGCATATTTTTCTTTACTTACCAAATATTTATCTCTATCTATCTCTATATATCTTTGTTATGTATTTTCTCCTTCGGTTTTCTCTTGTAAAACAAAATTATCAAAAAACAATATGCAATATTATGCATTGAAATGAGATGATGAACACTTTTAGTACCAGTACCTCACATGACTTTAAAACTAAAAATAAAACTTAAAAGTATAAAAAGAAATACACTAAACATCAAAAACCAAAACTCTAATACAAATTGATGATAAAATAGTGACAACCATTCCAATAGTCACTTTAAAGAAAGATATTAATGGAAGTTAAAGAAAAACCAATAATAAGATATAATTGTCATGTATTATTCTAATAAGATAAAAAATTCTTATAAATAACAACTGTAATAAACGTAAAGAAAAAAATTCAACTTTATTATATATATATATATATATATATATATATATATATATATATATATATATATATATATATATTACTAAAATCATAAAAGTTATATAAAAAAATTAAAGATTAGATTGACGTTCTCATTATCGTAATAAGAAGAAAAAAAAACATAACCCAGATTCCAAATTCCATAATCACACATGAAAAAAAAAATGTTCTCAAACAAGAATTTTATAGTCAACTAGATCCATATTCCGTCAAGAAATATTCTGACAGCACAGCATATTAAGATTATATATAAAAGAAAGTTCAGAAAAAAAAAATTAACTTAAGTCAATAACATTTTAAATAAAATAAAAAGGAACACCCGTAACACATTTATAAATTTTATATGTTTTAGTTGTTAAAAATGTATCCTTACTATATTGTACCGTACAAACTAATTATTAAATATGAAAATATTTTCAAAATATGTAAGGAAATAATTATTAACATCTAGTCGGAGTATACTTGACTTAAGAAACATATTTTCTTCGTTTGATGTCGATAAAAATGTCTATTTAATAATAACAAATAATTAGGTTTTATTATTAAAAATATACATCATTTTATAATTTATTATTTTTTACTTTAAAGTTAACAAAGAACAGTACGTAAACGTTTAAAAATCCAAAATAGAACCAGCTCACACTGAGTTCTGTTTGGATTTCAAGCTTCAATATAGTATAAATTAAAAAACCTGAGAAGTAAGATTTAAATCAAATATATAATTTATTATATAGTCTTAATGTTTTTATGAACAAACCAAAGTAATAGTTTTTCAGTCCATGATGATAACTTAAAGTTTTATTCTATAAAATAAACCTCTCACGTTCTTGACCCACGTAAATTGACTTATTAAACAATAAAGTAACAATAAAAGATATACTAAAATAAGATGTTAGCAATACAATGGTCGGAAGAGGAGGTTGCAAGATAGATGTGTGTCTGGGATATACTGATTTTGTAACGTGGAAGGTGGCAATATGAAGTAAAAAGAGAAAAGAAAAAAGTGAATAAAAAAACTTAATAATAATTGAAAGATGCATTTTGGGGAAATTAAACCATTTTTTTAATATTATGAGTTGAAGTTAAAGAATAGATGAAAGAGAAGTTGGGGAAGAATGATAGAGTTGAAAATAGCATGTGCATCCATGGAGCATGGCCAAGGTCTATAAATGTGGTTGGGAGACATAACAGTTCACTTCCAACTATCTTGCTATTCGGAAGCCCAAGACAGTGATATGCAGAGATTCCAGCTCAAGAATCACTTCTATAGTGCTACTACTAAGCATGAGCTTTCAATGATATTAGGAAAAATTAAATTATGTCCACATCTTCATCACCTACATTAGTGACATTCAAATGCCACAATAATATTAAGTTTCAACTATGGAAGTGGAATAAAATCAATCCTCATCAAGCTTCTAGCTGGAAACTTGAAGGAGACTTCCAATAATATATGTGCAAAATGGATAATTTTACCACCCAAAAAATAATAGGCATGGTATAAAAAATGGACAATATCACAAATAATTTAAATATAAATATAAATTTTATATTGAGTAAAAGTGATAAAATTGAATATTATATAAAAATGAAAATTTATAATTTTACAGTTTTTCAAGTTTCGATAGTGTTTTTAAAATGGATCACCCAATTCAATCTTATCTGATCCACTGCGGGTTAGTTCCTTAGTAAGTCGATCCAATCCGATTTACTTATTTGCAAGTAAAAAAATTTTAAATTTGATTCGGTCCACCATGGTTATTGGATTAAACGAGTTGATTAACTGTCTCACTTAACGACAAGTTTTTTTTTAATCATAAAAAAATTCTAATTCAAATATAAATAACTTTCAATGTAAAATGATCTTAGCCACGAATTTAATCCGAATGAGTTGAGTTTTCAGTGAACTAGACTTAAAAATTGACTCTATTAAAATTTTAATTTTTTTCAATCTAAATCGATCCAAACTTGTTATAGACAAGGTTAACTCATGAATTAAAATCCATTTTCACAACACTAGGTTTTGGATCATGGATTATCTCAATATTTTATTAATGAGTCAGACTCATGTTTTTTAATTAGTGTTATATCTTCACTATTGTAAATGTAAACTGATAAAAATGTAGCAAAATCAAAGTGTACAAAAGAAGGGCTTGAATAAAGACAATTATTGAACATAATTGGTGATTGTTAATTTTCTCCAGAATTAGAAGGCATCTATTGGGTGTAATAAGTAGGAAGGTACTTGTGGATTGAGTTAAATTGGTGTGTATATATAATTATGATTCCCTTTTATTTGATGAGGTTATACAATTATTCTCTGGCATGTTTCTCTCTAAAAGATTCATCACTTTATTTGATTAGAAATGTCATGGGGACCCCTACAAACCTCCTTCTCGAGTTTGCTAAGCGTTACTTTTTGTACAACTAAGCTATTATTTTAGGACCCATTGTCACATGGACTAATGTACAAGCATTTGTATTTTTTTTGTGTATATATATATAAAAAAAAAAGAAACTGGTGCATCCCTGTTGAATTTTCTTTATGTTATGGCTGAAAGCTTTGGATAAGAGGTTCCAGTTCCCGAGTATATTAAAGCATTGATGGAGGCAAATTGAGTGGTTGATGGAGACCATTGCATCATCAAATGGTAGCTCGCAACAATGCCAGCGAACAAAATGTCTTCAAGACTATTCTAGAACAAATTATTTCATACCAAAGCTAAACATATTTGGTTCACCATCACAATCTCATCAATTCTAAATTTCTGTTCACAGTACAAAAAGGCTATTTGTTTTTATAATTCATCAACAACAACAGTTACTTATTCTCTAATTTCACTCTAAAATCTTATGTATCCTAATATCAACCCATTTTAACTTAAAAAGGTGATAGTGTAATATATATTTCAATATGTATTATACTGTATGATTTTTTTTGTTAGTCACAATTCAAATTGTCAATTAAATAACTTAAGGGTTAATTTTCGGTTCAGAAAGCAAATCAACAAGTATAATCGATTACTAAAATAGGATAATAGATCATGCACGAGTCTAAATAGTAAATTCCTATTTTAAAGAGCAAATCAATAAACTTAACCAACTACTAAATTGATCAATCAACTATATATTAATTTGAGAAACAAATTAATTTGAAGTGAATTCTGTGTGCAGAAAAGTCAGCAGTAACGCTTTTCATGAAGCAAGGCAAGGGGAAGGGATCATTTCTCATTTTTATAATGGAAGTGTAGGTCAACTTTGAGAGATGCATGTCTACACCAAAAATTGAAGAAATATGTGTGTAGAATTATATTTATAAAGCATCATGCTACCACAAAGTGTAAGAATTTCTTTTTCTATTAGTGGCCAACAAACATTCATGTACATTCCATGACTGTGCGAAAGAATGCATCACCGTAGGTGTATTTTTCCAGTCATTCACACAAGGGTCAACCAGTAGCACTAAGTAAAGTTCACAACATGGTTCAACTGAAGAAAACGTAGAAATAAATTCAAAGGTACAATGATTTCATTGGCGAAGTGTGTGTTGATTGTGAAAGTATGTTATCTGTCCCTGAAACCAGATGACAGATTATTTATTACTGTATCCATGACCATATATAGCATAGTAGTAGGAGATGAAAAGCAGAGCAAATTCATAATAAATTGAGAGCCTAGTTTTAGATCTCAACCTCCGTTTTCTAATAAATTCTGATGCGTGATACGACCGTTCCCTATTTAAAAACCTTCACATGAATTCACCCTCTTTTCTTGGTTCTGTAATCACACAGATTTTTTTCACTTAATCTACCCTATACCCTATCTGTCTTTTCCACCCATTTCATAATTTTATCACATAAAGGTAAAGGTTAACGGCAGGTGACCTTCCATCACTATAAATGCATCATGGTTTAATGCCAAACGCTAATGGGGTCAACTAGACTCAGTTTCATGCTCCAATATCAGACATTTCTTATCATTGTTCCCAAAATGATAAAAAAAAAAATGTATTCCCTAGGTCAAAGAGTCGTGACAATGCTAATCAATGTAATGTTGGTTAAGGATTCAACGAGTTAGAAAGTACCACGTTATTCATAAAAATTAATAAGAGATCACTAATGAATGTTTTTAAATGTTTGTTAGTTACAAATTAAGGAAGAAGATAAACACAAACTCCAATGTTGATGAATGCTTGATATTTTTTCTGTGTATCTGTCTTTGTAATGAGGCGGACAGTGATGAAAAAAAAGTACTGTTACATTCAGTTGTTGATGGGAGCATTGAATAACATTGAATTTTACAAACCTAGAAATTAAATTCACCCATGAAAGCGCATACCAGACCCCATTTGTTTGTCATATTCTCTTGCCTCCTATGAGAGCCTCTTGCTTTAAATACTCCACTCTGATCAAATTTATTGCAGGCACCAACCAAAACGCTTCCAAAATCCCATAGAAACTCAAACACCATCACATCCTCAGACAAAATACAGAAAAAAGATAGATCCAATGGGAAAGAAAGCTCTCAGACTTCCCTCTCTTTTCAAAACCAAAGAACCACCAAGAAAGCTACACCACCACCACCACCACCACCTTCTTCACAATCATCATCCATGGCAATTCATACCCTCTTGCGGCCATTCCAAGACCCTCTCTTTCCGAGGTGGTGCCGACGATGACATCTTCAAGACAGTTAACTCCGTCTTCTTCGACCCTTCAGAGAGTGTCATCGAAACTCCCAAGTCATGGTTCACCACCTCGTCTGAATCTGCCAGCATCTCCACCGAGTCAGAAGACTACTACTGCTGCGACGGGGAGTCTCTGGAGATGTTGGTGCGTGGTGTGAGATCAGAGAGGCTTTTCTTCGAGCCTGGTGACACAAGCTCCATCTTGGAAAAGGCCAAGGCCAGTGGGTTTCCCTTCAAAGAAAGTGTGGTTCTTGCCATGGAATCAGAGGACCCTTACGAGGATTTCAAGAGATCAATGGAGGAGATGGTGGAATCTCATGGAGTAAGGGACTGGGAAGGCTTGGAGGAGCTTTTGACTTGGTATCTCAAGGTCAATGGCAGGAACAATCACGGATTCATAGTCGGTGCTTTTGTTGATTTGCTCCTTAGTTTAGCATCTTCTAACAATTCTAACTCTTGTTCTGATTCAACTGCATATTCTTCTGCTATTTCTTCTTTTGCTTCTTCCCCCTTGTGTCATGAGATTGTCGAGCATGGCATTGGGAATCATGATGCTGTAACATCTTAGCATTACCAGTTATTTCTCCTATCCTTCTGCTATACATTTGTAGAATATTAAAAACATGCTTAGCTATAATTAATTAAACTAAATTAACTCATATTGATTATATCTATATATATATATATATATATATATATATATATATATATATATATATATATATATATGTTCTTGCCACAATTCTTCTTGCTAAAATGTTTACTTACACTACACAGTTGTGTAGAGAGCAAAGGCTCTGAGACCATAAACGTAAACCAGTTCTTACTCTTTCGTTTTTCACCAACACTGGGTTCCATCTGTCATTTATGTATCACATGGTTCTCTGGTTTTTCTAGGAGACACTACACTGCACTTTTTTATAATTATTGGCGTATCTGAAATTTGTCTCTCTTATTTACGTATCTATATATTATTGGAATTTATATACTTTATTTATTTATTTAACTAAGTCGGATACAATTGAGGGATAATTGAATCTGCTCATTAATTTAATTCTTAGTTCTTTTTAAAGCATAATAAAATATCAAATATATTTTTACTTCTATAAAATTTTCAAATGTCATTTTAAGACCATCTAATAATAAAATGAGTTATTTTAATTTAGTGATAATATATTTTTATCCTTCTAGACTTTTTAAGCTTAGTTTAGTTAGCCCTTTAAATTGTTTGCAGACAAAATATATTTTTAGTAATTCAAATTTTCTTTTATAAGTAAGTTTTAGTCCTCCAAAGTTCTCCGTATGTTTTTTAAATACGTCTCACAAAATGACAAAAAGTACTGTAGGTAAAGTTTGAAACTCAAAAAATTGTGTACGTTGAAATTAGAGAGACAAAAAATAACGTTTTCTTTTTTTTTTTTTGTTACGGAAGTTTAAAATAACAATTAGGTAAAAAAAAAAAAAAATTGTTGTTTCTGTAGTGTGATATAAATTATGAGCATTATTTAAGTAGATAATCTTGATCCAGTTTCCTGTGATGTGGATTGTTGAACGAAACTGGCACATACGTTCACGTAATTAACTCGAGCAAAAATTAAAATAAAATGTGAAAAATTACTAATATATTTATAATTAGTTAGTTAAATGATAACTTTATTGGCATAAAAAGTCCCTTTGGTGATTAGAGAAGGAAATATAATAACACTATTATTATTTTGGTGAAGTCGATTTGATTGATATAGATTTATAATATTTTTTAACCTGTATAAAAAAAAATTAAACTATAGTTTTAGAAAATATTTATAAAGCAATGTTTAATTTCACATGGGTTTTATTAGATGCTTGATCTAATGAATTATGAAGGAAGTAAGATAAGAGAAGGTGGAATTTTTCAAATTGTAGACATATACGAAAATTTAAAGCAACTGGTACGTCTTTCTTTTAATGAGAAAAACATTTAACAGTGAAGCATTGTCCACTGCTGGTAAGGTAAACCTTATTTGTTAGTATTTGGTTGGTGGATGCTAACATATGTAAAAGCCTTATTTTTAAATTTAATTGTATATCTGTATTAGTTTTTTAATGAATATATTTGTTAATTATTAAAAATTAATATTATTAAAATTTGTATATTGATATTTTATATTTTTTATTGTATATAAAGTGAAACATATACATATGTATTGTAATAATAGACTATTTATTCAAACTTTTGATATAATTCAACTTTTTTTTGGTACTTATTATATATTAAATAAAGTAAATACAAAGATTAATGCTAAAACGTCGTTTTATTTATATGTTTATATAACATGAATAGTTTAAATTTGTAATAGAAAATGTATGCATGTTTTAAAAATAATGGTGCAACTATAATGAGTATTTATGTTTGATAGAGTATTTGTAATGTATACTAAATCAAATAAAAGTATAAGTTTTAATAGAAAAATATATATATTTCGAAATCAATAACAAAAAATAATAATAAATATTGGTAATTTAGTTTTCTTTTGAATTTTTAAGAATATATTTGATGCATAATAGGTAAAAAAGATTAACATTTAATGTAATTTTAAATAAAGTAATTCGTTCTTAATACTCCCACGTAGAAGCTAAGATTAAGAAGAAATCCAGATACACTTTTTTTTCTTGTTATTGTTATATTTTAAAAATATTATGTTACTTAGACAATATGTAATATAATTATAATAAATATTTTTCTTTCTACGTGTTCTTCCCTGTGGTAATAAGTCTGGTTATAAAAAATAAAGGGTGTTACTCTTGTATAATATTTTTAAATTATTTTTTTATCACCTTATTTGCAAGACAATTTCCTCGTAAAAGTTGAAACATCAAATAAATTTTTTTAATTTAAATTATTCTTGTCACTATTATATATAATATATAGTAAAGCTTTTGATTTGAGATTTTACTTAGAAAATAATAGAGTTAACCATTTTAACTGGGACGATTAGATAAGTAAATTGTCGGGTCTCTTACTATTCCATCTTTTGTTATTTGTAAATTGCCCGCAATAACACTATTTAATATATTTTTCTATAGAATTTAGTAAACAAAACAAATATATCTTTTTGAATAATTTTACTGGAAAAAAATATTTTTTCAATAAATTATTGTTATCAAATAAGAAGAATAATGAATTTGAAAATAATATATTTATATTCATATCAAACTCAAAATAATAATTCAATATTTTACTTTGAGTAGCTTCAATTTAAATAAACTACAGTGCCATAGAAAGTATTTATAAAGCAGTTTTTAACTTCACATGGGTTTAAGATGCTTGATCTAAGAGAAGATGGAGTTTTTCAATTTGTAGACATACCAAATTTTGAAGCCACTAGTGAGTGTTTCTTTTAATAAGAAAACCATTCAATAATGGACTCTATTTGTTAGTATTTGGTTGGTTGGTACTAATGGATGTGAAAGAAATTTTCCAAGCTTAATGGTAATATTAAAGTTTAATTATATATTAATGTTAAATTTATAATTAAATATTATTAATTAGACATTATCGAAAGTAAATATATTTGAAAGGTGATAAAAAAAATTAATATATAACCCGTCTTTGGGTGAAAAGTTAATTTCATATCATGTGAATTTTTAATAAAGTGTAAGCGAGAGAAGATTTATATAAAAATCTTGTGTTAAAAATATTAGAATTGAGAGTTATTTTACAAATATGAATGAAATATGCTTTAATATAAATAAAATATAAAATCGAAAATAATAAGACATAAAGGATATCTCTATCATCATTTCAAAATGTTGATCCTTTTAGTTAAATAGTCTTTTATTTGAATCTTTATTGATTTGTTTTTTTTCTTATTCTTCGTGAGTTTGAATAGTTTTTAGTTGTTTTTTACAATAATTTGAGCTAGTTGGTAATAAAATTTGCTAGCTTATATTGAAATTCAAGTTTGTTTGTATTAATCATTTTATGCTATTTATTTATATAGAATTAAAAGATTCTTTTATACATTTTAGACAAAAAGAAATGAGAAATCGGGTTATATTATAATTTATTGTAAGAATTTCAAAATAAGTGCAATAAATGGAGGAACCAATCTCGCTTCCAAACAATGATGGGTGGAGTGAAATTCCAATTTTCTAATCTATGAATTGAAATCATGATGTAACAGTGAATTAAAAAAATTTAAAAAAAATTAAAGTCGTCAATGTAGTTTATTATAAAAAATAATTATAAAAAACCAGATCTGATATATAAAACTGGACTTTATTTTTGAAAGTAGATCAACTAATAGTCCCATATATCACATGTTTTAAAGACATTACTTTTAATTAAATATGAAAAAAAAATATACGTAATTTTTAAAAATATTTTACTTTAAAGCAAAAAACATTTTTTAAAATTTTTGGATAGGAATTAACTTTTGTTCTTATATATTTTTATTCATAATGAAAAATCATAAATAGCATAGTTCTTATTTAAAAACGGTTTAGAATTTTTTTTCTTTTAGTTTTTAAATACATTTTTACATATCTTTTTTATAATAAAAAAGTCAAATATTATATAATTTTTGAAAAAAATTGTTTGAGTGAAAATGTTGATATTTTTAATGTTAAAATTTCTTATAATACTTTTTGATATTTATGAAAAAAAAAAAGAGAAGTACAGGTAATCGAACAACCCAGAAGGTCATACAAGTATATATACTTTTACTTTGGCGATACACGACACTAACATACAAACATGACAATTTTCGATACAAAATCTATATATATCAATACATACTATTTTAATCAGTACTAATCCTCCTTAGAATAGTACAAACCCTTCTCGGATTTATATTATGAACCAACGATTAATTTTTAAATAACATTATTTTTTTTATCTTGTTTCGTTTTTTTTTTTTTTNTAAAGTACTTGTCCAGAAACTTAGTCATTGGCCTAAATTGTTAAACAATAATTATGTTTAAAATTTTGACTTTTTCTTTAATTGGTTTCAACAATAATTAATAACATATAATGTATTTTTTAATTTTATTAATGTGGAATTTATATTTATATATCTAGTATCATATCATTAATTCCTTCTTCAGAATTAATAACTAGTTTTCTAAAACATGGTTAAATATATATAGTACTTATATATTTAAAAACTTCGTTAAAGGTAACATATAATTAGCTTTAATGATGTTACTGAATATAATGGATTTTGAATTTTAAAAACACACTATATATCTATTAAATACATCATTCTCTATTTTAATTAATATCATGCACACAAAAAATCTTTATTAAATTAAATAGTAATATTACAAGATTTGTAACATCCATTTATCTATGTGTATATATATACATGTATGTTTTCTTCTCTTGCATGCATAAACATATCTGTAACTCTCAAAAGCACAAAAAAACACTTAGATTTGTTTCAAAGAATGAGTTCCACAGTTAAAACCTCGATGTTTTTTTTCCAAATTTTTTGTATTGCTCTCCTCTTGACTTCAGGTATTAAATTCGTATTCTGTTTAGCATGTTTTTTAATTGTAAATTTTTTACATGTTATAATACTTTATTAGAAATATAAGGGTAAAACTTAAGTTTTATATTGAATAAAAATGATAATGTGAAGTGTAAAAGATTTATAAATTCAAGTTTTTGGTTAAAAGTAGTGTTAATCTTTAATGCATATGGGATTAAGTTTTCAGTGATTTTATCTTTTTAG